>NC_091480.1:38928298-39247292 GCF_036971445.1 Narcine bancroftii | reverse complement strand
CACATCGGTGTTAGGCTTCAGAAGATCTGACAAACCCCCTCAGGGTGTGGCCCACATTGGTATTAGGCTTCAGAAGATCTGACAAACCCCCTCAGGGTGTGGCCCACATCGGAGTTAGGTTTCAGAAGATCTGACAACCCCCCTCAGGGTGTGATCCACATTGGTGTTAGGCTTCAGAAGATCTCACAACCGCCCTCAGGGTGTGGGCCACATTGGAGTTAGGGTTCAGAAAATCTGACAACCCCCCTCTGGGTGTGGTCCACATCGGTGTTAGGCTTCAGAAGATCTGACAACCCCCCCAGGGTGTGGTCCACATTGGTGTTAGGCTTCAGAAGATCTGACAAACCCCCTCAGGGTGTGGCCCACATCGGTGTTAGGCTTCAGAAGATCTGACAACCCCCCTCAGGGTGTGGTCCACATTGGTGTTAGGCTTCAGAAGATCTGACAAACCCCCTCAGGGTGTGGCCCACATCGGTGTTAGGCTTCAGAAGATCTGACAACCGCTGTCAGGGTGCGGCCCACATCGGTGTTAGGCTTCAGAAGATCTGACAACTTCCCTCAGGGTGTGGTCCACATTGGTGTTAGACTTCAGAAGATCTGAAAACCGCCCTCAGGGTGTGGTCCACATTGGTGTTAGGCTTCAGAAGATCTGACAACCCCCCTCAGGGTGTGGTCCACATTGGTGTTAGGCTTCAGAAGATCTGACAAGCCCCCTCAGGGTGTGGCCCACATCGGTGTTAGGCTTCAGAGGATCTGACAACCCCCCTCAGGGTGTGATCCACATCGGTGTTAGGCTTCAGAAGATCTGACAAAGCCCCTCAGGATGTGGTCCACATCGGTATTAGGCTTCAGAAGATCTGACAACTTCCCTCAGGGTGTGGTCCACATTGGTGTTAGGCTTCAGAATATCTAACAAACACCCTCAGGGTGTGGCCCACATCGGTGTTAGGCTTCAGAAGATCTGACAACCTCCCTCAGGGTGTGATCCACATTGATGTTAGGCTTCAGAAGATCTGACAACCGCCCTCAGGGTATGGTCAACATCGGAGTTAGGGTTAAGAAAATCTGACAACCCCCCTCAGGTTATGGTCCACATCGGTGTTAGGCTTCAGAAGATCTGACAACCCCCCTCAGGGTGTGGTCCACATCGGCTTTAGGCTTCAGAAGATCTGACAACTGCCCTCAGGGTGTGGTCCACATCGGTGTTAGGCTTCAGAAGATCTGACAACCTCCCTCAGGGTGTGGTCCACATCGGAGTTAGGGTTCATAAAATCTCACAACCCCCCATCAGGGTGTGGTCCACATCGGTGTTAGGCTTCAGAAGATCTGACAACCCCTCTCAGGGTGTGGTCCACATCGGTTTTAGGCTTTAGAAGATCTGACAAACCCCTTCAGGGTGTGACCCACATCGCTGTTAGGCTTCAGAAGATCTGACAACCCCCCTCAGGGTGTGATCCACATTGGTGTTAGGCTTCAGAAGATCTCACAACCCCCCTCATGGTATGGTCCACATCGGTGTTAAGCTTCTGAATATCTGACAAACCCTCTCAGGGTGTGGTCCACATCGGCTTTAGGCTTCAGAAGATCTGACAACTGCCCTCAGGGTGTGGTCCACATTGGTGTTAGGCTTCAGAAGATCTGACAAACCCCCTCAGGGTGTGTCCCACATCGGTGTTAGGCTTCAGAAGATCTGACAAACCCCCTCAGGGTGTGGCCCACATTGGTATTAGGCTTCAGAAGATCTGACAAACCCCCTCAGGGTGTGGCCCACATCGGAGTTAGGTTTCAGAAGATCTGACAACCCCCCTCAGGGTGTGATCCACATTGGTGTTAGGCTTCAGAAGATCTCACAACCGCCCTCAGGGTGTGGGCCACATCGGAGTTAGGGTTCAGAAAATCTGACAACCCCCCTCTGGGTGTGGTCCACATCGGTGTTAGGCTTCAGAAGATCTGACAACCCCCCCAGGGTGTGGTCCACATTGGTGTTAGGCTTCAGAAGATCTGACAAACCCCCTCAGGGTGTGGCCCACATCGGTGTTAGGCTTCAGAAGATCTGACAACCCCCCTCAGGGTGTGGTCCACATTGGTGTTAGGCTTCAGAAGATCTGACAAACCCCCTCAGGGTGTGGTCCACATTGGTGTTAGGCTTCAGAAGATCTGACAACCCCCCTCAGGGTGTGGTCCACATTGGTGTTAGGCTTCAGAAGATCTGACAACCTCCCTCAGGGTGTGGTCCACATCGGAGTTAGGGTTCATAAAATCTCACAACCCCCCATCAGGGTGTGGTCCACATCGGTGTTAGGCTTCAGAAGATCTGACAACCCCTCTCAGGGTGTGGTCCACATCGGTTTTAGGCTTTAGAAGATCTGACAAACCCCTTCAGGGTGTGACCCACATCGCTGTTAGGCTTCAGAAGATCTGACAACCCCCCTCAGGGTGTGATCCACATTGGTGTTAGGCTTCAGAAGATCTCACAACCCCCCTCAGGGTATGGTCCACATCGGTGTTAAGCTTCTGAATATCTGACAAACCCTCTCAGGGTGTGGTCCACATCGGCTTTAGGCTTCAGAAGATCTGACAACTGCCCTCAGGGTGTGGTCCACATTGGTGTTAGGCTTCAGAAGATCTGACAAACCCCCTCAGGGTGTGTCCCACATCGGTGTTAGGCTTCAGAAGATCTGACAAACCCCCTCAGGGTGTGGCCCACATTGGTATTAGGCTTCAGAAGATCTGACAAACCCCCTCAGGGTGTGGCCCACATCGGAGTTAGGTTTCAGAAGATCTGACAACCCCCCTCAGGGTGTGATCCACATTGGTGTTAGGCTTCAGAAGATCTCACAACCGCCCTCAGGGTGTGGGCCACATCGGAGTTAGGGTTCAGAAAATCTGACAACCCCCCTCTGGGTGTGGTCCACATCGGTGTTAGGCTTCAGAAGATCTGACAACCCCCCCAGGGTGTGGTCCACATTGGTGTTAGGCTTCAGAAGATCTGACAAACCCCCTCAGGGTGTGGCCCACATCGGTGTTAGGCTTCAGAAGATCTGACAACCCCCCTCAGGGTGTGGTCCACATTGGTGTTAGGCTTCAGAAGATCTGACAAACCCCCTCAGGGTGTGGTCCACATTGGTGTTAGGCTTCAGAAGATCTGACAACCCCCCTCAGGGTGTGGTCCACATTGGTGTTAGGCTTCAGAAGATCTGACAAGCCCCCTCAGGGTGTGGCCCACATCGGTGTTAGGCTTCAGAGGATCTGACAACCCCCCTCAGGGTGTGATCCACATCGGTGTTAGGCTTCAGAAGATCTGACAAAGCCCCTCAGGATGTGGTCCACATCAGTGTTAGGCTTCAGAAGATCTGACAACCGCCGTCAGAGTATGGTCCACATTGGTGTTAGGCTTCAGAAGATCTGACAAACCCCCTCAGGGTGTGATCCACATCGGTGTTAGGCTTCAAAAGATCTGACAACCCCCCTCAGGGTGTGATCCACATCGGTGTTAGGCTTCAGAAGATCTGACAAAGCCCCTCAGGATGTGGTCCACATCAGTGTTAGGCTTCAGAAGATCTGACAACCGCTGTCAGAGTATGGTCCACATTGGTGTTAGGCTTCAGAAGATCTGACAAACCCCCTCAGGGTGTGATCCACATCGGTGTTAGGCTTCAGAAGATCTGACAAAGCCCCTCAGGATGCGGTTCACATCAGTGTTAGGCTTCAGAAACTCCATGGAGTGACATCATTTCCCGCACAATGCTCATCTCAATATGGACTGGTGAAATTAGATGACATTCGTCTCATGTTTTTGCATAACTGGGAAGCTGCAGTATTTCATTTTTGTTTTGGCAATTAATATAAACTTAGACGAGCCCTTGAACCATTGAGGTATGAACCAGGGGGATGGAAAATGGGATTCGTTTTGATGGGTGTTTGACAGTCAGTACGAATTGGAAAAACACATTTCCTCCTCACTGTTCATCAACACAGCTGTACCCGAAGGATGCGTGCTTAGATCACTGCTCTCTTTATTCTGCATCCACATCGTGGCCAGGCACAATTGTAATGCCATCTACAAGTTTGCCGATGACACCACAATTGTTGGCAGAATCACAAACGGCTATGAGGAAGCGAACAGGAGGGAGATAGATCAGCTCGTTGAATGTTGCAACGACAACAACCTTGCGCTCAGTGTTAACATAAGCAAGGAGATGATTGTGGACTTCAGGAGGAAGTGAGGGGAACATGACCCAGTGATCATCGAGGCCTCAGTAGTGGAGGTGGTCAAGAACTTGAAATTCCTGGGTGTCAACATCTCTGAGGATCTGCTCTGGAGCCTCCATGTTGATGCAATCACGAAAAAGGCTTGCCAGCGTCTATACTTTGTGAGGTCTCTGAGGAGATTCATTAGGTCACCGAAGACTCTTGTAAACTTTTACAGATGTATCATGGAGACCATTCTGGCTGGTTGCATCACTGCCTGGTATGAAGGCGCCAACTCTCAGGACAAGAATAAACTCTAGAGGGTTGTTAACAGCCTGTGACATCGCAGGGCACCACTCCATTGAGGACATCTACATGAGAGAGTGTCTTAAAAAGGCAGTCTCTATCCTCAAAATCTCCCAAAACCCAGGACGTCCCCTCTTCACTCTGCTACCATCGGAGAAAAGGTACAGGGGCCTAAAGACGAGCACTCAGTGGCACAAGGACAGCTTCTTCCCCGCTGCCATCAGATTCCTGAATGAACAATGAACCAAAGACACTGCCTCACTTTTCATGCACTATTTTAATTTTTTTTAATTTATCGTAATGTCGTAAGATGGTTATAATACGATGTTTGCACTATGATCCTGTTGCAAAACACCAAATTTCATGACTTGCTCATGACAATAAATCCTGATTCTGGTTCTACGGGCACAGTGGATTGAAGGCGCTGCTTCTCTGTCGTGTGGCTGCGTAATTATGTCTCTTGTGTCTTTAATGTTTTACGTCTAGCTGAGAAAACAGACAGGATCACTCCCAGCAATGCAGTGTTCACTTCATTAGAGTTCCCAAAATAGCTGGCACATTTGCCATGAATGGAAATGATCAATTTAATGGGCTTGACAACAAAGAGCTCATCTGCCATGAAAGTGGACTGAGTTCTGGGAGATTACAGTTATAAAATTCACAGCAAACTGGTGAAGGATATGATCCCATCATTGTAGCAGTCATTGCTGAGGGGAATACAAAACTTCAATAAAAATTCCTAGCTATCAATCTGTTTGTGTTACCATTTGGTTAAATTGTCAACCATGAAGGAGGCAGGGATCAAAATTAATGGGACCTCCAAGGGTAATTGAGTGACATCTATAGGGTGTTGAATATCCTTTCTTTAATTAGGATTAGTGAATGAATTTTTAAAAATCCCAAGGCCTTGGTGATCTTGTAAGCCTGAAATTCATGGATAATTTATTTTCTCGGAAAACATTCAAAGGGGAATTTTTGAGAGTGAGGACACGTGAAGATTAAAGAAAAGGTTAGAAAATATAGGGAGCCTTGGTTTTCAAGGGATATTGGGAATTTGGTTTGGGGGAAGAGGGATGTGTACAACAGGTATAGACAGCAGGGAATAAATTAGGTCCTTGAGGAACCTAAAGAATGCAAAAAAAAAATCTTAAGAAAGCCAAAAAGGAGATATGAGGCTGCTTTTGCAGGCAAGGTAAAAATAAATCCAAAGGGTTTCTACAAGTACATTAAAAGTAAAAGAATAGTGAAGGATAAAATTGGGCCCCTTGAGGATCAGAGGGGTAGGCTCTGTGAGGAGTCAGGAGAGATTTTTTTTCTTCAACATTCACTAAGGAATATTGAGTCAGGTGAAGTAAGAAAAGTTAGTAGTGAGGTCATGGAAAATATACACATTAATGAGGAGGTAGTACTGGCTACTTTAAAGAGAATCAAAGTGGATAAATCTCCGGGTCCTGACAGATATTTCCTGAGACCTTGAGGGAAGTTAGTGTAGAAATATTTAAAATATCATTAGCCACAGGGGAGGTGTTGGAGGATTGGAGGGTAGCTCATGTTGTTCCACAATTTATAAAAGGCTCTAAAAGTAAACCTGTGACTCTGACATCAGTGGGAGGTAAATTCATGGAGAGTGTTCTTAGAGATGGTCTACATAATAATTTGAATAGACAGGGATTGATTAGAAGTGATCAACGTGGTTTTGTGCATGGTAGATCATGTCTAACAAATCTTATAGAGTTTATCAAGAGGTTACTAAGAAGGTCGATGAAGGGAAGGCTATGGATGTTGTCCAAATGGACTTTAGTAAGGACTTATTGACAACGTTCTGCATAAGAAGTTGGTTAGGAAGTTTCGTTCATTGGGTATTAATGTTGAAGTAGTGAAATGGATTCAACAATGGGTGGATGGGAGATACCAGAGAATAGTGGTGGAAAATTGTTTGTCAAAATGGAGGCCAGTGACTAGTGGAGTGCCTCAGGGATCAGTACTGGGTCCATTGTTGTTTTGTAGTCATTTGTGGGTTGTACAAACACTGAGGTTAATTGCTTAACAATTTGGATCAAAGATTCAGTTCAAATGTCATTATCCATGGTCAAAAACGCGAGTCGACCTGCCGACTCAGAGAGAGGAAAAGCAACCACTCAGCCTCGCGCTACCAATCTGCTTCTCCAAACCTATCACACGCCGGGCACCCTCACCCCATGAGATATAGTAATTAATTAATTATATATATTAATGATCTGGATCATAGCATGGTAAATTGGATGCAGATGATACTAAGGTGGGTGGTGTTGTGAGGAAGGTTTTCAAAGCTTGCAGTCAGATATAGGCCAGTTAAAAGAGTGGGCTGAAAGATGGCAGATGGTGTTTAATAGAGATAAGGGTGAGGTGTGACATTTTGGAAGAAATAATCAGCAAAGGTCATACTCGTTAAATGGTCGACAATTGCGGACAATAGAACAAAGGGGTTGAGGGATTCTGGTACATAATTTCCTGAAAGTGGAGGCACATGTAGAGCGGGTGGTAGAAAGGTTTTGGCAACTTGGCCTTCATAAATCAGAGTATCGAGTACAGGAGTTGGGGTGTCACGGTGAGTTTGTAAAAAGCCAAATTTGGAATATTGTGTACAGTTTTGGTCTCCGAATTATAGGAAGGATATCAACAAAATAGAAAGAGTGCAGGGAAGATTTACACGAATGTTGCCTCGGTTTCAAGGAAAGATTAAACAGGCTAGGATTTTCTTCCCTGGAGCGTTGAAGATTGAGGGGTGATTTGATAGAGATATTTTAAATTATGAGGGGTACAGATAGAGTCAATGTGGACAGGCTTTTTCTATTGAGAGTGGGGGAGAGTCAAAAAAGAGCACATGGATTGAGATTGAAGGGGGAAAAGTTTAGGGGAAATTTCTTCACTCAGAGGGTGGTGGGAGTATGGAATGAGCTTCTGACCAAATTGATAGATGCAGGCTTGATTTTAGTATTTCAGGAAAAGTTGGAGAGGTATGGAAGGTTATGGGCTGGGTGGGGGTCCATGGGACTAGGTGGGAGATGGTGTTTGGCATGGACTAGGAGGGCCAAACTGGCCTGTTTCTGTGCCGTAATGGTTCTATGGTTATAATGACATTTTTTCCTGCTCTACAAAGCAAATGCATTAACAAATTCCACAGAAGGAAATTTCAGTTTGAGTGTTTTCCAAAATTGACCCAAAGTTGCTCCAACTCCATGCTAACACCCATCCACAACATTCTTCCAAGTTGAGTTCTCACTGCAGATGGGAGCACAGCTCTATCACCAATGATCATCAAGTGGCAGTCGCTCAAACAATGGCATTGCTACATGTTGAGGAGCGTTCTGAAGACATGCATTTAATATTCGGTGTGTGGGGCAGAAATGAGAGAGGAATCAGTTGGCCTTCTGCTTTCACTAAACTAAATTAGAGGTGCTCTGACTGAGCCACTGGGCCAATTAACACTTTTCCCAAACAAGGGAAACACGTATGCTGGAGAAACTCAGCAGATCACTCAGTGTCTATAGGAAGTAAAGGGTCACCAACATTTCGGGCCTGAGCCCTTCATCAAAAGCAGGCACATGCCTGAATAAAAGGGTAGGAGGAGGAGAGGAACGAGGAAGGGGCAGGCGGAGGAGTACAGGGTAACAGATAAGAGGCCATCGGCAGATATAGGTGTAAGTGTAGAAGAGATACAATGGTGAGAAATAATGGGGGAGGGGGTTAGCTTTGAATGGAGAGGGAAAGGAAGGGACTAGGGAGGTGAAGGAAAGGAGACAGGGATAGGGAAAGAGAGATTTGGAGCGGGGCTTTAATGGAAACTGGGAAAGTCAATGTTAATGCCATCTGGTTGGAAAGTACCCAAATGGAATATGAGGCATTGTTTCCCTAATCTGCAGCTATGAGGCCACGGACAGATATGTCAGTGTGGGAATGTGCATGGAATTATAATGTTTGGCCTCCATGACGTCCCCATTATTACCACAGACAGAACAAAAGTGCTCAACACAGGGATCTCCTAGTGTGCGTCCAGTCTGCAACGGGAGCACAGGATGCAGGACACAGTAGATGATACAGCAGATGACCCCTGCAGACCCACAATTAAAGTGTTGCTTTACTTGGAAGCATTGTTTGGGGCTCTGAATGGTGGTGAGGGAGGAGGTGTGGGAGCAAGTGTAGCATTTCTTGCAGTCACAGAGATAGGTACTGATGAGATGATTTGTGGAAGGGATGAGTGAATGAGGGATTCCCTGAGGTAATAGTCCCTGTAGAGAGTGGAGAGGGATGGGGAGGGGATTTGTCTGGTGGTGGGATCATGTTGTAGGTGGAGTAAATTGCGGAGAATAATATATGTGAAGCTGGTGGGATGGAGGATGAGGACAAAGGGAATCCTGTCCTTATTGCACCTATGGGTAGGGAGGACCAGAGGAGATGTACGGGAAATACAGGAGTCGCCAGTAAGAGCAGGGTTGCCTTTCCTCTAGAGTATCCATAGTTTGGAGGAAAGGCGCCTAATATTTCTTCTGGGCTCTCTCCAACCAGACAGCATTAACATCAACGACTCCATTTTCCATTCAACCTCTCTCTTTCCCTATCCCTCTGTCTCGTCTCCTTCAGCTCCCCACCATTCAGAGAGCTACCCCCTCTCCTCATCGCTTTTCTCCTACCCTCCCACCCATAGCCACCTATGGCTTCTTACCCTTTGGCCTGTACTCCTCCCCCTGCCCCATCCTCCTTCCTCTTCTGCCCCACCTTTTCCTTCAGATGCCTGCCTGCCTTTTGCTCCTACCTTGACGAAGGGCTCAGGCCCAAAATGTTGGTTCCTCCAGATGCTGCGTGAGCTGATGAACTTCTCCAGCACTCTTGTGTACTGCACTAAAATCACAGCATCAGCACATTTTCTTATTTAACCCCAAGCAAGAGGGGTATGGTGTGGACACAGGCACAGGCTTCCTCAACTCTTCGACTGGGAATGTAGTGATTTGGGGGTGGGTGGGTTGTGAAGCAGCCATTGATGGTTTAAGAAATGAGACTGAGTCATGGAGCAACAGTGCACCTCATCACAAAATGTACAAGCTCTTTTCATTAGTTGCTCAGTCCAACTTCAGGAAACATATTGGAGTTTTTGAATCACTGGGCTGCATGTTAATTTTTCAGAAACTGGAAATACTGCCAAAGTATTGAAGTGGTAGATGGTCCAAACCAGTTGCCCATCCCGTGAACTGTGGGGGCCTCCCAGTTCCAAAGTTGTTTGGAAGGGCTCTCCTCCTTATGGGCTTGAAAATATGCACCCCCCACCCCCCCCCCCCCACCCTGCATGCAGTGAATGTTCTGCGGATGTGCCTCTATGTCCATCGGCACCGCTGTCAGTGCTAGCTATTTCTTAAGGGATAGTATATTGAGTGGGCTTATTTTGTCCCCCACTTCAGCAGCATCAGTTAGCATTACACCTGGCGTGCCGGATCAGGAGAATACATGGCAGCAATTTACACCCGTGGACCTGCAAGCAGGACTATATGCTCATCAGATGGGTCAGCGATGAGTGAGGCAGCTCCAAGTGGGCAGCACGGTTAGCATAGCAGTTAGCGCGATGCTGTTATAGCGCCAGCAACTGGCGTTCGAATCCAGTGCTGTCTTTAAGATATTTGGACGCTCTCCCCATGTCTGCATAGATTTCCTCTGGATGCTCCAGTTTCCTTCCACCATTCAAAATGTTCTGGGGTAGTATGTAAATTGGGTGTAATTGGGTGGCATGGGTTTGTGGGCCAAAAGGGCCTGTTACCGTGCTGTACGTCTACATTTAAATGAAAAACATGCTCTGACACCCTGCCACAGTAACTGTCCATCATACCTTTATTGTCTATCACATTTGTTATTAGGATCCTTGCTTAGAATCTATAGAACACAACAGCACAGAAAACAGGCCATTTGTGCCAACCATTATTCCACTAGTCCCACTGAACTGCTCCCATTCCATAACCCTCCAGACCTCTCCCATCCATTTATCCATTTGCAAATGGATCATAACATCTGTTTAAAATTAACTTTTACGGATGTTCCACATCAAGCCAGTTAGATTGCAGTTTCCACTTTGCATTTTTTATGATATGTAGATATATCTATCTGGGTTTTCATTGCTGTTTATTATTTTATGCAAATTAATCTCTTCTGTATACTCCCTGCCCATTGTTCTTCCCTTATTCTACCGTTTAAAACTCGTACTATTCATAACAATTCTGAGTATTGATGAAACATTATTAATCTCGACCGTTGGACCTGTTTTTATCATCACAGATGGTGCCTGAACTGCTCAACATTTCCCACGTTCAGATTCCAACACCTCATTTATTTTTACCCCTGACCAACCCATCCTTAAATCTTTATTCAGGAAAATGTAACCTGTTTGAAAGTTGATAATTATCGGAAATTAGTTTGTTCATGAAGTAAACAATTTAGATACATCGTAGCACTGGAATAAACCATAGGTTAACCAGTGTCCTCACAAAGATAAGCGTATACAGAGCCGTTGTCATACCCACACTCCTGTTCGGCTCCGAATCATGGGTCCTCTACCGGCACCACCTACGGCTCCTAGAACGCTTCCACCAGCGTTGTCTCCGCTCCATCCTCAACATCCATTGGAGCGCTTACATCCCTAACGTCGAAGTACTCGAGATGGCAGAGGTCGACAGCATCGAGTCCACGCTGCTGAAGATCCAGCTGCGCTGGATGGGTCACGTCTCCAGAATGGAGGACCATCGCCTTCCCAAGATCGTGTTATATGGCGAGCTCTCCACTGGCCACCGTGACAGAGGTGCACCAAAGAAAAGGTACAAGGACTGCCTAAAGAAATCTCTTGGTGCCTGCCACATTGACCACCGCCAGTGGGCTGATAACGCCTCAAACCGTGCATCTTGGCGCCTCACAGTTTGGCGGGCAGCAACCTCCTTTGAAGAAGACCGCAGAGCCCACCTCACTGACAAAAGGCAAAGGAGGAAAAACCCAACACCCAACCCCAACCAACCAATTTTCCCTTGCAACCGCTGCAATCGTGTCTGCCTGTCCCGCATCGGACTTGTCAGCCACAAACGAGCCTGCAGCTGACGTGGACTTTTTACCCCCTCCATAAATCTTCGTCCGCGAAGCCAAGCCAAAGAACCAGTGTCCTCACTCGTTCTCTTACTCACATGTTGTTCATGCTGAGTGTGAGTTATGATACTGGAATGGTATGGATTGTATGTACTAATTGACTCGGGCTGGCCTGCCCCCTGATGACACTCTCACCTGGACTCCTCCCCTGGGACCCAGGCCATAAAGGTTGGGCCACCTTTCCCTTCCCTAGTTTGGATCCGAGCCAACTCAAGTCTTCTGTACAATAAAGCCTATCGTTCCCCTGAGTCTTTGTCATTGCAATTATTGGGGCAAGTGATAGTGCCCAACAGATATCCAGCACTGCCCGGGAAATAAAACACTCAGTTGTTGAGATTGAAGCAAAATACCCAAATACTTCATGATAATGTCATTTATATTTGTGCATGACTGGAAGCCTGAGCACTGAGGTAGGCCTAGTGCTGCTGTTCTGTTTTCCACTGCCTGCTCCTTGCATGTCTGGAAGCATCAGCAGGGAGGGGTGACACTGATGTTCCTCTGCTGTCCCTTTGTCTATCTCTATGGGCTCATGAAGAGCTTCTGCTAATGTTGCTTCACTTTTTGAGGCCCATATTGAACTGGGCTTGGTCACGTGCTTTTATTTTGAATGTACATGGATGCACAGCCCTGTCCGTGGTGCAGGTGCAAAATTTTTGTTGAACTTTTGAACTTCATATGACCTTTAAGAATAAATTCAATGTGGCCACGACATTCAGCACCAAATGTTACCTCACTGAACCACCAAAGACATTTCTAGAGTGCTCCATGTCGATTTGTATGGAGAGCAGCCAAACAAAGAAACAGACGCATATGCACAAATATGTATTAGATTTCTGCAAACTCCTCATTTCTTTGTCACAAGAAAGTCCCTAATAGTCTGTGTTCTCTTAAACAGGACATGGTTCTCTTAAACATGCAATTTAGCTCCAGATGGGTCGTCAATTACGAGTTGGCCAGGTCATTGGTTGGGCTAGAGTGCAGGATTAGCAGTTAAACTAAAATGTTATTTGTGAAATCTCATCAGTTGATTTTGCAGAGTCAGCTTTAAAATCATTGAACTTCCTTTCCAAGTTCCCAGTGCCAGTTGTAACATCATTGCTCGGGCAAATTGAAGCAGGTGTTCTGTGCCTGGAAAGCACCTTATATTTATCATGAATGGCAGGGAGGCGGATTTAAACGCAACTTGGGCCAGCCTGCATGTTTCACGAAGAATAAGAAGCAAACTGTGATGTGAGTTCAACAGAGAGGGTGAGACCAAAGTTAACATTTCTGTTTAACGACCTCACCAACCTGAAAAGTTAATTCCGTAAAGGGCTCAGGCCTGAAAGGTTAATTAACCCCTTCATGATCTGCTGAGCTTCTCCAGAATGTTTATTCTTGACCCCAGCATCTGCAGACTTTCTTGTTTCAAGGTTATAAGCTGGCACAGACCAAGTGGGTTCAATGGATCCCTTCTGTATCATAACAAGTAAGGAAGCTTCTGTTGGAATAACAGCCACATCTATATCCATGTATGCAAAACAATCAGTCCAACTATGCATTCAGGTGTGGGTCCTTGGGTCAGCACATTTCAGTCAGTCATCCTGGCAATTGTAAGATAACTTGACCTGCAGTCACTGAACTTCAATTTAAAAAAAATGCCAGGCAGCAGTATGTGTTACTGCCAATAGTACAATTTCCTGGGAGTTTCATTGAATCCATTTAATTGAATCTATATTTTAGTTACTAAAGCTGCAGTTTTATGCCCAATAGAGCAAAGAGTCAGGGGCGGAGATAGTTCTTCATTTTAATCCAAAGTAAAACCTCAAGTTATTTTCTAACGAGACTATTGCCTCCAGACTAAGCCTGAGGATCTGAGCAACTCGTGGTTCAACATCACCTACTGCTGCCTTCTAATGAAACCTCTCCGCACTATCGAAGGCCTTCGAAAATAAAGTTCCATTAAGGAGGGCTGATTGCGTAACTTATTGCTATAATTTATGAAGTCATATTTACTTTATAACTTGCAGATGACCGATCGACTTTGAACACTGAGTTATGGGCTCGAGCTTTCTGCAGAATGACAGCAATATCTTTTGTCACGCACACTTGCCTTCAGATTGAATAACACCGCACCCTCTATTGAACATAGGGGCATGGAAAGGGGCAGTAGAATGTCAATAATGAAGGGTGCTAATTTGCTTCCAATTTCACTCAAAAGTTGCAAGTGCGTATTCTTTGGTGAAACCTGCACTTTTTGGCAAATGAATTGGCACAGTGGACAAGTTGCACTAAAGGAGTACACGATCAGTGGATCAAGATACTGACCAACAGTGATTTAATGCCAATGCAGGTAAATTGGACTATGATGATTCAAGTTTAGCAAAACTCCTGGCTGTGTTGCTGCAGAAGTTAAGGGACTGCAGGAGGCACTGGCCTCAGGGGAGGTGGCGGGGTCCACGAACACATTGTCTCTAAAAGGACTCCTTTTTGCTTCTCTCTCGCTCCTTGATGCTGGACTAGTTGCAAACAAATTTATATACGTGACCACAAGGAAACCTTGAACCTTGCATGCACAATATTCCATTCAATTCCAGCCCCTCAGGAAGTGAATACCCGAGTCTGCATCTTGATGCATGCAGTAAAATGCATTGGAGCTACTCACCTGGGATGCTCTGACAGCAACTCCGGAACTTACAGCCTCCACCTTTGAGGAAAAGAGCAAGGGGACATGAGAGGCTCATGCAGATTCCACTCGTCTTTAAAGTATCCCTAATTTAGAAATATATCACCCATCCTTCATTGTCTCTGGGTCGAGCATCCTCCCCAGCAGAACCTTCACCTGAAAAATTGGAGCGTCTGACTCAGGGGCAATAAATGCCAGCCTTCTCTCCAATACCTGGAGAGTAAATATTAATGTCTTTATGGTGCTTACATGAAATCTATGTAAAGATAGTTTTATAGATTACACAGAGCATAAAGCAGCAAGCCAAATGATCAGTATCATTGATTATGCCCTAAAAGATACTCATTTTATTTCAGGGACACAGAAACAGTAAGTGCAGGAATTTTAAGCAAACATTGGGAAGCTGGAGACACTCCTTGAGACACCCAATAATGGGTCCCAACCCAAAGCATTGGCTGTCCATTTCTCTCCATGGACACTGCCTGACCGGCTGAGTCCCCCAGCGTCTCGTTGCCTGCTCATTTTATTTCAGTGCACCTCACTCCAGCTCTGCCTTTTCATTCTCACATATAGCTTTTTAAAAAAACTTTATTTAGAGATAGAGCATGGTAACAGACCCTTCTAGTACACAAGTAAATACTGCCCAATTACACCCATGTGACCAATTAAGCTACTTAACCCGTATGTCTTTGGAATATCGAAGAAAACCCACTCAGATGCAGGGAGGAGGTATGATATCCTTACAGACAGTGGAGGACCTTTGCCTTGTCATCTTATCTTGCCTTGATTCCTATAACGTCCTAACTCTGACCAGTAATGAATGATGCTCCTTTGGCAGCTCCAAAGCCACTTGGCAAGCAGTGGTTTACTCATAAGGAGTATCAACCATTCTCTTTTGTTTCCATTAGTGTAGCTGCCTCATAGGTTCAGGAACCCAGGTTCAATCAAACATAGAGTTTGCATCTTCTCCTTGGACTACATGTACCCCTTTGGGGACCCCTTTGGGGTCACTATTTGGTATACCTGTGTCAACATAATTGATTAAAGAATCAAAGAGGAGTTGATTGAGAAAAAGTTGTAACACTACAGGGAAAAGGGAAGGGAGATGCTGAGATTATTGTTTTAAACAGACATGGACCTGATTGGCAGAAATGTTTCCTTCAATATCATCAGAAGTTCAAGTCAAAACAATGCAAGGATATGTGGGCGCGCGATACGGGGAGAGTGAGTGGAAGCAAGACCCCGCAGCTCCCAGATCTATATGAAAATAAACCAAGAAAAAAGATTTTAAAAATAAAGAAAATACTGACAGGTGATGTGGAAAAACACCAGGATCAGCAGAATGACAAAAAAAAAGGAAGTCTGCAAGCAAAAAGGGCAAGGAGAGGACATTGACGTCTCCACAGCAGATCGAGGTGCCTCGTGGTGATGAAAATGGCGGGGCCGCTTTGAGGCCTGCTAGTGAAGTTGGCGTCCAGGTCGAGCAACCTGTCCAACAGGAGAGTCGTGACTGAGGGGGCAACACTGGGTGGCAAGAGCCCAGTGAAGTGTACTGGGGAGAGGGAGAGGTTTGGGACCACCCCCACCCCGCTGCAAGAACACCAGGACAGGAGAGTTTGCTCTGTGCGTGATTCCCAAGCTATGGGCAGTGAGTGCAGGGGTCGCAAAGCGAAAGGGCCAGGAACAGAAGAGTCAAGTCGGGGCTTGGTGAGGTTGAGGCAGTCCAGCGTCGGTTCGGATGATGTGACGAGCTCATGCAACAAGGATGTGCAGGCAATGGGGGTAGCAGCGGCAATAGCGGCAATAGTGAGGCCAGGAGGCCTAGAAAAGACTCACCCATGGCACAAAGCAATCGGAGGGGGGGTGTTCAGAGCCCTCTCTGCGGGACGTGATGCAGGCATTGGACCTCATGGAAGAAAGAGTATTCAAAGCAGTGGATAACAGAGGCCAGACCATGGGGGAAAAATTAGATGCCCTCTCAGGTTTAATGGGGAGAATGAAAGAGGTTGAGGACAAAGTGAGGGGAGAAATCCAGTGAACTTTTTTCAGAGCTGGATCCCTGAAATATTGAGCAAGGACATGCTGGGTGAAAGGGTAGAAATAGAGAAGGCACACAAATCCCCCCTCACCTTCTGAGTCCCAGTCAGAATCCCCGTTCAGTCTTAGTAAAGCTACCACATTACCAAGGCAAGTAGAAAATTAGAAGAGCGGCAGCAGCCAGTGAAAAAAAAGAGGGAAGGCCCAATGGAGATAGAGGGGCGTAAAGTTTTTTTCTATCCCGATATTAGCCCAACACTCTTAAAATCTAGAAAAGAGTTTGAACTGGTCAAAAGGCTGGTAAAGCAAAAAGGTTCTGAGTGTGTGCTGAGATACCCAGCCACCCTGAAAGTAATAATGCCAGGGGGGAAAGGAAGTTTTTAACTGAGCTGGGAAAGGCTCAGCAATTCGCCGAAGAGTTACCAGTGCTCGGGGAAAAAAGAAAAGTGAAAGTAAAAATGGGGAATAGACTGACATTGTAAGAATTTGCTGCAAATGGTAATAGTATTTTGGCACAAATAGGTGTTATTACTCTGGGTTTATGGAAAGGGGGAAAGAAGTATATATATGAAATGATAAGGGGAAAAAATGAGATCTGGGACACTCAGGGGGGGAGAGGAGGGGGGGGAATGGGTGTGAAGCGCACGACCTATTATATTGAGAGGGGTGGTGACAAATCAAGGGAAATGGTTACCGAAGGTAGGAAAGGGAGGGGTGAGCGATAGAGAATGGATTTGGATCGGGGAACTATGTGGGGTTAGGTGGCTGCTTTATTATAGTTTTTATAAATGTTGTGACTTTTTATTTTCCCTTAGTTGAATTTTTGAGTCCTTTTCTTTTTCTCAGTGTTTGTCACGGGTCTGGTGGCCAGAGACAGATGGCTGAGGATGATCAGTTGGATGGGATGGGAACTTGGGGCAGTGAAGGTGCAGAAAGAGTATGGTTCTGACAATCCTCAGGGCAATATCTAAGAGCAAAAAGTGTGTTAGTTTTTATGTCAATTATCTAAATGTGTTGTCAAGAGAAAAAGGGTCGGCACACATTAAGAAAATGGGAGCAGACCTGGCCTTCCTTCAGGAAACCCACTTAACAGAACGAGACCATTAAAAGTTGAAAAGGGAATGGGTGGGCCAGGTAATATCCTCCTTATTTGGTTTGAAGGCAAAGAGGGGTAGCAAATTTGATAGGGAAGGGTATTCCGGTGAGAGTTCAGGATATGACGACAGATAAAGCAGGTAGATTTGTATTGGTGCCCTAGCAGATATATTCAAAATCCTGGACCTTAGTAAATGTATGTGTCCTCAACTTTAATGATAAAAAATTTATGCAGGATATTTTCCTGAGATTTGCAGAGAGTAGGGAGAACATCCTAGTTGGTGGAGATTTTAATTTCTGTCTGGATCCTGACTTGGATAAGTCAACAAAGAAAATAGCAAAAACCAAGGCAGCAAGAGCTGCCGTTGATGGTATGAAAGAGCTGAATTTGATAGATGTATGGAGGCAGAAGCATCTAAGGGAGAGGGACTATTCCTTCTACTCAAGGCAGCATGAATCCTACTCTAGAATAGATTTTTCCTGGCTTCAGCCCATGTAGAGGGTACGATCATGGAGGCTGAGTACACGGTGAGACTTCTCTCAGATCACTCACCCTTCATAATGATGACTGATGTGCCAGACAAACAGCAAACAGTTTACAGATGGTATTTTAATGTGTTGCTGTTAAAGAAACCAGAGTTTTGTAGTTTCATAAGAACACAGGTTCTCACATATTCTGCGAGGCCAACCTCAAAGCATATTTTAAGGGTCAAATAATTGATTACATTAAAACAGTAAGAAAAGAATATGAGAAGGAGATGGGTGAATTAGAGCAAGAAATTGCTTGTCTGGAAAAGGACTTTCAAAGATTGGGCTCAGAAGATCAATACAGGGTTATTACAAATAAGAAGCTGAAATATAACATGCTTCAAACCTACAGTATGAAAACGATGAAAGCAAAAATATTATGAATTGGGCAAGAGAGCCCATAAAGTTCTCACTTGGCAGTTGAGGACAAAGAAGGCCTCAAGAATAATCAATGCGGTACAAACTGGGAAGGTTAGGGTCCCCTACAAACAAAATGAAATTAATGATACTTTCCAGAAATAGTATGAAGGTTTATATAAATCAGAACTGTTGGGGAGGATGGACAAAATTGGCAAGTTCTTTTCCAAGATAAAGTTGCCAAATTTGGACCCAGAAGAACAGGAAGGCCAAGACAGTCCCTTCATGGAAGATGAGATAAAGAAAGCATTGAATTTGTTACAAACTAACAAGTCTCGAGGGGAGGATGGGTTTCCAACTGAGTTTTACAAGGAATTCGAAAATTTACTAATACCTCCATGTTTGGAGATAGTAAGTCAGGCAATGGAGTCTCATACACCCCCAGAATCTTTCTTAACAGCAATTATGATGACCTTAAAGAAAGAAAAAGATCCACCATTTTCACCTTCTTAAAGGCCTATTTCATTATTAAATACAGATTATAAGATAATAGCCAAAGTCCTGGCAAATAGGTTGGCAAAGTATTTGCCAAACTAATAAACATAGACCAAGCAGGCTTTGTACCAAAAAGACAGGCAGCAGATAACATTGCTAGACTGTTGAGTATAATACATCTGGCACAAACTAGAAATGAGAGGGGTCTGGGCATGGCCCTGGATGCAGAAAAGGCATTTGACAGACTGGAGTGGGACATTTCATTCAAAGTGTTGGAGAAATTGGGGTTAGGGCCAACTTTTATCAATTGCCCAAGGCAAAAGTTATGACCAACAGACAAATTTCCCCAGCCTTCCCACTGACAAGAACAGTAGACGGGTGTCCATTATGTCCAGCTCTGTTCGTACTGGCCGAGACCATCCGTCAGGACCAGACATTAAGGGCTTTAAAGTAGGCCAGAACGAACTCAAGATCAACCTATTGGCTGATGATGTGTTGATATATCTGACAGACCCAGTAAAGTCGCTGTCCAAATTGTGCTCTACCCTGGAGTACTATGGTAAGGTCTCCGGGTATAAGATCAATTGGGACGAGAGCGAAATCATGCTACTTATGGAGGGGGGGAGGAACTATAGTTAATGTCAAGAGGATTGGTATTTAAAGTGGCCGCAAAATGGAATCAAACACTTAGGAGTTAGAATAGATAATAATTTAAATAATTTGTACGTTAAATTATACCCCCTTGATGGGAAAAATCAAGGATGACCTGAACAGGTCCCCACCCATAAATCTAATGGACAGGGCCAACTGCATTAAAATGAATGTGTTGCCAAGACTTCAGATTCTCTTCCAGATATTGCCTTTGGCATTCCCCCATGCTTGAGAGTATTTTTATGGAATGGAATTTCTCCATAATTTCTATGGAGAAATTAACCTTGGATCACAGTCTGGGCGGACTACAAATGCCAGACTTCAAGAAGTATTATTGGGCAGCCCAGTCGAGATACATCTCCTCACTCTTTGAGGAAGGGGAGGTAACATCCTGGGCTCAAATTGATCTGCACTTGGTAGACGAGAAGATGGCAGAGGATTTTATTTATAAATGGGATGCCAAATTGTTATCTGGGAAAACAGACACCCCTATATTGAAACAAATTATCCATATTTGGAATAACATTAACCAACATTTAGGAATAAAAGTGGGGGCTGTTCCCAGATATTCCCCTGACTCCATATAGATTATACTATTGATGGTAGGTAACAAGATCCTAGACACCTGTCATCGAAATGATGTCAGGTGCATAGAGGACCGTTATGAGCAGGGGCGATTAATGTCATTCGAACAGCTTAGGGAGAAGTATGATTTATCAAATAAGATATTTCACTACTACCTCCAGGGAAGATCTTTTCTACAGGACAAATTAGGTCCAGCCATGGTCCTACCAAAGAGCAGTGACATAGAGACCATGATTTGAAAGGGGATCACACGGGAATTTATTTCGGCAATGTATTTTCTCCTCCAAGTGGAAGGACCTAAACGAGTTCTTCATAATTCAAGGCAGAGGTGGGAGTCAGATTTAGGAATAATGATTGATGAGCGATGCTGGTCCGACCTGCTCCGGGCCAGCACGGTGCGGTCATCAATGTGCAGTACAGGCTGGTGTGACACAATTTTCTGCACCAGCTGTACCTGACGCCGCAAAAGATTAATGGATCTAAGCTAGAACTATCAGACCGATGTTTTAGATGCGGCATTGAGACAGGAATCTTTGTGTGGGCGACCTGGACATGTACTAAGGCGAGGCCCTTCTGGGTGGAGCTAGGCAAAGTCCTAGGGAAAATTATAGGTAAGGAATTCCCACAGGACTCTGAGTTGTTCCTGTTGGACAGCATAACGGACATAAGACAAAATGAAGCTAAATTCCAAATCCAAATGACAATACTCACATTGGTGGTGGCCAGGAGATGCCCAGCAGTTACCTGGACGTTCGAATCTTGTCTGAGTATTGCACAGTGGAGCAAGGAAATACAAGCCTGTGGTCCCCTGGAGAAAATCACCTCTAACTTAAGGTATGTTACTTTCCAAAAAATTTGGCAACCGTACTTAAACTTCATAGGAACACGGTTGTAAAGAGAACGACTGCGCCTCATTGGCCTGACTTCCCCACTTCCTCCTCAACCTTGGGAGGGGGGAAGGAAAGGGGGATGGGTCTGTCTCATTCCAGCCAGGTAAAGTCAGAAAAAGAAATCTGCCTGAACTCAAGCCGCCATGCCATGACAAACCTGCAACCTGATATATGATTTACTCCTTTGTTGTAAGTGCTTTAAATGTCCTGTGTGGGTTTTTTTTAAATTAGTTGTGTTAAGTGTTATGTGCCAAACGCAGGTGGGGTGGGGGGGGGGGGGGGAGGGAAGGGAAGGGGAGGGGATAAACTTGGACTTGGCTGAGGAATCTGTATAGAATAGATATGGATAAGCTGTAGTCAGTGGTGATTTGTAATCACTGACAATGACAATGTTGAAAACTGTTTAAGTTCATCTGGAAAATCATAAATAAAATATTCAAAAACAAAGGATACCTGAACGATGCTTCTCATGTAATGGCTTGATTTCTCTCAGACATGCTGTGAGATTGATCATTCCAATCAACCATCACACCCAAGGCAAACGTGCTGCCCCACTGCACACTTTTTAGATTGGACAGCGTCCATTCAAAATCCTGCAATTCCACGTGCGTCCCCTTTAATGCTAAAGCCATCATATTTCAATAGATTCCTTCTGCTCATTAACACAAGCCTCTGGCTATTGTCCAATCTTCCCTTGATCCCAGATAACCAGAGTATTGAAGATATTAGCAGTGATTGCATGAAATAAAAAGAAGAGATCCATTGTGATCACTGCCGAAAGGAGCCGAAGGGAAATCCCTGCCTTGAAAGTGTGAAGTTGCATAACTCCCTGCATGGGAATTTTTGGAATAAAATTCACGGATGGGAAATTATAGACAGTGTGAACAACCAAGAGAAAGGCAAACCAGGTCCAGCAATCAACCCCAATTGCTGAAAATTATACTGCAAAATTGCCGTTGCTTCAATTTACCAGATGGCAGTAATCACCACAAACTAAGTTAGTTACCTACAGGCCGAAAAGAGTTAGACCCTGTGAACATTATACAAACACAAGAATGCCAGGCACTTTCCTCACTGCGTTTGTGGTCAAATCACAGAAATGCTGGTACAATTCAGCAGATCTCACAGCATCCATGGGAGGTAAAGATGTATTACCGATGTTTTTGGGCCTGAAATATCAATAATACAGTGTCTCTTTACTTCCTTTGGATGCTGCAAGACCAGCTGAGTTCCTCCAGCCTTTCTGTGTTTTAACATTCCTCACAGGGCAACAGAATAATGTTTTAAAATTAATGTAAAGAAAATCCCATCAACATTCCAACAGAGATCAGCCAGTCCAAAGATTAAGAAAAGACTTCTGAATTAACCTCAATCTTAATCAGTATCTTTTGGGTTACGAGTTTCTTAAGAAACAAAGCTTGCTGGACTGAGCTCAATCCAAAAGTGAAATTCAGATGGCAGGCATATATCAAGATCAGACTAACAATACCATTTTGATACAAAATTATAGTGTAAATTTCTCCAGTGGGCTCAGTATTGCTGGCAACTAGCCTGAGAATGAGTTAGAAAATTATTGGCGAGGTGGTCTATTCTGGACTCTCTCCCTCCCTTCCTTTCTGCCCTTAGAAGTGACCCCATGCCACGGGTTTGAAGCCTCAGTGTCATACCACCCACAGCCAGCACCTCCATCACTGCTCTGTTCATGGTGGAGGAGGGATCACAGTCACTCATGGAAAGTGAGTGAAGCTGTTCTGCCCTCAATCTTCCTCGTTTCCTTGCATGTTCTTTTTTAATTAGTTAACAGCATATTACTTATTTTGTTTCTGAATTTTAAAATATTTCATAATCTTTTAGGTTTATTTGAGGTCAGGTAAGATATAAATTAGAAGACATGGGTTAAGGGTGAAAGGGGAAATTTTTAAAGGAAACATTAGGGGGAACTTCTTTGAGGAATGGTGAAAATGTAGAACTGTCATCTGAAGTAGAGAATGTGGTCTTAATTGTGACTTAAGAAGAATTTGGACGGGTACATAGATGGGAGAGGTATGGAGGCTGTGGTGTGAGTGCAGGTCAGTGGGGCAAGGCAGAATGCAGGTAATAGTTTGGCACAGACTAGAAGGACCAAAGGGCCTGTATCTGTGCTGTAATGTTCTATGGTTCTAAAATAGATTATAGTTTTCCACTGTGTCCACGTGTCTCTGAAACCGGAAATTGTGCCATCACCATTGATGGTTCGAGCTGTCCTAAGACCTCTGAGGAGAGCCATGAGCAGAGACTGCTCTCATTCAGCAGAATCTCAGCAGCTTTCTCTCAAGGACAATAATCTCCCCGTCTTTGTTGCCAGTGATTCCACCTCTGACGCTGGAAAGTGATCCTAGTTATAGAGGGATGGGAGCCAGGTGATGTGAGGAAATCTAGTCTTTCAGCCCTTGCATTGGATCTGGCAGGAATGTGGTTAAGATGTCGTACTTTCTGAACAGCAATGTGGCTTTCTTCAGTTTTCTAAATCAATATATGGAGGTGCCAACTACAGAGCGTGCCATACAGGATCTCTTATTAGGGAGCGAGACAGGACAGAAGTGTGTGTAGGGGAACATTTTGGATCCAGAGATCATAATACCATTAGTTTCAAGTTAATTATGGAGAAGGACAGGTCTGGGCCTTGGGTTGACATTCTAAATTGGAGAAAGGCCAATTCTGAGGAAAGGAGAAAGGATCTAGAATGGCACAAGTTGTTTTCTGGCAAGAATGACAATAGACAATAGACAATAGACAATAGGAGCTGGAGTAGGCCTTTCGGCCCGTCGAGCCAGCACCGTCATTTTACAGATCATGGCTGATCACTACCATCAGTACCACTTTCCAGCCTTATCCCCATAACCCTTAACTCCTTTGCCCACTAGAGTCTTATCTAACTCTCTTTTGAACATAATCAGTGAATCTGCCTCTACCACCCTCTGTGGCAGAGCATTCCACAGATTCACACTTCTCTGGGTAAAAAAATGTTTTCTCATCTCCGTCCTAAAGGGCCTACCCTGTATTCTTAAACTATGCCCTCTAGTCCTCGTCTCCCCCATAATTGGGAACAAGTAATCCGACTTCACCCTGTCTATCCCCGATAATTTTGTATACCTCAATCATGTCCCCCCTCATCCTTCTAAACTCCATCGGATACAAGTCCAGTTTTTCTAGCCTTTCAGCATATGTCAACCCCGCCATCCCTGGAACTAACCTTGTAAATCTGCGCTGCACACCCTCTATAGCTAGTATGTCCTTCCTCAAAAATGGAGGCCAGAACTAGACACAATACACCAGGTGGGGTCTCACCAGGGCCCTGTACAACTGCAGAAGGGCGTCTCTGTTCCTATACTCCAATCCCCTCTTTATGAAAGCCAACATGCCATTTGTCTTCTTCACAGCTTTCTGAACCTGCATGTTAGCCTTCAGTGACCAGTGAACAAGTACACCCAGATCCATTTGCACCTCCCCACTCCCTAGCTTGTCTCCATTTAAATAATACTCAGCTTTCCTATTATTTCCCCCAAAATGGATAACCTCACATTTGCTTACATTGAACGTCATCTTCCATTCAGCAGCCCACTCCCCCAACCTGTCCAAGTCTCCCTCTGCATTTTCCTGACATCCTCCTCACACCGCCACCCAGTTTCGTGTCATCTGCAAATTTGCTCAAGTTATTAATAATCCCCTCATCCAAATCATTTACATAAATTACAAACAACTGAGGACCCAATACCGATCCCTGCGGCACTTCACTCGTCACATCCTGCCATCCTGAAAAAGACCCGCTTACCCCAACCCTTTGTTTCCTATTTCTTAACCAATTTCCTATCCATGTCAGCACCTTACCTCCAATACCATGCTCCCTGATCTTGCCCACTAGTCTCCTGTGCGGTACCTTATCAAAGGCCTTCTGGAAGTCCAAATACACCACATCCACTGGCTCTCCATGGATGTGTTCAGTAAGTGGAAGGTCTTCAAGAGCAAAATTCTGAGAGTACAGAGTCCGTCATAATTAAAGGCAAAGTTAACAGGCACAGGAAACCTTGGTTTTTGAGGGACATTATGAAAGTGTTTCACAGCTGTAGGTAACAAGGAGCAAATGAGGTACTTGAGGAGCATAAAAAATGCAAGAAAAATCTTAAAATCAGGAGGGCTAAAAGAAGTTTGTTTTGGCTGACAATGTGAAGAAAACTCCTAAGGGTTTCTACACATATATTAAGAGCAAAAGGGACAAAATTGGTCCCCTTGAAGATCAGATGGTCGGCTTTGTATGGAGCCAGAAGGGATGGGAGAGATCTTAAATGTATTTTTTTAACATCAGTATTTACTCAAGAAACTGGAACAGAGTGGAGGGAAGTAAGGAAATCAAGCAGTGAGGTCATGGAACCTATACAGATTAAAGAGGAGGAGGTGCTTGCTGTCTTAAAGCAAGTAAGGTTGGATAAATCCCCAGAGTCTGAAAAGATATTGAGGATGGTTAATGTAGAAACTGCAGGGGCTCTGGCATAAATATTTAAGAAGTCCTTAGCCGCAGGTGAGGTGGTAGAGCAGGGGTGTCAAACTCAAATTCACGGAGGGCCAAAATTAAAAACTTGGACTAAGTCGAGGGCCGAACTAAATATTTATTGAAAATTTTGAACAACATCTGCATGTTTTCTCTTCTGTCAACATATGCAATGTTAAACTTTTTCTTATTAAAATAAATGTTTAATAATAGTTTTGGATAAACTCTTTCATTGTCATTGTCATTGTCAATGGCCCATTTCCTTTAGCGTCTGAAACCGTGCACATGACGAGTCAATGAGGGATGATTAAAGCAGTGGTCTTCAAACTTTTTCTTTCCACCCACAGACCACCTTAAGCAATCCCTTACTAATCACAGAGCACCAATGGCACAGGGACGCGAGTGGAAAGAAAAAGGTTGAGAACTGTTGTATTGTGGTAACTCCACATCTGATTAGGTTAATTGTTAGGCAAGTGGTCAGAGAAGGACCCCCCCCCCCACCCCAAGAAAGGCTTAAATCACAGGAACAAAATAAGCTTCGGTCTCACTGCTCCCAATCTTACACACAGTCCTGATGTGGAATGTGGGGTCACAGCTCCACGTTCACCCAAGTTCAGGTGCTGTCTGTGTGGAGTTTGTACGCTCTCCCCTTGTCTTGGACCAACAGGTCGGTCACCTGATGAAGGCACCCGAACCCCCCATTGAAACGCCGGCGTCCGGGGCGGTGGAGGAATTGGCTGAGAAGAGCGCGTTGTTCCCACCTCCCATTCCCATGGTTGGAGAGGGATTAAACTGCGATCTCACGGCACCGGGCTCGTCTCCAACAAAAGGAGCGGGATGCAGGGTCCGCCGCGCACGGAGCAAGAGGGAAGGCATCGCCAACGAGACGTTCGGTCCGGCGTCACCGCTGAAGCGCAGACCCAGCGAGGATGGTCCACAACTCCAGCCGCATCTGTGTGTCCGGGAGCCGGGTGGGCTGAGTGCGGCGCTCCGTTACCCGGGATTTGGGATTCTGAGATCCATCCACACCTCCGGCGTCTTCATTTTCACCTTCAGTGTGCATGCTCTATACTGGTGGGGCGGCCAGTGGGCCAACTCTAATATATATTTAATATGATCTTGCGGGCCAAATATTGGCCCGCGGGCCAGAGTTTGACATGTGTGTGCTAGAGGATTGGAGGATAGCTCATTGTTCTGTTCTTTATAAAAGTAACCCAGGAAATTATAGGTCGGTGAGTCTGATGTCAGTACAGTAAAACCCCTAGTAATCTATGGGGATTGATAGATGCTGGATAAATGTATTTTCTGGTTCCTTGAGACTTATAAATACATCTGCATTAAGAATAAACAATTTAAAAGACAAAATGCTATAGTGAACTTGCACTGAACAAACTCCACTTGCATGAATATATAAAGCTTAAAACATTTTACTTTATTTTCAGTCATATTCTTTGAAAACATTTAACCATCGTTGCATCTGTAGGTTCCTCCCCTTCCACAAAAAGGATTATGAAAGTAAATTGGCACAAAATATAAAAACAGAAAGCAAAAAATTTTATAAATATATAAAATGGAAGAGGGTGGCCAGAGTTAACATAGGACCCTTGGAGGATGAGAAAGAAAAACTGGTAGCAAAAAATGAGGAAATGGCCAAGGCATTGAACAAATATTTTGTGTCAGTCTTCACGGTGGAAGACACGTCCAGCATGCCCAAGTGTGGAGTTAAGGATGCGAATGTTGGGGAGGGCCTTGATAAAATAGTTGCTACAAAGGAAGTAGTGATGGAGAAACTAATGAGACTAAAGTCAGACAAATCACCTGGTCCTGATGATATGCATCCAAGGGTTCTGAAGGAAATGGCAGAAGTTATAGTTGATGCATTGGTGGTCATATACCAAAATTCCTTGGATTCTGGGCAGGTCCTGGCAGACTGGAAGACAGCAAATGTCACGCCACTTTTTAAGAAGGGATGTAGGCAGAAGACTGGAAATTATCGGCCAATTACCTTGACGTCTGTAGTTGGAAAAATGCTTGAAGCCGTCATTAAAGATGAAATAGTGAAACTTTTGGAACGTAAGGGTTCAATCAGGCAGATGCAACATGGTTTTAGAAAGGGAAGATCTTGTTTGACAAACTTGTTAGGATTCTTTGAGGATATAATGGGTGCGGTGGATAGAGGGGAACAGGTTGATGTTGTATATTTGGATTTCCAGAAAGCGTTTGATAAGGTGCCGCACAATAGACTTATCAGTAAGTTACAAGAAAGTGGAGTCCGAGGAAGTATATTGGCCTGGATTGAAAATTGGTTGTCTGACAGGAGGCAGAGAGTCGGGATAAGTGGGAGTTTTTCAGGTTGGCAGAGAATGGTAAGTGGAGTGCCGCAGGGGTCGGTGCTAGGCCCACAACTGTTCATCATTTACATTGATGACTTGGAGGAGGGGACAAAATGTGGTGTACCCAAGTTTGCGGATGACACCAAATTGAGTGGAAGAGCAAATTGTAATGAGGAGGTGGAGAGTCTGCAGAGGGATATAGTTAAGCTGGATGAGTGGGCAAAGGTCTGGCAGATGGAGTACAATGTTAGTAAGTGTGAGGTTATCCACTTTGGCAAGAAAAATAAAAGAGCTGAATATTATTTAAAGGGTGAAAAACTACAGCATGCTGTTGTGCAGAGGGACTTGGGAGGGTTTGTGCATGAATCGCAAAAAGTTAGGTTGCAGGTGCAGCAGGTTATTAATAAGGCAAATGGAATGTTGGCCTTCATCGCTAGAGGAATTGAATTCAGGAGTAGGGAGGTAATGTTGCAACTGTATAAGGTACTGGTGAGACCGCAGCTGGAGTACTGTGTCCAGTCTGGTCTCCATATTTGAGGAAGGATATACTGGCTTTGGAGACGGTCCAGAGGAGGTTTACTAAGTTGATCCCTGGGATGAAGGGGTTGACTTATGATGAAAGATTAAATCGTCTAGGATTGTATTCGCTCGAGTTCAGAAGAATGAGAGGAGATCTTATAGAAACATATAGGATTATGAAGGGTATGAATAGGATAGATGTAGGAAGGTCTTTTGAGCTGGCCGGGGAAACTAAAATGAGAGAACACAGTCTCAAGATTCGGGGGAGTAGATTTAGAACAGAGATGAGGAAAAATAGTTTTTCCCAGAGAGTAGTGAATGTTTGGAATTCTCTAACCAGGGAAGTGGTTGAGGCTGCTTCATTAAACATATTTAAAATTCGGTTAGATAAATTTTTACATGACAGAGGAATTAGGGGATATGGGGAGAAGGCAGGTAGGTGGAGTTAGGTCATAAATTAGATCAGCAGGCTCGAAGGGCCATTTTTGGCCTACTCCTGTTCCTACTTCCTATGTTCCTATGTAAAAGATGAAAAATAACATTATAGATAATTAACCTCCCACCAAGTTTACAGATAAAGCCTCTGACTGGGGCAACTCTTACAAAGCAGGGATATTGAGACATTTTAATACAGTCTCCCCAATGGTGAGCAGCATCCTGGGCAACGTCATTTTACTCAAACATAGCTTTAATCAAACTTTATTCAAAAAGAGAAGGCTTGTAGATAAAGTTTGGGGGTGGAAAGACAGGTGATCGAGAAGGAAACTGATCGATGCAATGATGGAGGGGGAATGACGGTAATGAATT
Organism: Narcine bancroftii; assembly: GCF_036971445.1. NCBI lineage: Eukaryota > Metazoa > Chordata > Chondrichthyes > Torpediniformes > Narcinidae > Narcine > Narcine bancroftii. Next base: position 39,218,156 of record NC_091480.1, on the reverse strand, counting down.
ATAGAGTTGACCGTAAAGATAGGGGCAAACAGAGGGAAAGATTTGGGAAATCTCTGAAATGTATTTACTTTAATGCTAGGAGTATTGTAAGGAAGGTGGACGAGCTGAAGGTGTGGCTAGACACTTGGCAGTATGACGTGGTGGTGATTGGTGAGACGTGGTTGCAAGAGGGTTTTGACTGGCAACTAAATATTCCCACGTGGTTGCAGGAGGGTTGTGACTGGCAGCTAAATATTCCGGAATTTCTCAGCTTTAGGTGTGATAGAATTGGAGGGATGGTGGGGGGAGGTGGTCTGGCCTTGCTTGTCAGGGAAAATATTACAGCGGTGCTGATGCGAGATAGATTGGAGGGCTTGTTAAGGGAGGCGGTATGGGTGGAATTAAAAAATGGAAAAGGAGAAGTTACAATTATAGGGGTGTATTTTAGACCATCTAGTAGGGAGCAAGAAATAGAGGAGCAAATGTGTAATGAAATAGCTGAAATTTGCAATAAGCACAAGGTTGTGTTAGTTGGGGATTTTAATGTTCCTAATATAGATTGGGAGATGCATTCTGTGAAGGGGCTGGATGGATTAGAATTTGTAAAATTTTCAGCAAGATGTTGAGGTACCCACTAGAGAAGGGGCACTGTTGGATCTACTGTTGGGGAATGAGTTAGGGTAGGTGACTGAGGTGTGTGTTGGGGAGCACTTCAGATCCAGAGATCATGGTACCATTAATTTCAATATAATTATGGAAAAGGATAGGTCTGGTCTGACGATAAAGGTTTTTGAGTGATTTGATGAAATGAGAAGGGACTTGCAAGGAGTGGTTTGGGCTGATTTGTTTTCTGGGAAGGAGGTAGAGGAGAATTGGAGGTAATTTCAAGGTGAGATTTTGAGGGTGCTGAATTTTATGTTCCTGTTCGGATAAAAGGCAGGGCCAAAAGTTCAAGAGATCCATGGTTTATTTGAGATAAAAGGATGGCTTACATTAAATGCAAGAAGCAAGGTATAAACGAGTTGTTTGGAAAATACATGGATTGTGAAAAGAAGCTTAAGAATGAAATTCGGAGAGCGAAAAGGTACGAGGTGGCTATAACAAGCAGGGTGAAAGTAAACCTGAAGGGTTTTTACAAATATGTAAATAGCAAAAGGAGAGTGAAAGATAAAATTGGTCCCTTAGAGAATCAGAGTGGACAAATGTGTGCAGAGCCGAAAAAGATGGGGGAGATATTGAACGAGTTCTTCTCGACAATATTCACTAGGGAAAAGGATATGGAATCATGTAGGATAAGAGAAGCAAAAGGGGTGATTATGGAAAATGTAGGGATTAGGAAAGAGGGCATGTTGGAACTAACTTTTGAGGCAGAGAAAGGTGGATAAGTCTCCAGGACCCGATGAGATTTTCTCCAGGATCTTGAGGGAAGTCAGGGAGGAAATAGCGGAGGCTCTGACAGTGATTTTTCAAAATGTCACTTGAGGGGGGCATGGTGCTGCAGGATTGGTGTATCGCAAGTATGGTTCCTCTGTTTAAAAAGGGCTCCAAGTGTCAGCCCAGCAATAATAGGCCAGTAAATAAACTGATCAGGAACACCCAACTTCGGTTTGTGTAGGGAAGGCCATATTTGACAAATCTTGTTGAATTTTTTGAGGAGGTGATTAGGAAGGTTGATGAGGGTAGATCAGTAGATGTAGTCTATATGGATTTCAGTAAGGCCTTCCATAAGGTTCCACATGGAAGGTTGGTGAGGAAGGTTCAGGTGCTAGGTATTAATGTTGAGATAGTCAGATGGGTTCAATGGTGGCTAGAATGTCAGAGAGTCATGGTGGACAACTGTCTGTCAGGATGGAGGCTGGTGATAAGCAGTGTGCCTCAGTTATTGGTGTTGTGTCCCTTTTTGTTTGTCATTTACATTAATGATTTGGATGATGGAGTAATGAATTGGGTTTGTAAATATGTGAATGATACAAAAATAAGGGGATTTGTAGATAGTGAAGATGGTTTTTCAGAGACTGGGGAAGGATTTGGAATGTTTAAAGGAGTGGGCTGAAAGGTGGCAGATGGAGTTTAATAAGTGTGAAGTGCTTCTTTTTGGGAAGAAATCAAAACAGGACATCTGCCATGAAGGGGAGGGTGTTGAGGAATGCAGAGGAACAGAGAGATCTTGGAATAATGTTTCATCGTTCTTTGAAAGTGGATTCTCATGTGGATAGAGTGGTAAAGAAGGCTTTTGGTATGCTGGCCTTTATAAATCAAAGCATAGAATATAGGAAGGAGTTGGGAAGTGATGTTGAGACTATTCAAGGCATTGGTGAGGCCAAATTTGGAATACTATGAGCAGTTTTGGTTCCCAAATTATAGGAAAGGTATCAATAAGGTAGAGAGGGTTCAGAGAAGATTTACTAAAATGTTGCCTGGATTGCAGTATCTAGAATACAAAGTAAGATTGAGAAGACTGAGTCTTTATTCATTGGAGCATAGAAGGTTGAGGGGGAATTTGATAGAGGTATTTAAAATAATGAGAGGGGTAGACAGAGTAGATGTGAATATGCTCTTCCCCTTGAGGGGAGGTGAGATTGGAATGAGGGGTCATGAGTTAAGGGTTCGGGGGCAAAAGTTTAGAAGTAACATAAGAGGAAGCTTCTTCACTCAGAGAAGGGTGGCTGAGTGGAATGACCTTCTGGAAGAGGTGGCTGCAGCAGGGTCAATTTTGTCATTTAAGAAAAAGTTGGATAGGTGCATGGATGTGAGGGGATTGGAGGGTTATGGGCAGGGTGCAGGTAAGTGGGACTAGAGGAGATCACTTAAATCGGTACGGACTAGAGGGGCCGAGATGGCCGATTTCCGTACTGTAATTGTTATATGGTTATATGATTAAAACAGTGGTTGTCAACCTTTTTCTTTCCACCCACCTACCACCTTAAGCAATCCCTACTAATCACAGAGCACCTATGGCATAGGGATTACTTAAAGTGGAATGTGAATTGAAAGAAAATGGTTTAGAACCACTGATCTAGATGATAATATGGTAAATTGGGTCAGCAAGTTTGCAGATGATACAAAGATTGGAAGAGCTATGGACAGCGGAGAAGGCTTACAAAGCTTGCAGAGGGATCTACACCAGCTGTGAAAGTGGGCTGGAAAATGGCAGATGGAATTTAATGCAGACAAGTGTGGTGTTGTATTTTGGAAGGACAAACCAAGAAATGACATACACAGTGAATGGTAGAGCACCGAGGAGTGATCTGGGATGTGGGAATACAGATACGTAATTCCCTGAAAGTGGCAACATAGATAGATAAAGTTGTAAAGAAAGCTTTTGGCATATTGCCTTCAAAAATCATAGTATTGAGTATAGGAGTTGGAATGTTGTAGTGAAGTTATATAAGGCACTGGTGAGGGTAAATTTGGAGTACTGTGTGCAGTTTTGGTTACTAACTATAGGAAATATATCAATAAGATTGAAAGAGTGCAGAGAAGATATACTCGGATGTTGCTGGGACTTCAGGAACTGAGTTACAGGGAAAGGTTAAAAGTTGGATGAGTGCATGGATGTGAGAGGATTGGAAGGTTATGGACAAGGAGCAGGTAGGTGGGACTAGAGGAGTTCACTTAAATCGGTGCGGACTAGAGGGGCTGAGATGGCCTGTTTCCGTACTGTAATTGTTATATGGTTATATTGTTATATTAGGACGTTATTCCCTGAGCATAGAAAAATAAGGGAAGATTTGATAGAGGCACACAAAATTATGAGGGGTATAGATAGAGTAGGCTTTTTTTCCACTGAGAGTAGGTGAAATACAAACCAAAGGACATAGTTAAGAGTGAAAGAGTAAAATTTAGCAGGAACATTCAGGGGAACATCTTCACACAGAGAGAGGTGGGAGTGCGGAACAAGCTGCCAGCTGAACTGATGAATGCAGGCTCAATTTTAACATTTAGAAAAGTTAGGTCAGATACATGGATGGAGGGCACGGAGGGCTATGGACTGGGTGCAGGTCAGTGGGACTAGGCAGAATAATAGATCAGCACAGACCAGAAGGGCTGAAGGGCCTGTTTTCTGTACTGTAATGTTCCATGGTTCTAACAACCACCTTTCCCATAGCCTGCACAATGCCGACTCACCAACATGATTCCCATGTAACTCACACCAGCAACATTCCAACCTCATCATCACTAATCCACAGTGACCAGGAAATCAACTCATGCTGTCAATGCTATTGCCTCTATCTCCAGCTAAACCTGTCCTATCTCATTGGACTGGTTTAGCTGGAGGCAGAGGAAATAACATTGCTTAGTTTGTAATGACGGACTGCAAAAACACAATTCCAATACCATCAAAAATGCAAAGTAACTGAAACTGTCATTTGGATCCATAACCCCACCACCACAATGAACACGTGAACATTTCACATAAATGCTAACTGGGCTCGATTGCTTCCTATCCCTTTCAGGTTGTTACAACAGGCCATGTGCCAATGAGGAGGCAGCATCTGTCAAGTCGCCAGGACAAAAATGGGAACCATGGAAACAGCAGATGAAATAAAAGCATTTGGAAAAGTGGTGGTGAATGATAATGATCAAAACTCCACTTAACAAAGTAGTGTGGTTGTTTATTTTCCCCTTCATTATGTGATTAAATGAAAAGTGATTCAGACCATTTCCATCATTCGGCTCTGAAAATTCATCCAGCCAGTGCCAAGTGTGGTTAAGGTACTTGGCAGCAGGCGACTTTTCTAATGAAAAGTTATTGACCCATTTCAACAAGGGGCCACCATCCTACAGATGTATCACCTTGAAATCTTACCTTTCCCCTTCAAATGGAAATAAATGTTCCCCCAACAATACCTTAAATACAAGGGTAGATAATCCCGTTATCAAAATCAGTAAAACTGGTCACTATTGAACTAGCAACATGCTGATGTTGTTAATTACTTTGAGGAACAACTGGTGTGGGTTAAACAAAAGAGTTATTTTCTCTTTTTGGGGGGGAAATAGCTGTTGCAGAAATATAGTCCTCCGGGGTGCAGTAAATAAAGAAAAATTCCAATTACTACTTCTGCCCCCGATGCCTGTGCTTTAGAACTTCCTCCACATTACGGATAAGTTCCCCAGAACCAGAAACATATTATCAAGGGCAGCTGGGAATAGGAAGGTGCCAGTGACTGACAAGTTACTGTGTGATGAAAAAACTAATCACATTATAACTAGAACAATTCAGGAGTGGAGAAAGTGTTGGCTGTTTTGATTTACCACAAATCAATGGAGAACAAATTTATAGCTGCCTTACTCATTGATGTGATCCTTTGTTAAACACCTCCTCATTCTATCTGTCTAACTTCGCTCACAAAATGGTCAAAGTAGCTGGCTTTTTCCATATAAATTGCAACCACTTTAAGATTTTCTCTCTGATTTCCTTTCCTTTGCCTTCCCCTTCTTCTGCTTAATCATCGTCACCAGGGACTGTCTGGACATGAATTGCATTGCCCCGATAGCTCAGGAATATTACATACTTCTCTTCCCTGTTTGTCAATGCTTTATATTACTGTTTCAATGAAAAGAGTGCCGACTGATTGTTTGCCTGTTGTAGACAGCCCCTCCCAAGGATCACGTGCATCCCAAGCCTGAAGCCCTGAAGCCTTCAAGTGGAAAGTGAGTCATGAACACCACATTTGCAACACGTTTGTAATTGCACTATAATGGCAGATGGAGTCAGAAGGCCCAACCCACTCGCATTCGAGGGCAAAGTGGTGCATATTAAAACAAGAAGAGGACATTTTCATCGCTGTGACACAGTGATAAGTCTGCCCAAGTCAGAGCATACATTTTACTAAATTTGGTGGGCCCCGAGGCCAACAAAAGGGAAAGGTCATTCATTTATGCAAACAAGGTGCATTAAGGGAGCATTGTTATCAGCCCAGCTGAGTCCAGAGAGGACCCCAAATGTTTAAGAATAAAATTTCAAGAAATGTGCAATCCACAAAAGAACTGAACGATAGAAAGGCACAGATTTAATACCAGGATCTGGAACGCGAACCCAGGGTAGGCGGAGCTCCTCAGTAGCAACCCATGAAACAAATGGCCACACCTCTGAGACCACGGATGGCACTTCCTCTCAAGCTGAAGCATCCCCAAGCATCCACTTCCACCAATGGCTATGATGTAACATACTCTGGGCGTATTTGTAAACCCAACCCAAAATATCCAGACTAAACTGGACTGGTGGTTCACTGCTGAACTGTAACGATTGAAATGAACAGCATTTGCATGATTGTGGTATGTGGAGAGGGTTGACCAAGAAAGGGGATGAGGACGGCCATTCCCATCGGCTGCTCTGCACCTGCTGCAGCCACTGTACTCGCCACAGTGCTACTGCTCATGCCCGAGTACCTGTGAAGCACGTTAGTTAAAAACAGTGCTTGGCTGATAGCAGATGCCATTTCAATACATTGTATTGTTGAATTCAACAGCAAAGCATTCGTCAGAGGTTGCCACTTGTGTGGTCTGGTTATTCGATGCAATAACTAACAATCATGGAATGTAACACAGAGATATCTCCTCCTTCTCCTCCTCAACATTCTCCAGGGAGAACCTGATCTGCAATTTCTTTTCCTTTCCCTTAGCTAAGATGCTGAGGGCCACTTCTGTCACTGCCAGCTGCGCGTTGGCCCCTTCAATGAGCTTGTGGATTCAAGCTGCACCCAAGTCTTGGGACAGGGTCAAGGTTGATCCCATCAAGTAGTGTTGCTGCCTTTTGGGTGAGATGAAACCAAGATGAGAGTTCAAAGGAGGTTCACCAGGAACAAAAGGGTTATCATACGAGGAGTGTTTGACAACTCTTGACCTGCATCTGTTGGAATTTAGGAGAAAGAGGGGAGATTTCATTGAAATATTTCAAATGTTGAAAGGCCTGGACAGAGTAGATGTAGAAGGGCTGCTTCCCATGGTGGGAGAGTCTAGAACAAGAGGGCACACCAGGATTGAAGGGTGTCCACTTAGAACAGAGATGCATAGGAATTTCTTCAGCCAGAGAGTGGTAAATCTGGGGAATTTGTTGTCACAGGCGGTTGGGGAGGCCAGGGCACTGGATGTTTCTAAGGCAGGAAATGATAGGTTCTTGTTTAGCCAGGACATCAAAGGTTATGGGGAGAAGGGCAGGTAGTGGGGCAGAGTAGGAAAATGGATTAGCTCATAATTGAATGGTGGGCCAGTCTCAGTGGGCTGAGACATGCTCTAATGTCTGATGATCTTATGGTCTAAGTTCTCTTTGCCTTCTCAGATGTGTGTCAAAGAACTCATTAAGACATTATAAAGGAGAGCTGGAGGCTTGGTGTCCCAGAATGATCTCTGGTCATCGACCTTGTGGTTGCTTTGGCCATGTGGAAATCATCTGCTGCTTTTCTTTAATGCAGGAGTCATACTTTAAACATATTTCACAGGTTGTCAAGCATCTTGAAGAACCCTGAGACCATGGCAGCCGCAATATAAATGTTTAGGAACTCAGTGAGCCAAGCAGCACCAATGGCGGGTGCTGGGTTGGTGGGTGGGGGTGGGGGGGGGGGTGCTGAGAATTGGCAACACTTTGGGTCAAAACCTTTCAAAGAATTGACCAAAATTAATCCTGAACAACCCAAAACGTCGGCAATCCCTTCCCCCTCACTGATGCACCAAGTTCCTCCACTAAAATGTTTTCCTGGACTTTACCTTTGCAACATTTCACTACATTTAAATATCCTCAATAACGTCAGTCAATCAGTTTTTGGACAAATGTTTATTTTCAATGTGGACAAACAGTAAAGTTTTATCTTCTCTCATCCACAAAAGTAAAGCAATAAAGGTTGAGTAATTTGTCAAATTAATCTATAGATTGACATTGTGATGGTGTTAATGTCATGGCTTGGTAAATGTGATTCTCATATTCTCTTACAACATATATGAAGGCTATTTGGCCTGCAATTTCTATGCTAGCAATTCTATCAAACCCATTCACTCATTTATATCCCTGCAACAGAGCCTCTCATACATGTTCGATAACCCTCCCAAATTCCCCACCAGAACCCTACACTGGGAGTAATTTACAGTTGGCAATTAATTTAACAGCTAGCATAACATTTGGGTGTAGGTGGAAACCTATGTGGTCTCCAGGAGAATAAGCAATCTCCACAGATACAGCACCTGAGGTCAAGATCGAACCAGTGTCACTGGAGCTGTAAGACAGTTGTACCACCTGTTATGTCACTGTGGTCTCTCAGCAGCTGAGATAGGGCCAGTGCATTTCCAGGATGTGAGGTTTAACATATGATCAACCCATTCCATAAGCATTTTGCAGAGCAGATGGTTAGGTGGAGAGCATTTAACAATAATATCAGCGCCAATCTCAGGAGAAATTATATTTTACATCCATTCATCTGATCCTGGCACTGCTGGCAAGTCAAGCATCTATTGAGATGATTACAATGGGTGCTTAATGATCAACATTTTGCCATGGGTGGCATGGTTGGCATAGCAGTTAGTGCAACACCTTTACAGCGTCAACGATCAGGACTGGTGTTCAAATCCCGCACTGTCTGTGAGGACGTAGAACATAAAACATAGAACAATACAGCACAGAACAGGCCATTCAGCCCTCAATGTTATGCCAACCCATATATTCCTTACTAAAAAAGGTACTAAACCCTCCCTATCCCATAACCCTCTATTTTTCTTCCATCCATCTGCCTGTGTAAGAGTCTCTTAAATCCACCCAATGCTTCAGCCTCCACCACCATCCCTGGCAAGGCATTCCCGGCACCCACAAATCTCTGTGTAAAAAATGTACCCCTGATGTGTTCGCTAAGCTTCCCTCCCTTAACTTTGAACATATGTCCTCTAGTGTTTGCTGATCCTGCCCTGGGAAACAAGTGGCTGTTCACCCTATCTATGCCTCTCATAATCTTGTTGACCTCTATCACATTTCCTCTCATCCTTCTACACTCCAAAGAGAAAAGTCCCAGCTCTGCGAACCTTGCCTCATAAGACTTATTTTCCAAACCAGGCAACATCCTGGTAAATCTCCTCTGTCCCCTTTCCAGAGCTCCACATCCTTCCTATAATGAGGTGACCATAACTGAACATAACTTTCTAAGTGAGTCATACCAAAGATTTGTAGAGTTGCAACATGGCCTCTCTACTCCTGAATTCAAGCCCCTATTAATGAATCCCAGCATCCTATAGGCATTCTTAACTATCCTATCAACCAGTGCAGCAACCATGAGGGATGCACCCCAAGGTCCCTCTGTTCATCCACACTCTTAAGTAACTGACCATTGACCCTGTACTCAGCCTTCTGGTTAGCCCTTCCAAAATAATCACCTCACACTTATCTGGATTGAAATCCATCTGCCATTTTTCTGCCCAACTCTGCATCCCATCTATATCCTCTTGCAATCTTCGACAATCTTTAGCTCCATTCACAACTCCTCCAATCTTCATGTCAACTGCAAACTTTCTGACCCATCCTTCCACGTCTTCATCCAGGTCATTTATAAATATCAAAAAGAGCAGGGGTCCCAGAACAGATCCCTGCACCACTTCACTTGCCACCAACCTCCAGGCAGAATATTTTCCTTCCACTACTACTCTCTGCTTTCTTCCTACAAGCCAATTTTTTATCCACACGGCCAAGGTTCCACCGATCCTGTGCCTCATGACTTTTTGGATGAGTCTCTCATGGGTGACCTTGTCAAATGCCTTGTGAAAATCCATATAGACCACATTTACCACCCTACCCTCATCAATTTCTTTTGTTACCTCCTCAAAAAACTCAATTAGACTCGTGAGGCACAACCTTCCCTTCACAAAGCCACGCTATCCTTGAGTAGACTGTATTTCTCCAAATGCTCATTGATCCTATCCTTAAGATTTCTTTCCATTAGGTTGTACATTCTCCCCGGGTCTGTGTAGGTTTTCCCTGGGGTACTGGTTTTCTTCTGTCCTTCCAAATGTACTGGGGGTGTAGGTTAATTGGGTGTAAATTGAGCGACATTGGCCCATGGGCCGAAATGCCCTGTTACTGTGCTGCATTGTCTACATTTAAAAAATTTAAATCTGCCGATGACAGTAGATTCTCTTCTTTACAAGAGATTTGTGAATTGGTTGGGTGGGTTTAATCTGGTTATTTCATGGATATTAACTGAATAACATGAATTTAATTCCCTGGAGGTACAATATACGATTACCAGACAGCAAGTGAACCCGTTTTTTCCATATCCCTAAGCTTGGAACAGACTGGATTAGTAACCACAAAGTCAGCTGACCAGTTGAGGGCCTCATTTATCAATTCACAATTCAAAACAAAGCAATGCCCGTAATACTCAGCAGGTCAGGCAACATCTGTGGAAAGAGAAGCAGTTGCCATTTCTGAAAACTTAGGTCCATTCTCAATGGACAGCTACAAAAAATACTTTATTTTTACTTAACTAAGAAAAATCTGCAATGCTGGAATCCCACAGTAAGTCCTTTGAGGAAAGAAGTAGACCCCCTTGCAGGTAGTTATCCAATCTGCTGTATTCTTAAACCATTCTCTTTTTTTAAAATTGCATTTATAATCCTTATGTCACAACACATGCTTCAATGCAAGGAATTCTTTTTATCCAATATACAATATTCCAAGAAAACAGAATCCATTAATTGCAACATGAGAGTACTCCCTGCTCATCACTAATCTGGAATCTTTCTAAATGTTTTCCCTAATGTATATGTTCTGTCTCTGTGTTACTTGGGAGGCTTCTTAAATAACTTAGAGATGTAAGATTCAAATAACAGAAGATAGTTTACTTACTGATGCCTTCCACCATCTCAGGAAACTGTTCACACTCACGTAGTGGTGCACTACAGTTGCTACAGTGAAAAGGGTGTATTCTTACGCGATTACAAAATAGTTCACATTATCCTGACTATATAACATCCCTCCTTCTCAAGATAAATAAATATTTACTGTTCTTTATCACTTTCTTTTCTTAAGTAACTGAACTTGTACACTAGTTTATTTACACAACTATTTTTTAAATAGTCCTTATCGATATAACACTGGCGGCAATACATTGCTTCACCATCTTGTGGATTTGGCTGTGACCGTTGAGCTCTGTGTTGCTGCTACACGTGTAGGTGATGTAGCTTGTGCTTCACCTGAAAACGGCTGTGTTGATGATTCAGTATTAGTGGTTGTGGTCTCTTCATTTGATATTGGTGTTTCAGGCTTTGCTGGTATTAAAGTTTCTGCTTCATCACATCTTGTGTCAGCCGGATGTGAATTCTGTTCCTCCTCAGCTGATTGCCAGAGTCTGTCTCAACAATGTATGATCTTGTTGTCTCAGCTTCTCTGACGGCTCTTGAATATGACCATGCTGCCCTCTGAAGAGTTCTGGCAATGTTTGTGTATGTTTGTTATAATGCCGATGTCCTTCTTCTTGCATGTCAGCCAGTCTTCTTCTGGTTTCCTCCTGGTTTTCTGGAGGGTGTATTTTGCTTGGCAGAGGTGTTTTGTATCTCCTGCCATTTAGAAGTTCTGCCGGGGACTTCACGTCAGCCCTTAAAGGTGTTGCTCATAATGAGAAAAGAGCTAGGGATGGTCTTCTTTGGGTTTACGACACGTAACCAGTGTATGTTTCACAGTTTGCACTTGTCTTTCAATGAACCCATGACCTTTGGGGTAGAATGGAAGTGATGTAGTGATAACAAACCCATACTCTGCAACCAGCTTCCTGAATTCATATGATGAGCACTGTGTTCCATTGACACATATTATTTACTCAGACATTCCTTGTTCAGCAAGAAGCACTCTCATTTCTGAGGTGATAGTTAACGCTCTCAGGTCTTTCACCCATTTAACGAATGGAAACTTAGAGTAGTAACAGGCTACTATTAAATATCACTCTTGATTCTCGGTGAACAAGTCTGCTCCCTCCGTGTGGCGTGACCTGACAGGTACTTCTGTGGAAATCATTTCCTCTTTTTTTTGTGTGTTTCTGTGCTTTTGGCATATTTGACATGTAGCCACCATATTTTTGCTGTCTTTGTATATACCATTCAGTACACGGCTGACTTTGCTCTGAGTTTCCACTTCTCCATTCCCATGTGACCATGTATTTTCTGGAGAATCTCTTTCTGCATTGTTTAAGGTATAATTAGTCTTGATCCAGCCAGCAGAACCCTATTTTCCAAAGATATGTCATCTCTGATAGACCAATATTGATGCATTGAAGGCTGTATCTGCTTTATCCTCTCTGGCCATCCTTGTATTACCTATTGAGAAAGCATTTACAACACCTTGTCCTTACTGGTCTCTTCTCTGATCTGACATGATGATGTATTTTGATCCCCATGTTTTCGATTTCATATTTTTCATTCGGGGGAAAGTTGTGACAAGATATCAGCAAATACCATCCCTTTGCCTGGTATTATTTTAAGTCAAAGTCGTAGCATTGTAGTCATAGAAGTAATCTCTGCAGTCTCGTTGGTTCCTTGTTTAGGTTCTTTCTCTGGATGTGTTCCCGTGGGTGATGAACACTTTCCACGATATACTTCCTTCCATACAGAAACTTGTGAAACTTTTCGAATCTCTCTCAATTTTGCCATATCTGGTCTCCGCTGCTCTTAGTACTTTTGAGGCAAAAGCTATTGGTTTTCCTTCTTGTACTAATGCTGGACCAAGGCATCTGTTAGATGTGAGTGAGGGCTTTACCTCTATCATGGTATCTCAACTCCACTTCTCTGAATATTGTTTCTTTGAGCTGGTCAAAACTTATCTAATGTGATGGTGACCAGTAAAATTCTACGTCTTCCTTCAGCAACTCTCTGATGTTTGCTGTGTTGTCTGACATATGTGGCATGAAGGAAGTCATGTATTGGACCAACCCAAGGAAACTTCTGAGTTCCTTTTTGTCACTTTGGCTGTGACTTGCATCCTTTCCATGTCCTTTAGTTCTTGCTCCAACTTCTTCTTAACCTCTACTGGTACTTTCCTTGGAACATGGATGACTGGTTTTCAGCTTGCATCTTTGGCGATGTGATTTTCAAAGAATCCAAAGCATCCAACTGAATCATCAAAGCATTCCAGGTAATTGTTCATGAGCTCAGCCTTGTTTGTGTCTGGAGGTCAGTTCTCTAATATAGTGTCTCTGTTGATCATTTTGGATATATTCTTCATCTGGATCTCTGATCAACTGGAACTCCCAGCAGCTATCCAGACCTAGAATTGCTGATCCATCTGCATCTACCACATAGAACGTACAGTTCATTCCCTTATAGCGGCCATTGATCTTAGCTTTCCCTCGCTGCTTGATCATGGGTCCACCATAGGCCATAATGTAACATTTGCTGCTTCAATTGCACCATCTTTTGGATCCCCTTTTATTATGTTCTCTTGAAACATCTGGCGGTAGAGTCTGAGTGGAAGGACGTTACTTTGTGATCCACTATCCAGCTTCACCTTCAGGTTAAATATTGTAGGTTTGTTTTGGATTGTACTCTGTATTTGGATCCTTGTCTGCAACTCGTTTCCATCTTTCATCTCACCTGACATCTCTTGAAGGTGTATGCATTCTATGTCCAGTATCTGGGTGTTGGAGTCTTCATCATTGTTTCCTTTTATGTGATGGATCTTCTTCTTGTCTTCTTTCTTCCCTAGTATTACTGTTTTCTTCATACCAGATTTGCACATCTTTGCCCAGTGGTTTGCTTTACATTCTGAACTGTATGCAGGACATTTGTTTCGGTCCTTGAAGGGGTGCTGTCTGTCGCACTTCCTGGAGGTCTTGTGGGTTTGCACTTTTCTGATTGTGTTCTTTATAGCCTAAACCTTTCCTTCTCTTTGCTATGGGTGGGTCTGCATTGATAGGGATTTCATTTGCGTCTTCATGGCTTCGAAGGCTCTGGTTGTGTCTATATCTTTGGCCGGTTTCAAGCTATTTTCTCTATAAGAGACTTTTGCACTTCTGGATGGGCACTCCAGCATTTTCGTTGATCAGCTAATCTTCCCTCTATATCCATTCATCTGCATTTTCCAGAAATAATTTTTAGTGTAGTGAGGAAGTTAGCAACATTCTCATCAGTCTCTTGCATTAAGCCTTGAAATTAATTGCATTCAATTCTATGATTAGACCTGGGTTCAAGGTGAGAAACAAACTTTGCAAATAACTGTTCTGGATCATTTTTCTCCACCCCGTAAGCTCTCAACTATTAAATAAGTCACGGCCTCGCTCCCCTGTTCAGACATGTATATAACTAACCTTCTCCTCTGCTGTTGCATTTTTAAAATAGCTTTTGAATGCAAAATTGCACCTGCTGAAACATTTTAAATGATTCAACAACATCTTCAGCCTCCCGTCCATCACTGGGTGAACTGCTGTTGCACCAGCCATTTATTTTCAGGAATGTTTTTTCTCTTCTTCCCCTTGGTATTTCAGTGACTTACAATCAATTTCTTTGGCTTTATTCCTGTTCTCTTTTACCGCTGCCACCATGTTATGTCTCTGTGTTACTTCGGAGGTTCATTAAATAATTTAGAGATGCAAGATTCAAATAACAGAAGAGGCATTACTTACTGATGCCTTCAACCATCTTAGGAAACTGTTCACACTCGCATATACATATATGCCCCACAGTGGTGCACTACAGTTACTACAGTGAAAAGGGTGTATTCTTACGTGGTTACATATAGTTCGCGTTATTCTGACTATATAACAGTATATTACATTTTTTAATTTAAATTTTAAATTTAGACATACAGCATGGAAACAGGCTCTTCCGGCCCACAAGCCAGTGCCGCTCAATTACTCCAATTAACCTCTCAGCCCCATATGTTTTGAAGGGTGGGAGAAAACCAGAGCACCTGGAGGAAACCCACACAGACACATGGAAAACGTACAAACTTCTTACTGACAGGACTTGAACCCGGGTCGCTGACACTGTAATAGTGTTGTGCCAACTGCTAGGCTAACCATGCTGCCCACTTATGTATAAAGTTCTCTCAGTGCTCCCATTTCTCCTTGCTCCAACACCCTCTTCTCTACGAGAAAGTCATTGTTATAGAGCACAGAAACAGTCCCTTCGTCACAAACTCATCCATGGCAGCCAAACTGTGGACCAGAGCTGCTCCCAATTGTCTGCATTTGACCCACATCTCACTTATCCTTTGTAGTGATGTAGTGATGTAATCTGTTATGCTGATTGCTTGCTATAATCCACGACCATTCTCGGTTTCGCGCCATTTCTGACCACTACTACTTGAGCGCGCCAAGGACTTGTGCTGGGTTCGATGATCTTTTCCTTTAACAAGTTCTAGATAAGGAAAAGTGGCCTGTAACTTATAGGTACCCACTAACCTATCTCTCTCTCTCTTTGAAAAATGGATACCCCGTTAGTGATGCCAAGAGGAATTCTCTTAAACTGGAAAAGTTTGCCATCTGTAACAAAGACATGAATGATCATGATCGGAATTCACAACAGTTCCTCCAAGTAGCCAGAACCTTGCGTTTAACCCTGAATATGACAAATGTGTGTACCGCACGAAGAGCCTGCCAATATTAGGCTATGTAGAAAGTAAAGGAGAAACCAGTCCAGATCCAGAGAGAAAGCGACCACTCATGGAGCTGCTCCCTCCAATACGCAAAAGGCCCTCAAGCGTTGTTTAGGGTTTTTCTCCTATTACGCTCAGTAGGGTGGAGGCAATCTACAGTCATAACCAATAGCAAGCAGTCAGCATAATACATTACATCACTACATCACTACATCCTTTCAACCAATGTACCTTTCACTTCGTCTGGTAGCTCGTTCCATATATTTATACCCTCTGGTTTTAGAATCCTCTACCCTTGGAAATAGACTGTCGCCATTCCTTTGTCCATACCATTTATGATTTTATAACTGTCCAGCAGGTCACCCCTCAGCCTCGTACAATAGAAAACAAAGCCCCAGCCTATCCAACTTTTCCTGATAACACAAGCCTTCCTGTCCCTATGCTTGTGAAACTTACTTGCACCATTTCCAGCTTAATAATGTTCTTCCCTTAGTTAGGCAACTCTTTGGCTTGGCTTCGCGGACGAAGATTTATGGAGGGGGTAAAGGTCCACGTCAGCTGCAGGCTCGTTTGTGGCTGACAAGTCCGATGCGGGACAGGCAGACACGGTTGCAGCGGCTGCAGGGGAAAATTGGTTGGTTGGGGTTGGGTGTTGGGTTTTTCCTCCTTTGCCTTTTGTCAGTGAGGTGGGCTCTGCGGTCTTCTTCAAAGGAGGTTGCTGCCCGCCAAACTGTGAGGCGCCAAGATGCACGGTTTGAGGCGATATCAGCCCACTGGCGGTGGTCAATGTGGCAGGCACCAAGAGATTTCTTTAGGCAGTCCTTGTACCTTTTCTTTGGTACACCTCTGTCACGGTGGCCAGTGGAGAGCTCGCCATATAACACGATCTTGGGAAGGCGATGGTCCTCCATTCTGGAGACGTGACCCATCCAGCGCAGCTGGATCTTCAGCAGCGTGGACTCGATGCTGTCGACCTCTGCCATCTCGAGTACTTCGACGTTAGGGATGAAAGCGCTCCAATGGATGTTGAGGATGGAGCGGAGACAACGCTGGTGGAAGCGTTCTAGGAGCCGTAGGTGATGCCGGTAGAGGACCCATGATTCGGAGCCGAACAGGAGTGTGGGTATGACAACGGCTCTGTATACGCTTATCTTTGTGAGGTTTTTCAGTTGGTTGTTTTTCCAGACTCTTTTGTGTAGTCTTCCAAAGGCACTATTTGCCTTGGCGAGTCTGTTGTCTATCTCATTGTCGATCCTTGCATCTGATGAAATGGTGCAGCCGAGATAGGTAAACTGGTTGACAGTTTTGAGTTTTGTGTGCCCGATGGAGATGTGGGGGAGCTGGTAGTCATGGTGGGGAGCTGGCTGATGGAGGACCTCAGGCAACTAACTTAGGCAACTATAACTGCAAGTAAAACTACAAATTTGGCCTCAGCAGTGCCTTGTACAGTTGTAATATGATGCCCCAACTCTAATACACATTACTCTCACTGATGAAAGCAAGTGGGTCAAACAGCATCTTCACCCCAGTATTGCCAGCCTTTGTCTCTTCTAATCACCCACCCCATCCGACCTTTTTGTTCTTCTTGCCTTTCCCTTTTTCTGGCATCTGTCAGTCAACTGCCCCTATCTGTTATTTTTCACCTTACTCTGGATCACCAATCCCCCATTGGCCTGAATCCTACCCCTCCCTCCCCATCCTCATTACACCTCTTATCTCTACTTTATACTCTGGCCTGCAACATTGACAATTATTTTTTTCTCCCCTTGATGCTGCTCGACTCGCTAAGTTCCTCCAGTAGATTATGGTTTGCTTCAGATTGCAACACTTCCAATCCTTTGTGTGTCACCAACCTGTCTGCTGATGTCACCACTTTCAGGGAACTTTGAATTTGTTTCCCTGGGTTTCCCTGCTCTGCAAAGTTATTTGCCATGTGAGTCTTGTGACAGAGTATTTAGAGGTGGTTTGGGAGGATTGTTAGAGCAGGTTGCACACAAACATTTTAAAGCACAGAATTTTTGCAGGACTTTTGCAGAGTGCTATTTTACAAAAGACAACAAAATCGCAACATACAGCAGCAGCTTGTATGGAAGAGTATGTGATCTTTGCAGGCAGAGACAGAACGGCTTTGCTCTCAGAGAGAGAGGGAGTGAGAGAGAGAAGAGACAGAAATCAGTTCCAGAGGGACAAGCTAGCAAACTTTGGAAGACTGCCTGGTCAAAGGAGAAGACTGGCTGTCTGAAAGGAACTCTGTGGTGACCTGAAAGAAAGAGGATCATCTGGAAAATCTTGAAGGGGGAAAGTTTTGTCAGCAAGACTAATTAAAAAAGAATCAGGCGCGGATGTCCTGGAACAAAAGGAATCTCTCTCTGAAAACCAACAAGAACCCTTCTGAGTGGAAACCATTTGCCTGTTAAGCACCACAACCTGGTGAACTTTATTAATGCTAACTTCTGTGCACAGTACACGAATTGCCTACAACTAGTGACATTGGACTGTGAACCAAAGAACTTTTCTGCACTTATATACACATTACACACTCATGCACTTAGAATTAGAGGGGAATTATGTAGATTAAGTAAGTTGATAATAATAAGTTAAAGTTTGATTCTGTTTTCATGTTAAAAGATAGTTAAAAGCAACTTTTGTTTAAGTAACCCTTTGTCGTGGTGCACATCTATTGCTGCTGGGCTTTGGGGTCTTCTGGACTTCGTAGCAGTCTCCAAAAGGTTTAACATCCCAAAATGCACTGGTCCAAGTTAGAGAGCATTTGCCATTTCTTGTCCTACTTTGTGGGAGATTTGAATCAGGCCAGCCTGAAGAAGACTCTGACAAACTACCTCCAACACATCACATGCGAGATCGGGGATTCAACACACTCGACCATTGCTCCACCACCATGAATATTGCACATGGAGCAATACTACAACTACATTTTGGCAAGTCTGATCACCTGGCTGTACTTCTACTTCCAGCATACAAGCAGACATTAAAGACCAGAGAAGCTGTGGTGAAGTCGGCAAAAGTATGGTCAAGGGAGGTGGAGGAGCATCTACAGGACTGCTTTGAATCAGTGGATTGGATCACATTCAAGAATTCATCCTTAGACGTGAATAAATATGCAACAGGTGTCACCAACTTCATCAAGGCCTGTGTGAATGAATGTGTGCCCATGCACACATACCGGTTGTTCCCCAACCAGAAGCCTTGGATGAATCAGAGGATTCACAACCTGCTGAGGGGGAGATCAAGAGTGCTTAAGGCCGGGAATCCAGATCTCTACAAGAAGCCCAGGTACGACCTGTGGAAGGCCATCTCTGCAACAAAGTGGCAATTCTGAAGGAAGCTAGAGACAGAGACAGATTCATGCCAGCTATGGCAGAGGATGCAGGCCATTACAACCAACAAAACTAGGGCAAATTCCATCAATGGCTGTGATGCTTCATTACCTGATGAGCTGAACACTTTCTATGCCTGTTTTGAGAGGGAGAACCCAACAGTGCCCATGAGAATCCTTGCAAAGGCTGGGGACTCTGTAGTATCTGTCTCTGAGGCCGACTTTAGAAAATCATTCAAGAGGGCAAACCCTCACAAGGCATCAGGCTCTGATGGTGTACCTACCAAGGTACTGAAAATCTGTGCCAACCAACTAGCTGGAGCATTCATGGACATTTTCAATCTCTCACTGCTGCAGTCAGAGGTTCCCACCTACTTCAAAAGGACATCAGTCATCCCCAGTAGCACTAACATCTACTGTGATAAAATTCTTTGAGAGGTTGATCATGGCCAGAATTTAACTCATACATAAGAAAAGGACAGGACCCACTGCAATTCACCTATTGTCACAATCTCTCCACAGCAGATGCAATATCACTGCCTCTCCACTCAGCTCTGGATCACCTTGAAAACAGTGTCTCATACATATGGCTGCTCTTCATCAACTACAGCTTGGCCTTCAACTCCATTATTCCCTCAATGTTGGTTCAGAAGCTCCAAAACTTGGGCCTTTGCAACCCCATTGCAACTGAATCCTTTCTTCCTCTTCAGAAGACCACAGTCAGTACGAATTGGAAACAGCATCTCCTCCTCACTGTCTATCAACACAGGTGCACCTCAAGGATGCGTGCTTAGCCCATTGCTCTACTCACTCTACACCCATGACTGCATGGCCAGGACCAATTCCAATGTTATCTACAAATTTGCCAATGACACCAGAATCACAGACAACAATGAAGAAGTGTGCAGGAAGGAGATAGATCAGCTCATTGAATGGTGTAACAATAACAACCTTGCGCTCAGTGTTAGCAAAACCCAGGAGATGATTCTGGACTTCAGGAGGAAGTCAGGAGAACACGAACCAGTCCTCATCGAGGAGTCAGCTGTGGAGAGGGTCAACAAATTCCTGGATGTCAACATCTCTGAAGATCTGTCCTGAAGCCTCCATGTCAATGCAATCGTGAAGAAGATTCACCAGTGCCTATACTTTGTGAGGTGGTTGAGGAGATTGTCATCGAAGACTCTTGAAAACATCTACAGGTGTACCATAGAGAGCATTCTAGCTGGCTGCATCACTGTCCGGTATGGAGGCTCAAACTCTCAGGACAAGAGTAAATTCCAGAGGATTGTTAACTTGGCTGCAACATCACAGGCACCAGACGTCACTCCACCGAGGACATCTACATGAGACGGTGTCTTAAGAAAGCAGCCTCTATCCTCAAGGACCCCCACCACCCAGGCCATGCCCTCTTCACTCTGCTACCATTATTATTATAAGGTATAGGAGCATGAAGATGAGCATCCAGCGGCACAAGGACAGCTTCTTCCCCACTGCCATTAGATTCTTTAATAAGCAATGAACCAAAGACACTGCCTTACTTTGACTTTTCGTGCACTGTTTTTTATTTATTGTTGTAAAGTGTTTCATATAAACGTTTACTCTATGACGTTGCTGCAAAACAACAAATTTCGTGACTTGTTCATGACAATAAATTTTGATTCTATTCTGATTCTAAAGCAGCTTTCAGTGACTGTTAACCTGTCCAGGTTACTTGTATATCTGTGAGCAACACAAAAGTCTGCAGACTCTGTGATTGTAGTAAAAATACACTGAAATGCTGGAGGATCTCAGCTGGTTCTTTTCAGCATCCATAAAAAGCAAAGATATATTGCCAATGTTTCAAGCCTGAGCCCTTCTTCAAGGAATAAACTCAATGAAGCCAGAAGCAGGAAATCTCAGAAAGTCTCGGAATTCAGACAGTGCCGGCTGGGGGAGGAATCCAGCCCAACAAAAGGTGTTCAGTGGATATGATAAGAGTGGATATGATTGAATATGAGGTAAGAATTTATCACGTCACTGCAAAAGGAGATGGAATGGAGACAGAGCTAGGGGAAGGCCACAGGTAAGAAGTGAGGGGGAGGGGTTATAAACGAAAGCCAGAAAAGTCGATATTAATGCCATCCAGTCAGATGGTGAGGTGTTGTTCCTCTAATTTATGAGTGGTCTCAGTCTGGCAGTGCATGAGACCATGGACAGAAATGTCAGCAAGGGAATGGGATGGAGAATTGAAATGGGTGGCCACTGGGAGATCCACACTGTAGCAGAGGGCAGAGCCGAGGTGCTCAACAAAGCGATCTCCCAGTCTGTGTCCAGTCTCTCTGATGTACAGGAGACCATAATGGGAGCTCTGGATGAAGTAGGTAACCCCTACAGATTCACAAATGAAATGCCGCTTCACTTGGGAGGAACGTTTGGGGCCTCAAATGGTGGTGAGGGAGGAGGTGTGGGTGCAAGCATCTCATGCGATCACAGGGGATGATTGGTGGGGAGGGAGAAGTGAACAAATGAGTCACAGAGGGAATGGTCCTTGCAGAAGGCAGAGAGAGGAGGAGATGGGAATAGGTGTCTAGTGGTAGGATCACATAGTAGATGGTGGAAATGAAAGAGGAGGATGTGTTGGACGAAGAGACTGGTGGAGTGGTAGGTGAGGACAAGTGGAATCCTGTCCTCGTTATGCATGAGTCAGAGGGGGCCAGGACAGATGTGCAGGTAATGAAGGATGTGCTTGTGAGTGCCAAGTTGATGGTGGTAGAGGGAAAGCCACGTTGCTTGAAGAAGGAGGACATTTGTAATGATCTAGCATGGAAGTCCTCATCCTGGGTGCAGATGCACTAGAGAAGAATAAATTGAGAGAATGGATTGGAATCCTTACGGGGACAGTGTGTTAAGAGGAGTAGTCAAAGTAGATGTGGGAGTTGGTGGGTTTGTAGAAAATGTCTGTAGAAAGTTTGTCTCCTGAGATGGAAAGAGAGAATGTTGCTAGAGATGGACAGGGTGGAAGTTGGCAGCAAAGTGGATTAAGTTGAAGAGCTCATCATGGGTATGAGGCAGAACCAAAATAGACATCGACATAGCGGAGGAAGAGTTGAGGGGCCTTGCCTGTGGTGTAGGTTTGTCACAAAAATGTAGGCATAGCTGACGCCCATGCAGGTACCCATGGCTACCCCTTTGACCTGGAGAAAGTGGGTTACATGTATACCTTTCCAGACTTTGTCCCATTTCCCTTAATACCTTTGGTCCAGCAGCCAGGATTTGTTTTCTATGAAGCTGAGGGGTAACCTGGTAAGTGGCAAACAAAATTATGATAGCTCAGGGATAGGCCAGAAAGTAGGAATGTTTCCCCATGGCATCTAAAACTAGGTTTTGAATAAGAGTTAAAAAGATGTTTTTATCACTCAAGGAGTGATTGGAATCTGAAACTCACTCCTTGAAGGGATGATAGAGGCTGAAACTCTTCCAGCATGTGAGAAGTATCTGGACAAGCACTTGAATCACCAATGTACAGAAGGTTATGGACCAAACTCTGGTAAATGGGATGAGAATAGTTGGGTTGGAAAGTTCATGATGGGTTGAAGGGCAAGTTTCTGTGTTGTCTCACTCTATGACTTTGAAATTTCATGACTGTGTCTCTCAAAGTTTCTATGTCCTTATCTCTGTCTTTAAAACGTGAAGATTGTTTAAAACTAATAGTTGATATTACTTCACTTGCCATTTTTGGGGATGGCCTCTATATTTCTGCATGCAGAATTATTCCTAACCTCTCTCCTTGTAAATCCTGGGTCCAGATTTTAAGGATTCCCTGAGTTCTAGATTTGCCAACCACCAGGATTAGATCCTCCATCAATGCTGAAGAAATTAATCTCTTCAGTTACAGTGGCACCACTGTACCAAGACTTGAAAAAAAAATGAACAAATGTTCTATTGTGCTTTAAGCAAAAAAAAAAATCACACAGCAGATGGCCGTTCATGGAGGATTTGCCAGCTTTGAAATATATTCATGGCGATTTTGTCATGACATTTTGCAACTGACCTGCCCTCATCCTCACCCCATTGTTCACTCAAGGCATCAGTCCTTTCATCACCCACTTGGATGGTTCTTCACTGCTACCCCTACACCTCTCTCCAACATTTTTATAAATAATAAACAGAAGACTTCAAAGAAAACAAAATTTTAAAAAGCATACAATTTCTTTCAATGCTCCCTTTGTGATATTCCCAGCTTTTGCTTGCAGCAATGTCCTGGGAATAAATTTTCTTTTCCCAGAGACTCCTGGACATATTTGGACCATTGGCAGCTCCATCTTAAGGTTATAGTGAGTTATTAAATAAAAGTTGTACCACCAGACCAACATTGCTCTCTAGTGAAAAGACAGGGCGTGGGGAAAGTTTAGAGTATCAATTTTAAAATCTTCATGAGACAGATGGAGGTTTGCATACAAATGTGAATTAGTAGCCACTTAACCCTTCAAATCTGCTCTGCCATTTAATAACATAAAGATGGATCTGATTTAACCTTAAGGCCACATTCCTGTCTATTGAACCTTTCACCCCTTTTTATCAAATATCTATGTACCTCTGCTTCAACAATATTTAAAGAATCTATCTCCACTATCCTTGGAGGAAGCAACTCCCAAAGGCCCACAATGCTTTGAGAGAGAAAAGAAATGCTTCATCTCTGTCTTTCATAGATGACCCCTTATCTTCAAACCTTGACACCTAGCTCCCGCTTCTCCCACACAGGAGACATTGCCTCTATGTGCATTAAGTCAAGACGCTTCAAGAACTTATAAATTGCAGTCAAGTCAACTCTAACCTTCAGTGGGTACAAGCCGAGACTGTCTTACTCTTTCTGACTGGATAACCCTCCCATTCCAGGTATGAGTTCAATAAATCTGCTGTGAATTGCTTCCAATACTTTCCTTGAATAAAAAGGTAAATATTGTACACACTACTCCAGAGGCAATCACGCTCTTCCAGAGATAGCTAAATGATAAACTCCCTAATTTTGTGTTCAATGTCCAATGCAATAAACAAGAATGTTCTGTTCACATTCCTAATGGGAAATTAACAAAGTGAAAAGATCATCAAGCTTGATTTCCCACTGAGCTCTGTAAGAGCTCAGAGACTGACGCTCTCTGAACCCTCTCAGTCAACCTCTTTCCTGCTTTAACATTCTCTTCAAAACCTTGCTTTTGACTAATTTGTGTGTTTTAAAGCCATCCAAGTTGATACAAGATCTATTTCAAACAAAGATAGGGTAGATACCCACACTGTGCTGACCAATATTTATCCTCATTTTCAACACTAGAAAGACAGGAGTTACAGGGACACCATCACACCTAGGAGGTAGGAGGAGGGTAGATGGGAAAAGGAATGGGCAAGAAGTGCAGGCCATCCCTGTGGCCATTCCCTTCAATAACAAGTATGCCATTTTGGATGCTGTTGAGAGGGACAATCTACCTGTGACAATCTACGGCAATCAGGTGTCTGGCAAAAGAGTCTAGTCCTGTGGCTAAGAAGGGAAGCGAAGAGAAGAAGCAAGCTGTAGTGATAGGGGACAGATAAGAGGTTCTGCGGAAGAGATCGAGCATCCCGGATGGTATGTTACCTCTCTGTGCCAGGGTCTGAACTATCTCAGATCAAGTTCATGGTGTTCTCAGGAGGGAGGGTGAGCAGCCAGTTATCATGGTTCATTTAGGGACCGATGACGTGGGTAGGAAGGGTGATGAAGTCCTGCAAGGAGAGTTCAGGGAGTTAAGCACTAGGTTGAAGGACAGAACCTCCACTGTTGTGAACCAGAATTGCTACCTTACTAGTAAAGTTCAAAATAGGAATATAATGAAGCTAAAGACATAGTGCAGGAGGGACGGCTTGAGGTTTCTGGATCATTGGGAATTCTTCAAGGGAAGGTAGGACCTGTATCAATGAGATGGTTTGCATCTGAATTGGAGGGGGACTAATATCCTTTTTCAATCTTTTTATTGGTTTTTATAATAAATACAGTACAATTAAGGAAACAAAATTGAAAATACAATATCACGTATGTATATAAAGACCTAACCTACCTACTCTGTTAAAAAAAAGAAAACTAACCAAAAAAAATCTGAGCAGTTTATCCTGATGGGTCCATATATTTTGTAGCTTTTGATTTATAACTTGAATCAAAAATACAAAGGTAAAACTATCTCATCTGGAAGAGTGAGTACATCTAATCACATTAGAAACTTTTACATCATATGAAAATAAGACCTAA
This sequence comes from Narcine bancroftii, assembly GCF_036971445.1. Lineage (NCBI taxonomy): Eukaryota > Metazoa > Chordata > Chondrichthyes > Torpediniformes > Narcinidae > Narcine > Narcine bancroftii. Next base: position 39,193,028 of record NC_091480.1, on the reverse strand, counting down.
AAGGTTGCCATGTATCTTCAAATTTCACTGATGAATCAAATACTCGATATCTAATTTTTTTCTGAACTCAAACAGGACATAATAGGAGAAAACCATTGAAACACTCTTGAAGGTCGAGAGTATTTATATTTGAATAGAATGGTTCTTCTAGCCAACAGTATAGAGAAGGCCACAACCCATTGCACAGGTACAGAAAAACTTCCTATGTCTGGTTCAATAACCCCAAAAAGAGCAGTTATTTGATTGGGTCGTAGCTCCACTGAAATATAGTTGAAAAGATATTAGAAATATTTTTCCAATAGATTTCTAAGGAAGGACAAGACCAAAACATATGTGTCAATATCAGATTTGCATCTGCCATTTAATAACATAAGGATGGATCTGATTTAACCTGATTTGCATCTGTCACAAGTAGGGTTAATATTAGAAAAGATACAAGCCAGCTTACCTTTGGACACGTGAATACAATTCACCACTTTGAATTGGATTAATGAATGTTGGGCACATACTGAAGATGTATTCACCAGTTTAAGAATCTTGTCCCATTGATCCTCTGATAAGGGTCTTGCAAGTTCCAATTTCCAAGCCTTTTAAATCTTATCATGAAATACTGGGAGTAATTTCAATAATCTATCATATATAATTCTAATTAATCCTTTCTGAGAAGGATTCAATTGAAAATATTATCAACTAGATCTGGTGGATATACAAATGGAAAATCTGGTAATATGGCATTTAAGAAATTTCTAATCTGTAAATATCTAAAAAAATTGAGTATTTGGTAAGTCATATTTACTTGCAGTTGTTCAAAAGACATTAAACAACTTTCTGTAGTGGCCCGCAATTGCTGAGATCGGGCTGGCACATCGCCACAGAGATCACTAAAGCAACTCCCATGGCAATGAACCGGCGGGGATAGAAGCTGGGGCAGCATCAGACCAACAGCCCTAAAATGGTGTTGGTCAAGCTGCCCAGCTAACTCAGCAGAAACATGCTGGGGAAGAAGGGCATTCATATGCATGGATGTTCCCACCCACTATTGTTATTCATTTGGATGACTCAGTCAATCAGCAAAAACCAGTATAAAAGCAGTCTTTCCAGCCCTAATAAAGGAGTGAGCTTAACCTGCCACACTGTGTGTGTGTGTGTGTGTGTGTGTGTGTGTGTGTGTGTGTGTGTGTGTGTGTGTGTGTGTGTGTGTGTGTGTGTGTGTGTGTGTGTGTGTGTGTGTGTGTGTGTGTGTTCTTTGTAGCGATCGGCCACACTTCCTTAAATAAATTTGCAAAAGAAACAATACCTTTGATTTCCCATAGAGAGAAGGATTGATCAATGATGGTTGAAAGAAATAATTATGAGAGATAGCATTAGATAAGATAAAGTTTTTTTAAATTAAAAAAATTCTTAAATTGGAACCAGATTCACAATGTATGTTTGTGTCTGTGTATCCTATTGATCTTGATCTAAATGGAAAAAAGGCCCCCAATAAAGAGGTCATTGAATACTGCTGTAGAGATCTCAATTCTAAATCTGTCCATAATGGATGATACAATTTGTCAGAATTAAAAATCCATAAAGTTAGATCATGAATATTAACAGCCCAGTAATAAAATCTAACATTAGGTAGGGCCATACCTCCATATTTTTTTTCAATTTTTGTAAATTAAATTTACAAATAAAGGAAGAAAATTTTAAGATAATATCAAAAAAGACTTTGGGATAAAAACTGGAATCACTTGAAATAGATATAAAAAGTTAGGCAATATTATAATTTTAACTGCATTAATACGACCTATTAAAAGAAACCATCTAGAAAAATATATCTCACATTCTCGAACAGAGGAGAAAAATTGAGTTTATATAAATCTTTTAGTAATTTTAACCCCTAATTATGACAATCTTTAATGGAGTTTGTGTGTAGATAGGGACCTGTATATTAATCAGAAAAAAAGTTCACTTTTTATATCCAGAGAACGAGCTGAATTGAGAAAAAACAGATAAAAATTAAATTTCCTTAATGTTTCAAATAAATAGTTCCACTCTGTCAAAAGCTTTTTCAAAGCTTTCATAGCATCTAGAGCAACTATACATTTTGGAATAATGTCCGAAGGGGAATAAATAATGTTAAATAATCTATGGATGTTAAAATATGAAGAATGACCTTTAATAAATCCAGCCTGATCTTTAAATATAACAGAGGGAAGGATATTTTCCAACCTACTGGCCAAAATCTTGGAAAGAACCTTAAAACCTACATTCAGGAAAGAAATTGTCCTATAGAAATCAATGAAATTGACACTTATGAAGGACCCAGACAAAGAGGAATTTTCAAACAACTTTACGTAGTTGAGGGACAAGCAAATTAGTAAATGATTTAATAAATTCCACCATAAAGCCACCCGGACCTGGGGCCTTGCCAGAGTGAAGAGAAGAAATAGCTTGAGAACTAGTGAAACTTGGTGCCAGGAGCAGAACTGGCTGCTCAATGTTCCGGGCTTCAGTTGCTTTAGACACAATACAACGATGGTGGGGTGGTGGTGGTGGTGGGGTGGTGGTGGTGGGGAGGGGGTTTGTGGGAGGGGGAGGTGGAACTGAAAGGAGGAGGAGTGGAATTGCTCATTGGGAAAATATCACAGCTGTGCTCAGGCAGGACACAACAGAGGGCTCGACTGTTGTAGCATTATGAGTGGAGATGAGGAACAGGAAAGATATGACCACCCTCATAGGGTGGTATTATAGACCGACAATTGTCAATGAGAATTGGAGAAGCAAATCTGCAGAGAGATAGCAGACAGCTGCATGATATATAAAGTTGTGAAAGCAGGAGATCTTAACTTCCTGCCTATTGACTGGGATTTCCATACTGTAAAAGGGCTGGATGGCTTGGAGATGGTCAAAAGAGTTCAGGGAAGTTTTCTCCTCAATATGTAGAGGTATCAACTAGAGAGAGTTCAATACTGGATCTTCTGTTAGGGAATGAGACAGGACAGGTGACAGAAATATGTGTAGGGGAACATTTTGGGTCCAAAGATCATAATGCCATTAATTTCAAGTTAATTATGGAGGATAAGTTTGGGTCTCAGTTTGAAATTCTAAATTGGAAAAAGATCAATTTTGAGGAAATGAGAAAGGATCTAGAATGTGTGGAGTGGGATAACTTTTTTTTCAGGAAAGGATGTGGGAGGTAATTGGAAAACTTTCAAAGGCAAAATTTTGAGAATAAAGAGTTTATATGTTTCTATCGGGATTAAAAGCAAGTTTGCATGGATATTTGGGGTCTGGTTTGGAAGAGGAGTATAAAAATGCAAGAAAAACCCTCAATAAAGAAATCAGGAAGGCTAAAAGATGACATGAATTTGCTTTGGGAGACAATGTGAGGGAAACTCCTAAGGGTTTCTTCAGGTATATTAACAGCAAAAGTTTAGTAAGAGACAAAATTGGTCCCCTTGAAGATCAGATGGTCAGATTTATATGGAGCCAAAAGAGATGGGAGAGATCTTAAATGTTTTTTTTTCATCAGTATTCACTCAGGAAATGGGCTCAGAATCAAGGGAAGAAAGAACAACATGCAGTGAGGTCATGGAACCTGTATGCATTAAAGAGGAGGAATTGATTGTTGCATTGAAGCAAATAAAGATGGATAAATCCCAGGGCCTGACAAGATACTCCCTCAGACCTTGAGGGAGGCTAGTGTACAAATTGCAAGGGCTCTTGCAGAAATATTTAAAATGTCCTTAGCCACAGGTGAGGTGCCGGAGGATTGGAGGGTAGCTCATGTTGTTCCGTTGTTTAAAAAAGGCTCCAAAAATAACCCTGGAAATTATAGGCCAATGAGCCTGACACAGTAGTAAGTAAATTATTGGAAGGTGTTCTAAGTGATCTGATATACAAATATTGTGGTTACACTGGCAGGTTCAAGAGCACTGGCAGATTGTGGCACACTGGCAGATCATAGTACAATGTCAGGTTGTAGTTGCCCTAGCTTGTCATGGCACGTTGGTAGATTGTTGCACCGCTGCAGGTTGTAGCACACGGGCAGAGTGTGGCACACTGGTAAATTGAAAAGCACTGGCAGATTGTAAAGCACTAGCAGCTTATGGCACACTGGCAGATTATAGATCACTGGCCATTTCAAGTACACTGGCAGATTGTGGCACACTGACAGGCTGTGGTAGAATGGCAGGTTGTAGTCCACTGGCAGGTTGTAGCATGTTGGCAGATTATATCCCACTGGCAGGTTGCATCACATTGATAGATTGAAGAATATTATGGCACACTGGCAGATTGTGGCACACAGGCAGGCTGTGTCACACTGGCAGATTGTAGTACGTTGGGGCACACTGGTGTAGCCTTATGCTGGGAAAGAATGTTTCAGAAAGCAAAATTCCCACAAAAATGTCAGGAGTTAAAATTTCCAATGAGCACTAAAACACCCAGAAACAAGGGCAAAATCTCTGACTAATGCAAGTTATGTCCTTTTAAAACCATGTCTCTTTTATTTGGAGTGTATGAAAGAATTTCAAGGGTTATTTTCTGCCCATTATCAAGGATGTGAGCGTGGGACCTTGCTGGGCTTCATTGAATTGCCATATTTCCTACATTGCAGTGAAGTGAAACTGGTGATGACTGCACACAAGGATCTTTTTCTTCTCTCTTGACAGAAAGGAACATATTTTTGTTTCTTTCTCATTCCCTTCAAATGTAGTTTGATTAACTTATTGGTGAACTGGCTGTTCCAAAAGGTTACTTTTGTTTATCTTCACTCTCTCTAACTAAATCTTTACACTGAAGTGTTTGGAAAGCTGCAGTTTGGATTATTATTGGAATAGAAATGGAACCTCATTAACCGATTGATTTGACTGGCCTGAATTATGTCCTTGCCTTCTCAATGCATTCAATGGGTCTCACTAGCCTTAGATTTAATGGAAGAGGAAATGTTTGCAGGCAATGAATTACAGTTGTATGAGCTCCTGTAAATCAGCAGTAAAGTTTCCTCCATTTGAAGGAGATTGGTGCCACTGAAGTAAGTGAGTGAGATCTGTAGATGAGGGTCTGTAACTGTTATAACGGGATGGAGCCTTGCTGGAATAGCAAAGTTCATTCAGATGAAAAGGTGCTGAATCTACATAGAGTTAGCAAAGACATTTCTGGCAGAGCTTAATTTTAATTTAGACATATGCACAGTAACAGGCCATTTTGGCCCACAAGTCCATGCTGTCCCCATTAACCTACATTTCGAATGATGGGAGGAAACTGGAGCCCCCGGAGAAAGCCCACAAAGACATGGGGAGAAGGTAAAAGCTCCTTACAGATATCGCAGGATTCGATCCCTAGTCCCAATTGCTGGCACTGTAAATTGTTGCACTAACCGCTACACCAACCGTGCCGTCCATGCCACTTAGTCTTCTATATTTGGGTATCTAGCCAGATGAGGAATATAGATGGGCAGAATGTGCTCTTTTTGTGTTTGAGTGAAGTTGTTATCGATCCCCAAGGTATAAAGAGTGAATATCTCTGCTGCAAAATCTGTCAATATCATTGACCAGCCCATCATCTCCCAATCTATAGTCCAGAAGAAAAGGGAGGGGAAATGAAGAGGGTGGGAGAGAGAGAGAGAGAGAGAGAGAGAGAGAGAGAGAGTAAAAATGAGATTGAGAGAGAGAGGAGAGGGAGAGAAGGAGGAGGGAGGAAAATTGAGTAAGTCCATAACATTGAGTCCACATGCTTCTGACTCAGAGGCTAGATACTATTTTCTAAGCCACAGTTAATGCAGCTGGAACTTCATCTGTGAGTTTTAGTAGCACAGTCATGCCAGCACTGAGTAGCAAATTAAGAATAACTGTTTGTCTCACTCTTCAGAAAGTTTTCTGCCAGCCTTGTATTTCTCTGGACTGCCAGGAGGTTCTGGGACATCCTCTGCAATGGCTATTTGTTCAGAAACTGTTTCCAACGACAGAAGAGGGATCCCAGAGGTGAAGTGGGCCAGAGAGCAAACATTCAATGGGCTAAAGGTGCAGAGGCAACTTGAGAAATTGTACTAATTGAAATGATGCTGAAAATAGATTCAAAGGACAGGTGGATAAATACCTGAGGCAAATTTCTAGTCAGGGTCATGTGGGAAGATAAGGATTTGGTGATAATTTCATCCCTCATTTGTGTCATAATTCTATGACTTATTATCTTGAGTTGAGGATTCTAACGATCACTATACAACAATTGACACTACACACGAGCATCAGGGAAATGAACTAGATCAGATCATTGGATAGCATCCAGGAAAAAGTGATCTTGGTCCATTGAAAACAGGCCCCACATTAGCAGGCTTTTGGCAAGGTCTGGCGTTTTCTGAGGCGTGCTCAAACATTTTCTAAAACAGAATGAAATAAATGCTGTGGCTTTGCGAATATGATGGTCAGATCTTTCAGATTTTGCAGGAAAAGTAGGCATATTTTAAGAGTTTTCTTGGGCCAGTGTTCATTGTTAACGACCTGTGGCTTTTGAAATTGCCCAACTGAATCTGCTGCGTGAGGATTCACAAAATGTGGGCAAGACCAGCAGTGGTGGTGAGTCATCTTCTTAGACTGCCGTGGACCTTCTCATGAAGTTGCTCCCTCTTCTCTGTAGGATAGATAGTTCAAGATTTAGATCTAGTGATGATAACATACTTCCAGATCAGCTTTGTGTGTACCTGGATACATCGATCGAGTGAAGACACATTGGGAATTAGCTCAAGGAATGAATGACTTTCTCATAATCCAGTATTTTCTTCTACTCCTGGTAACCTTGACTGGTGTTCAGGTAGGGAAATGTCAGAAAGGATTGGGGTTCGTTTCCAACCCCTCTTCTTAAAAGGACCTTCAGCCCAGGATGCCTGTGCTAAACATGATGCACAAATTAAATTAAAACATTGCTGCTTACACATGATATGTATCCTTCCATTCCTAACATATCCATAAGTCTATCCAGAAACCTCCAATGCTACTATCGTATATAATTCCACCATTTCTTCGGAAACCTGTTCCAGTCACCCCCTCCCCTCACTCTGTGTGCACGGCTCATTCTGTTTATTCGGTGGAATAATAAACATGGTGTCTGAAGTGAGATCGCGTGAATCCCAAGCCCTGAAGCCTTCAAGTGAAAAGTGAGTAACCAGCACCGCGCGCGCAACATGTTTGTAACTGCACCATAATGGCAGACGGATTCAGAAGGCCCGGCCCGTGCGTTTGAGGGCAATGTGTCCGAGAATTGGCATGTATTCAAACAAGAATACAACATCTTCACGGCGGCAGCACATAGTGAAAAGTCTGCTTGAGTCAGTGCATAGATTTTACTAAATTTGGCAGGCCCCGAGGTTATCGAAAGTGGAAGGTCATTCATGTACATGAGCGAGGTGCGTGAAGGGGGTGTCGTTATCAGCCCGACTGAGTCAAGAGAGAACCCTGAGAGTTTAAAAAGAAAATTTCAAGAAATGTGCAATTCTCAAAAGAACTTAACGATGGAAAGGCACAAATTTAATACCAGAAACCTGGCGAGTCAATTCACTCATACATCAGCGACCTAAAAATCAGGGCAAAGACCTGTGACTTTGGAGCGCTCTGTGAAGAGTTGGTTAAAGACAGGATAGTCTGTAGCATTTCCAACAAAGGCATGAGAAGGGGACTGCTGCAGGACAGAGAACTAACGCCTGCAAAGGCCAGCTCTACATGTCTGGCCTACAAAGCCACGGAGGAGAACAGCAGAAAGCTAGCCCCTCCACAGCAGCAAGGTCCAGGCAGGACGTACAAATAGGTAGTGGCCGGAAGCCAGAAGAAGACGAAGCCAACCAAACCCTACTACACCACCACCTAGGACGGACCGTGGCAACTGCAGCAGCGACCACGTGCAAGAGGAGAGATGTGCCTGGTGTTCGGCCAACAGTGCAGAGCCTGCCAAAAATTGAACCATTTTAGCAGATGCTGCAGAGTCAGGCAGCAACTCACCCTGAGACTAAGATACAGAAGAATGATTAACCAGTTGGAACCTGAGGAAACCAACAAGTATTAAGTTGATGGATTGACTCTGCAGATGACAGGAGACCCAGCAAAAATCAGAAGGAATAACGAAGCATTTGTAACAATGAAGATCAATGGTAAAGCAACAGATATGAACGTTGACACTGGGGTCAAATGCAATGTCATGTCACAAAGAACGATGAACCGACTGAAGAAGTCAGAACAGATCACACTATGCACCAAGTCCACAAGCCTAGTGGCAGAATCAGAACTGATGACACAGTGCGACTGTGGTGCTACATACAAAGATGCACATACTAACTTTTCGTAGTTCAAGAAGCCGTCATGTCTCTGCTGGGCCTGAGTGCAAGCATGGACATGGGACGTTTCATTTAGCAGAGAGGTACACCAGATAGGTCCGGATGAAGATAATTTGACACACCAAATCTTTTCTGAGTACAGTGACCTTTTTACAGAGGAACTGGGGAAACTGCCAGTGACAAACTCCATGAGGCTCGATCCGGAAATGAGGCCCGTGGTCTGTCCAGCATGCTGTATACCAATAACATTGAAGGACAGGGTTAAGGTTGAACTGGACAGGATGCAGGACCTGGTCGTGATTACCCCAGTCTTCGAGCCCACTGAGCAGGTGTTCTCCATGGTGGCTGCTAAGAAAAAAGATAGACAGGAGATCCGGATCTGCATTGATCTGAGAGACCTCAATACAGGTTTAAAATGACCACATCATCGAACTGTGGAGGAAGTTGCCACGCAGATGGCCGGCGTGACCATTTTTTGGTTTTGGATCAAAGAATTCCTTCTGGCAAATCAAACTTGACAACAGTTGTCACTGCTGACTACATTCAGCACGAGTTTCAACTGATACAGATTCCTGCAAATGCCATTTGGAATCAATTCAACCAGCAAAGTGTTTCAAAGATCAATAGAGCAAATCTTTGCTGTGTATCCCTGTGCCATCATTGTTGATGACATTCTTGTAGGTGACAAGGACTTGGAAGAACCCAACGCAAATTTTTAAAAAGTCATCGACAGAACCCGGAAGATAAATCTTAAGTTCAACCCCTAGAAGTGCAGAATTGGGCTGAACCAGGTCGGTTATGTAGGCCATATTTTCACAGGAGAAGACCGGCAGGCAGACACTTCAAAGACTAAAGCAATCAGTGAAATGCCAGTACAGACAGACGTGACAGTGCTACAACATTTCTTGGGCATGGTCAACTACTTGAGTAAGTTCATTCCAAACACCAGTGACCTTACCGCCCCGCTAAGGGAGTTGATGCATAAAGACGTGGAGTAGTCCTGGCAGGAGCAACAACAAAACACCTTCCACGCATTAAAAAGGCATATTTCATGCCCACCTGTTCTATCACACTACGACGTGCGCATACCAGTCATGCTAACCTGTGATGCATCACAGTACGGTCTGGGTGCAGCATGCCTGCAGGATGGGAAACCAGTGGGCTACGCATCCAGGTCACTCACCACCACAGAGACCAGGTACACCCAAATAGAAGAGCTGTTGGCAGTAGTTTTTGCCTGCTCAAAATTTAATGACTACATTTATGGTAGACCAGTGACTATAGAGATTGACCATTTACCTCTGGTCACAATTCTGAAAAAGCCAATCCCTGCACGATTACAGAGAATGATACTCAGGCTTCAGAAATACAATGTGACTTTAGTTTACAAGTGCGGAAAAGAAATACACTTAGCCAATGTGCTATCTCATGCTCTCAGAAAAATGCACGATCAAGCAAGCTGAGGAAGAGACTCGTTTGATATAATGTCAGTAATGCACATCTCCTCCTCCCGGTTGGATGAACTGAGACAGCACATGGCTGAAGAAACCACTTTGAGGACCCTGAGCAATTTTATTAAGGGCGGCAACTGGTAGGCAACCTTACTTCCCATCCGGGACGAATTACTCATCAATGACAGAATCATAATGAAAGGCATGAGAGCAGTAGATCCGAGTTCACCGCAAAACATCTATGCCAACATCCTGCACAGAGGGCACCCAGGGGCAGAAGCAATCAAAGACAGAGCTAGAGACATAGTGTTTTGGCCAGGGATGGCCGAGGACATAGGCCAGAAGGTACAAGTTTGTTCGGTGTGCAATAGCACCAGACTGCACCAACTGAAAGGGCTGCTGCAGCTTTACATGGTGCCGGACCTCTCCTGGTCAACCGTGGCAACAGTCAACAGTATTTGATTTTTGTCAATTCATCCTCAGGATGGTCTGAGATAGACCTTTTACCCAACGTCACCTCCTCAGCAGTCATTACGAAGTTGAAGAGGCATTTTTCGACGCATGGGCCCCCACACTCTGCTATCGGAAAATGGCGCACAGTTTACCAATAAGAAATTCAAATACTGCAGCAACATGGGGTTTTAACCACATCACTAGCAGCCCGGAGTACCCACAGTCAAAAGGGTTGGCTGAAAGAGCCATGAAGGGCGCAAAACAGCTTGTGGAGAAGTCTCACAGGGAGAAGGTGGATGTGTTCCTCAACCTGTTGAACCTAAGGAACATCCCTCACGATGCTACATTGGGCTCTCTGGTGCAAAGACTCGGGTCCAGGCAAAGGGTGACAAGGAGGCTCCTGGAGCCCCAGCTAAAGGACCCACAAGAAATTCCCAGCTACTAAACAGGAGACTAATATAGAAAAGGTGCTGTGACAGAAACAGGTGACCGCTTGAGCCATTAGCAAAAGGGCAAGTCATAAGGATCCAGACTCCACAAGGTTACGAAAACCTGAGCATAGTCGAAAGGAGCTGCCAAGAGCCCAGGTCATACCTGGTAAAATCAGAAGGAAGGGTGTGTCAGAGAAACCGTCAACATATCCTATCTGAAAGGGAGTAACCCCCGTCCCGATCGTGAACCCAGGTTAGGAAGAGCTCTCTCAGGAGCAACCCATGAAACCAACGGCTGCGCCCCTGAGACCACCAGATGGCGCATCCTCTCAGATTGGAGCACCCCAAAGCATCCACTTCTACCAGTGGCTATGACATAACACGTGCTGGGCGTTATTTGTAACCCCAACCCAAAATATCAGGACTAAAGTGGACTGGCTGTTCATTGCTGAACTGTAACTATCGTGAGGTACAGCACCAATGTGGATTGTGGTATGTGGGGAATTGTTCAAGAAAGGGGATGTAAACAGTCGCTCCCATCGGCTACTCTGCACCCGCTGCAATTGTGTTGCAGTCACCGTTCTCACCACAGTGCTACTGTGCATGCGTGAGTCCCCGTGAGGCGTGGCAGTTGAGAATAGAGCTTGGCTGATACCAGACGCCATTGTATATAGTGTTGTTTAAGTTTAACAGTTGACTAAGGTTACCACTTGTGTTGTCTACTTATTTGGTACAATAACAAACACATACCTCAAGCCCGAAATGTTGGTTAAGTATTTTTACCTTTGTTATATAAAGGACACTGCTTGACCTGCTGAGTTTCTCCAGCGATGTGTCTACAGATTTTCGTGTTTTGTTTCCCTGTGGTTTTTCACTCATGAGTAGAAGTGTCAACAGAATCCTGAAAGTGACTTATAGTAATGTGTTGGACAATTTATCTTGAGATAATGACAAGGGTTAATGATGCAAAAGCCAGCATAGGTTGGGGAGCACCCTCATCAGTGATGCGGACAACGCCTATTCAGTACTCACCAGCCAAGTACTGTGTGTCATTATGGCAAACACAACAATGTCCAATTCTGCAATGTTCTGTGATGCCTCATTAGAGCATAAGTCCATGCCAACAATCTGGTTCTCTGTGTTGGCAAAGACCACTGTTCCATCCACACAATATGGCACAGCAACCCCCCTCAAAGTTCAACAAATGGAGGAAATTGACTACAGTGACCCTCCCAACTTCCCTGTCTGCGTCAGAAGTCATGTAAACCCCACTAGATCCACTCAGTTAGTCACAGCAAAGCAGCTTGGCCAAGGACCCTGGTATCAATGTCCCACACGGGTTAAGATATTCTCCAAGTCACATCTATTAATTTTTTCATTTTTAAAACACGGAAGAAGCCATTTCCAGGCATTTATGCCTATGCCACCCCATTGCACTCCAAATTAACCTACAACCTGGGTGGGAGGAAACCAGAGCACCCAGAGAAAACCCACACAGACACCAGGAAAATGTAAAAATGCTTTACAAATAGTGCCTGTATAGACCACGGCAGATGTGAATTATTGTACAGTACATGTAGAAATTAAATAGCACTTGTAGAAATGAAAAAAGCTCTCCACTTTGTAAACAAGGAGGTTAGGAGCAGATTTTCCAACACAGCCATGGATTAAACAGTGCATAAGCATGAAGCAGGCATCTAAACGAGTGATTTTACCCCCTTCCCAGTATCTTCACCATCTAATTGAAATGTGGTTTCTGTACACTTACAGTAGATGGCCAGATCTCCAGAGAGGAGTGTGAGGGCGTGTATGAGTGTGAGAATGGGGTTAGAAAGAGAGAGTAAGATGATGGAAAAGAGAGGAAATGAGAGGTTTAGAGAGAAAGAATGAGAGGGCAGAGAGAAAGAGAAGAATGATTAGATACTCAAAAAATATTGTGATCCTACGCAGTGGAAGAGCACAATGGAATAACGCTGGCATTTCCATATGTCAACTGGTGCTAAACTGCACAATGGGTTGAGCCCTCTGTTCCCTCTAAGCTGTGCGCACACGCGCACACACATTTTGCAACCAGAGCGCAAAGGAAATTAATGCGTGCACAAAAAGTGAGTTACCTAAAATAATGTAGTCATTAATCATTATACTTATTGAAAAGAATCTCTTAGCTGTTTCTGTTAACTAGTTTGTCAGTTAAACGAGTAGTTAATTATATTGTATTATATTAAAACATGCCAATACAGTTTTATAGCCATGAGAGACAGGCTGTGCCAAAATTATCTTGGAACAATTTCAAGTTTACATTTGCACAAGCATTCAGTGCGCACGTAGTTTTGTCACAGGAAACAAATTTGCACAACATAACATTTTTGCGCACACTGATTACTAAAAATGAGAGACAACACTGATCAGCAGCCTTCGGTAATCAAGCAGTCTTCTAACTCCATAGCAACTGGCTCCCCAGTGGACCTTTCATATGATCGTATTTATACCTACTTCAGCTACTCTTCAGATGATTTCCAGAGATATTTGAATGTGCCTTGCCTACTGATGATGTAGGGACTAGTCCTCAATAGTGGCCCTGAGGAAAATATCTGCACGTTAAGTGTGCAAGGCTTCCTTTCCTGATTTAGCACAAAGTGATTGCAAGCCCAATACATTCATCCGACTGAACCTTCTACATCTCTCTGCTGTGGTTGTGTGAGGCAATTTGCCTCGTGCCCCCCCCCCCACCAACCCACCACATCTCCTGGATGACAATGTGGTGGGGAGCACCTGTGCCCCCTGTTACTGTTCAACAGTGACATCTTCCCATTTCTCTGTGGATATTGTTCAAATCTCCCTTCATGATTAATCACAAATGGTGATTGACCATCTGCACAATTATTACATGGAGCCCTCTACACGTAATTCAACACACTGTTAGAAACCTCTGCCAGAACTTTTTATTTGCTTGGCTTGGAATGCACAGCAGGCAACTGCAGAGATTTGCTGATGTCGCAATAACTGGGATAAAAATCATCCTCTCTACAAACAAACAAAAATGCAAACACCATTGGGGGGGAAAGGGTTGGAAAGCAGTTTGAAAAATGACAAGGGTCCAACAGCAATAGATGCCAAACACTGGAAATATTGGCTTGCATTTTTCACAACAACCAATCTTGTTTTATGTCAGATGAAGTACTCTTGGTGCATGTTTATTGTTGCAGGAAATACAGTGGGTAATTTGCAAATCATTTTCTCTCACAAACAGCTTCGAGGAAAGTTTGGGAATGCTGGAACAGAGAAGGCCAAGAAGTGAATAGAATGAGGGGGCTAAAGTAATTGTCTGCCTGAACAGAGGTGTTCAACACCAGAGGGGATCAATGGCAGAGGGGTTCAATGCCAGAGGGGTTCAACACCAAAGGGGATCAATGCCAGAGGGGTTCAATGCCAGACAGATTCAACACCAGAGGGGTTCAACAGCCGAGGGGTTCAATGCCAGAGGGGTTCAACACCAGAGGCGATCATTGCCAGAGGGGTTCAACACCAAAGGGGATTAATGCCAGAGGGATTTAACACCGGGGGGGATCAATGCCAGAGGGGATCAACACCAGAGGGGATCAACACCAGAGGGGATCAACACCAGGGGGGGATCAATGCCAGAGGGGTTCAACACCAGAGGGGATCAATGCCAGAGGGATTCAACACCGGGGGGGATCAATGCCAGAGGGGATCAACACCAGAGGGGATCAACACCAGAGGGGATCAACACCAGGGGGGGATCAATGCCAGAGGGGTTCAACACCAGAGGGGATCAATGCCAGAGGGGTTCAATGGCAGAGGGGTTCAACACCAGAGGGGATCAATGCCAGAGGGGTTCAATGCCAGAGGAGATCAACGCCAGAGGCCACAAATTTAAAGTAATGAGTTTTAAAAGTATTAGATTGTCACATTTCAGATTTATTGTCAGAGGACATACATAACATCACAAACAACCCTGAGATTTTTTTCCTGTGGGCAAGGCAAAATTACCACTTATTGCTTCTACAAAAATAACTGAACACAGCGAATGCATGTAAACAAATACAGAAATGTAAACAAACTGACTGTGCAATACAGAGGGAAAAATCAATAAAGTGTAAAGCTAAAGGTCCTTAAGTGAGTCCCTGATTGAGTTTGTTGTTGAGGAGTCTGATGGTAGAGGGGTAGCAGCTGTTCCTGAACCTGGTGGTGTGAGTCTTGTGGCATCTATACCTCTTCCCTGATGGTAGCAGTGAGAACGGAGCGTGTGCTGGGTGGTGTGGATTCCTAATGCTCTCCGACAGCAGCTTTCCCAGTAGATGTTCTCGATGGTGAGGAGGGTTTTGCCTGTGATGTTCAGGGCTTTACACTTAAACGTATTGGTTTTCCCATTCCACACTATGATGCAGCCGGTCAGCACACTTTCCACCACACCTCTGTAGAAATTTGCCAGGGATTCCAATGTCATACTGAACATTCACAAACTCCTGGGGAAGTAGAGGTGCTGACGAGCTTTCTTCACGATGTCATTAGTGTGTTGGGTCCAGTAAAGATCCTCCAAGATAGTGACTGTCAACAAGTTAAATTTGCTCACCCTCTCCACCTCTGATTTCCCAACGATTACTGGATTGTAAACCTCTAGTTTTCCAGGTTAAAAGGGAGGGTAAGTAATATTTTTTCACTCAGTGTCTGAAACTCACCAATTGAAAGGAAACCCATTCATCGCATCCAAAGTGCACGATGGATATGGATAAGCCATGTCCGACAGGGCTATAGGAAGCAGTGCTGGATGCCGGAATGTTCTTCTCTGACAGGTACACACATTGGGATTGGCTAAGTCCTTCAGCCTCATCAATGTTGTTTTTTCACCCAGAGAGTGGGAAGAAAACACTGCCTGAGAGTGAGCCAGAAGGAGATTCACTGACAGTATTAGAGAAGTATGTGGACAACAATCTGAATTGGCAGGAAAAGCCAAGTGCTGGAAGATGGGACTAATACAGATAGGTACCCCCTGGCCAACATACACATGATGGGCTGAATGGCCTGGTTCCATGCCATCCTATCACCTGATGAACTAGTACAGCTGGTTAACAGGAAGTCTGATGCAATTTCCAGCAAAGCAACAGAGTGAATGTTCCACTGAGGGGGGGGGGGGGGGGTGGTTGAGGTCTTTGCTATCAACACCTGGAACTTAAGCACCCAATCAGACAAGCAGCTTTCCAAATTAACTTGTAGGGTCAAACAACCACATCCCAGCAGATGACCTAACAGATGTTTCTGGTCAAGGAACATCCAAAACCAAAAAGAACATGACACACAGGATTCTTAATGTGGGGCCACAATCCAAAATCGGCCTCCCACAGACATTGGAGCTCCCCCACGATAACCCGCACAGAAGCAAGAAGTAGAATGACACCAGCAAATGGTTTCAGGTTGCATTACTTACATTTCAGGAAACAGGCTGATAATGACTCCTCCCTGAACGCCTGCCATGTAATCTGTTCAACCGATTATTATAGTCCACCTGCAAGTCAAAGATAACTTGACCCAACATCTACTGAGAATGATGACGCTTTTTCTAGGATCTCATCCAACCTTGCTGGAGGGCTGTTTTCCTCCTTGAAGATTAAAGCACCTTTGTTTAAAAATTAACGTGCATTTGAAAAACTGAAGGCACATAACAGTAGTTTGGTGGCCTGTGACTGCGTTGTTCACATTTACTGTTCAGTGCAGGACTGCATTACAGCTTTAGCTTGACCTAGAGATCAGGTGGCCTACTGTCCTGTCTGTCTGCTGACCTGTCTGTCTTGTCTGCCAGGCACTCGGTCTGTCAGTGTATCTGTCTGTTGAGCTGTCTATCTGCTAGTCCATCTGTCTGTTGAGCTGCCTACTGCTAGGTGGTCAGTCAGTTTTTTGAGCTGTCTGTCTGTTGACCTGTCTGTCTATTCGACTGTCTGTCTGCTAGACTTCCTGTCTATTGAGCTGCCTGTCTGTCATCCAAGCCATTTGTCCATTTTCTGGGTTGTCTGACTGTCTATTGCACTGTCTGTCTGTCTGTGAGGCTGTCTGTCTGCTCAGGTGCCTTAGATCTTCCACTAACTGCATCTAATTCCCATGCCCACTCAGCCAACTCTGTCCTTGCGAGGAGAGCACTGATCACAGGTAACTCCAATGCTTCACTCAGGAGGGTGCTCCTCAGTACAGGTTCCAAGGGGGCACTGTGACGGGGGACATTTGACAGAAGGAGATTGGAGGAGCTTCTAATCTTTCTGTCTAAGCTCCAGTTTTGCAAAGCCATTTAACTTCTTCCTGAACACCCCTTCCCTTTCCCGCCCTTTATCTGTTGGTCTTTCTTAAAGCTAGAAAATTCTGTTCAGAAATTAAACTTTGTTCTTTCTTTTTCAATATTTTTATTTACATTGAAATTGCACATCCAAAAATACAGAGTAATATGGAGATATGTTAAATTACACAAAGACACATTACAATTAAATCATATCATTTCATCCAAGGTTCTCCACATTTTAATCAGATTATATTGATTGATATTTTATTATTTTTTAAAAAAGAAAATCTAAACCCATGACCAAGAAAGAAGCTGTTTGGCCAAAAAAGACAGAATTCTTATCAGAATGAAAAATTACCTCATTAGTCAACATTTCTACCTTCATAACAAATCAAAGATTATAAAAGTAACTATAAAAGGGTCCCCACAGTGTTTGAAAATTTACACTCAAATTGGAAATTGAGCATCTAATCTTCTCTAAGTTTAAACATGACGTGACATCACGTAGCCAGTGAGCATGATGAGGGTGACATCCCTCCATCTGAGCAACACTGCCCACCTCGCCATTAGAGAAATAAAAGTAATACACACAGCTCAGTTGTCGTTAATGTTATGCCTCTCTCCAACAATCCCCAATAAAGCAGTTCAGGGATTTAGTTTAAAATCAACTTTAAAAAGTGCAGAGCAAGTCTGAAATAATTTGATCCAGTATTTCTCAAGACTCTGTTATGTCCAGAACATATGAATTAATGAAGCATCTCCACTGTTGCATTTATCTCAATGAGGAGATAACATCCACATAAAAACGAGATAGTTTGACTTTGGACTTTAAATTGAGTGGCGGGCACATAAAGAAGAGGTGTTAACCAATTTGAAAATTATATTCCAAGTTTCTTCAGGAATTAAAAGCTGTAGGTCCTGTTCCAAAGCTTTTTAAATTTATCTGAGGGAGCCTTTCTTGTTCCCAACAATATATCAGAAATGTTAAATATTGAACCATTATAGAAAGGTTGTAAATTAAAAATTACATCAGTTAAATTCTTACCAATCCTCTTAGGAGGTGTATGTAATTGAGAGCAATTAAACTTGATAGCAACCTTACATCTCCAACCAGACTCCATCAGTATCTACTCCAATTTCTGGCAGACCCTTCTCCTCCATTTTTCATATTTCTCCCCCTATTTTCCTTTATCTATCTGGCCCCTCGCCCACCATCTCTACCTGCCCATTAGCTGCACCTTCTTTCCTCTTGCCCCCAACACCTTCCCTTCCTTCTTCCTATCAGATTGCATCTTTCTCAGTCCTCTACCCTCTCCTCCTGTATTACCTGCCAGCCTGTACTCCTCCCCCCCCCCACCCCTCCCCACCCATCCTTTTATTCAGGCATCTAGTTGATTCTTGGTTTTCCTGATAAAGATGTTCGGCCCGCAATGTTAATTGTCTATCTTGTTTTGATTATAAATTTAGACATACAGGCCATTTCAGCCCATGAGTCCATGCCTCCCGATTACACCAAATTGACCCACAACCCTCCATAAGTCTCGAACGATGGGAGGAAACCGGCGCCCCCAGGGAAAACCCACGCAGACACGGGGAGAACGTACAAAATCCTTATGGATAGCGCAAGATTCGAACCACGATCCCCATCGCTGGCACTGTAATGACACTAACCACTACACTAACCATGCCTTCCACAGATCTGAACACCAGAGGGGATTTCAACAGATAGACAATGTCTAATTTTGTACCTATATTTAGTGCTGGTAATCAAGGGCAAATTTGCTATAAAATAAAACTCCATCATGCCTGCCTCCAACTCATTGCCCAACACACAGATTCACTTTATTAAAAGACTAAAATAATCAACAAATACACTGTGTACCTCAACCATCCCTGGAGAGGTGTTGGGGAGGACTTATCCCTAATCTGCATTTCCAGCTGTATTCCAGTTGTTCATTCCCTTGCCAGAGTGTTGTTCCTGTCATTTTCCAAGATCATAGAAATGTCGGTGTAAGACACTGAGTAACGAGTCAGTTTATCAGGAATCTGGATGGAGATGCTTAGAATGTGACATCAATCTTAACAAGATCAGCATAAGGACCAGATTTATGGTTGTTCACAGATGACAGCTCAATCATGATTACAGTGACCCAGATTTTATTTAAAAATAGCATAAATTGGACAACTTGTGCCCTGGGTCCATAATGACAATTCAGTGAAAAGCTGCACAGTCCATAACCCCATCCTTTATCACACTTGTGAGGGGTGGGGGGTGGTTACCGCTAAGCACCAAACATCTTTCACTAACAAATAGAGTGAATGCTTGTTGCGTGTCTTAAAGAAGGGATTCTTCTATTCAGGATCATTGGAATTCACAATGCTTAAAACGACCTTTTTGTCTCCTTTAATTTTTTTTTCTAACACCCATCTGCAAGTTTCCTCTCGAACTTGCTGACATCTGCAGGGACACTTTAAACCAAGCCCCGTCATGCAGTTGTCGATGCCTCTGAGCTTACCCCTCTAACACTCCATGATTCATCTCCTGGACTCAGCTGCGGAAACTACAGTAGATACACTTCCAAAATCTTATTACAACATTTAAAATGAATTAATTAGAATTAATTACAAGTTATTGCAATCTGAACATATTAATAACCACAAGCAAAGTGGCACAGGTGTCAGAGGTTCTAATGACAGTTCAGTGCTTTGAAAAGTTAAATGTTTCTGTCTCCACAACTTCTGCCTGGCTGTTGAGTATTTTCAGCAGTTTCTGATGGCCTAAATATCTCGATGCCTCAGTCCCAGCTCCTCTTCTCTTCTCTTCTGAAGTGAATGAGAAAAGTTCCCAATGCTGGGTCTAAATTGATGCAGGATGTTCGAGCAGGTGGTAGGGGAATATCCCTAACCCCTGGCCCCCTAGAGATAACAGCAATTTTGAGACTTCTGTATTCATGAGGAATTCTAACATTACTATCAAAAAAGCAGGAAAATGCCAGCAGATTCCAGAATAACAGCCAACAATTTCTCACCATTTCTAAGCCATTTGCTAATTATAAAAATTCAGTTTTCTTTCGACATGTATGTAGTAGGTTTCTTTTATCAGCTCCGCCTTTCCCAAGTGTTTTTTCTTTGAAAATGGGGTATAAAGTCTTTTCTACTAGCAAGGTTTCAATATAGTTACATCATGTGTCCTTACAAATCAGATACAATTTAATGTTATATAATCAGACAGCTCCAAGAAAAGTGCAGAGAACAAAACAAAGGACTCTACATCACCTTTGTTGACCTCACCAAAGCCTTCGACACCGTGAGCAGGAAAGGGCTTTGGCAAATACTAGAGCGCCTCGGATGCCCCCCAAAGTTCCTCAACGTGGTTATTCAACTGCACGAAAACCAACAAGGTCGGGTCAGATACAGCAATGAGCTCTCTGAACCCTTCTCCATTAACAATGGCGTGAAGCAAGGCTGCGTCCTCGCACCAACCCTCTTTACTATCTTCTTCAGCATGATGCTGAACCAAGCCATGAAAGACCCCAACAATGATTTTACATCCGGTACTGCACGGATGGCAGTCTCTTCAATCTGCAAGCTCACACCAAAACACAAGAGCAACTTGTCCATGAACTACTCTTTGCAGACGATGCCGCTTTAGTTGCCCGTTCAGAGCCAGCTCTCCAGCGCATGACGTCCTGTTTTGCGGAAACTGCCAAAATGTTTGGCCCCTCCACATCTCCATCGGGCACACTGAACTCAAAACGGTCAACCAGTTTACCTACCTCAGCTGCACCATTTCATCTGATGCAAGGATCGACAAAGAGATAGACAACAGACTCGCCAAGGCAAATAGTGCCTTTGGAAGACTACACAAAATAGTCTGGAAAAACAACCACCTGAAGAAACACACGAAGATCAGTGTGTACAGAGCCGTTGTCATACCCACGCTCCTGTTCGGCTCTGAATCATGGGTCCTCTACCGGCATCACCTACGGCTCCTAGAATGCTTCCATCAGCGCTGTCTCCGCTCCATCCTCAACATTCATTGGAATGACTTCATCACCAACATCGAAGTACTCGAGCTGGCAGAGTCCGCAAGCATCAAATCCACGCTGCTGAAGACCCAACTGCTCTGGGTGGGTCACGTCTCCAGAATGGAGGACCATCGCCTTCCCAAGATCATGTTCTATGGCGAGCTCTCCACTGGCCACCGAGACAGAGGTTCACCAAAGAAGAGGTACAAGGACTGCTTAAAGAAATCTCTTGGTGCCTGCCACATTGACCACCACCAGTGGGCTGATATCGCCTCCAACCGTGCATCTTGGCGCCTCACAGTTTGGCGGGCAGCAACCTCCTTTGAAGAAGACCGCAGAGCCCACCTCACTGACAAAAGACAAAGGAGGAAAAACCCAACACCCAACCCCAACCCACCAATTTTCCCTTGCAACCGCTGCAACCGTGCCTGCCTGTCCCGCATTGGACTTGTCAGTCACCAACGAGCCTGCAGCAGATGTGGACATACCCCTCTATAAATCTTCGTCCGCAAAGCCAAGCCAAAGAAGAATTAAACAAAAATGTGATACTCCACCAAACTGCCTTTAATCTATCATTAGGCCGACAAAGATATGCCATTAACATTGCACGGTGCCCCTAACAAAAAGAGAAAGAGAATTCATTAGAGTCATTAACCCCTTTTGCAACTACATCCCACTGAATCGGCCATTCAGTGTCCTGGGATAGGAAGGGCATTGTTGCTTTTACACTTGATCACTCCTGACTGGGCAAAGGAGCCATCCCTGGGGTGAGGACTGTTCTACCTTCTACCAGTGATGTTGTTTCGCATCGAGCGATGGAGGACCTGCCCTAAATCCTGATCAATGTATATGATCTTATATTTGAACAAAATTAATCATGCCTAATTATAACATAATTAAGCTTTATGTACAGCACAGTATGGGCCTTTCAGCCCCTGTTGTTGTTGTGCCGACCTATATTATCCTTTATAAGGGACTGTGGGAAAGTGCTAGCAATAAATAGCAATAGCGGACAATTTTTGAACAGTGTGGGAAAGTTGATATCATTATTGCACACAAGTTATAAAAACCATGTGAAAAAGCAATGGTGGATCTGCCCTCCCAACGTGCCATGTGGCAGAGAAAGGGCTGTATGCATGACTGCATGTATAGAACACTCATGGAGGGGTTTCTCTGTTATGTGGCATTCTGGGAAGTCATCGCTTTTCCCCATGGTCTTTATACATTGTGCGCTATAGCACTATCAACTTTCCCACACTGTTTAAAAATTGTCCTGAATTGGCAATATTTGAAATAAGTATTGAATTCAGGGAAAACATTCATTTTAGCACAATTCACCCATCCTATTAATGTTATTGGTAATTCCTTCCATCATTGTAATTCTTCTTCCAGTCTTTTTAAAATGGTAAATAATTCAATTTATGCAAATTATTCAATTAATTACTTACAATTATCCCCAAATATTTAACCTCCTTATTTTGCCATTTAAATTTTACTAACTTTTTACATTATGTATAATCTGCATTAACCATCGGCATCATTTCACTTTTACCCACATTAACCTTATATCCTGAAATTAATCCATATTCTATTAATCTATTCAATGAAATTTCACGTTTAGTCAGATATCCTAAAGCATCTTCCGCAAAAAGACTAATTTTATGAACTTTGTCTCTTATCATTTTTTAGATGATTAAATAAGAAGATTAGGGAGTTTCTATGGAAAGGAAAATCAGCAAGGATAAGTATGGAGAAGTTGATATGGAAAAAAGATCAAGAAGATTTGAGATTATCAAGCTGTAAAAGTTATTATAAGCCAGTTCAATTTTGTCTTCTTGGTATCAAAGGGAAGAAAAAGATATTGAGATGAATAATACAGGTGAAGAAAGGCCAGACCAAATATTGTATGAATGGAATTATGAAATCTTTAAAGGTAGAAAAGGAATACCAATTTTAAAACATTTGTTTTGAATGTGGAATGGGATACACGTGGAAGGAGATGTGCAACTTGAATTATCAGTTGGCTCAATTGACTTTAAAACAAAATCAACTTCTTCTGTTTTCAATGAATAATTTTATTTGACAATTGGTATAAAAAAGGTATACAGAAAATGCGAGATTATTTTAGAGGATCATTGTTTATGACATTTAATTAATTAAAGGAGAAATATGGGATATTACACAATACAATATTTGCATATTATCAATTACAATCATTTTTGAAGGAAAAATTAGGACTGAATTTGAGACTGAAATATGGTCAATTTGAATATGTTATAACAGATACCTTTATTATTTGAAGATTTATAAATACTATGTATAATAAATTACAAGAAATAAAGGAAAAGAAGGACTTGTATAAAACTAAATTGAAATGGGATCAGGATTTAAATATTCAAATTCAAGAAGGTATTGGATGAAATTGTGTAGAGATAGTGTAACTAATACAATCAATGCAAGATATCAAATGGTTCAATATCATTTTTTACATCAAATGTATTATACACCCTATAAGTTGAATAAGTTTAATTTGAATCTCTGCTCAATGTTTTAGATGTAAAAAAGAGGTTGGTAATTTTTTGCATTCAGTATGGTCGTGTGAAAAGGTAAAAGATTTTTGGAAAGAATGCTGTGTTATTTTAGAGATGATATTAAAAGTGAAGGTTAAATTAGATCCAATAATTTTTTTCGTTAGGTAATATATATGATGAAGATATTAAATTGGAATTAGATAAATATGAAAAGAGATTTTTGAGTTTAGCAGCAGTAGTGAGAAAGTGTGTCGCTAAAATGTGGAAATTAGAAAATAATGGTAAATTAAAAGAATGGTTTAATGAAATAAAATATTGTCTCCCATTAAAATAATTAATTTTAATATGAGATATGATTATGATAAATTTGGTCAAATATGGGAGTCTTAAATGATATTTATGAATATAGACTAATCCAGACCTTCTAATCCACCCCCACCCTCTGAAAATATGGTACTTTTATCAAGAAATATATTATGGGATTATTAATGTGGTTATATAATTATTACGATGAATGTGTTGTTTCTTTTCTTTATTTCTATCTTTTTTTCTATCTGTAGGGGTTAGGGATGGTGGGAGGAGGTGGGGCGGAGGGGTACCTGGTCCTCATGAGCCAGTCTCCAGCAGCCTGGTGTGAGTCCTTTGACATCAAGCCACCAACAACTCACTGCCTTGTGTGTATCCTTTCACTGCAGAGCTGGGTTGCAGTGGTGCCAGAGCTTGCTGGAGCACCACTCCAGCACCTCTGTAAAAAAATGGCAAAAATATATAAGCAGGGAATTTAAATGACTGTATGGGGATTAATAGTAGTCTCAGCGGCCGCATATAAAATACAGTAGGGATTTTACGGAAGCAGGTGTTGGGGTGGGAGATGGGGAGTGTTATGGGTAAGGTGCATGCATGAGTCGAGCACGTGACGTCAGAAACACAGAGTTACGTTCTACAGGGAATTTTGCGCCATCTTCTGAGTCTCAAGTGACCGACCATGATATTTCCAAAGGGGACAAAGTGGCGACGAGGATGAAAAATCCACACTCCAGATGGCGGGATCCACAGGATTTCATAAAAAGGATGTTTGAAGTGAAAATCTGGTGAAAAAAAGAACGGTGTTGGGCAATGAAAGCACACGCTCAGCAGCACAAAAAAGAGAAGGAAGAAACACGAGAGGAAGATGACCAAAAACTGAGTAAGAGAAACAGTAAAGTGAAAGAGAGAAAGTGAGAGGCGAAACTCAAGAACTGGGGCCAGGACAGCTAGGGAATCAGGGCTGGGATTTGTGGAAGTGTTGAATCAACAGAGCTTCAAGTTCTTACAAAATAAGGCTGAGGTGGCGCGGGTAAGGAACAGTCCATTTGCTTCATCTAGTGAAGTGTGGAGATCCATCTGTGAAGTGGGAATCAGCAAGGTGGACCTGTCACTGGAAGATCTAGAAACCATTCTGAATACATTGATATGTGAAGGTAGAGATGACTTCTATAGCCTCAAAGGAAGGCTCTGTTAGTCAGGTGGATGGGCAAATGGAGCTGTATAGAGCAAGAACAACCTGATACAAAAACTCCAGAAGCTCAAGAGGCTGTTGAAAAGGGGAAGTTTGGAGAAGCAACAACAAAATTGCCTCCATTAATTATCCACAGTTTCTTACTAGTCTTATAAACAATTAGCAGCACCGTATGTTCATGGCAACAACCTTGAAAGGTTCTCAAACTTCTGAACTTCAAAGTATGTCTAAATCCCTGCTAAATTAGATGTTTGTCCTTGATAAAGGTGACTGGTCTGTTGAAATGCCACCTAATTATGGAGAAGCTGCACTATCCTCTCTCTGTAAGAGGTTGAAGCTTCCTTCTTCCCCTGTAATAAATGCCTTCAGAGATTCATCGTGGATGCCACATCCCCCAAGATTTACGCCCATTACTGAGCTGTTCACAAGTTATTCCTATTAGTACCTTTGAGAGGGGATTCAGTCACATGAACTTGATAATAGCAACCACACGTTCAAGAATTCTCATAGATCAGGTATCAGCACCAATGTTTGTTAAACTACATGGATCTCCTCTCATTCAATGGAGTCCTGAGCCATCGTGGCAGCGGTACCACAGATGAGCAGATGACACCAAGAAAAGAGTTACTTCAGACACCTGACCCTTTGTGGAAATTATTGTGAAATTTCTCATTGGTGGCATTTGGTAAGTAGGTAATTAGTTTTAAATTGGTAAAATACACGATTGCCATCTTTTTCTTTACTTGTTGATAATTATATTTTATGATAATTAATGAGTTCAACCCTCCAATTGTCATATTGTTAAATTATACAATGCTCTCAATTATACAATGCCAAATACAATATGGCGGCCATCAACACCAAGTCTCGCAAGATATCCTTGTCACCGTTTTTAGTGAGCTCTGGCACCTAAGGAATTAGCACTGCACCCCTGCCTCAGAGCCCCTCACTGGTCTGCCTCTATGGTCACCATCCTTGGCGACATCTACTCTGCTTCTCCTTATCAGCAGGGGGTGGGGGGTGTTCTCCCCGTTACTGGTGTCCACCACTACTCTGCAGGACTCTGCAAATCTTCGTGGGCCCACACACCATGATCACAGGATTTTAGATAAAACACCATCAATTTGTTTAACAGGCCATTTAAAGTCTTTACAAAGCCGTCAGCAGCAAGACTCTTCGAAGGAGCGTTGTCTCTCCACTCCCTGTTCTGCCCAGGTCCCCACCAGTAGCAGTGCTGCCATCACAACAGCACTGGAATATCTTTAGCAAGGGTTTTACACCTGATGTTTTGCTGTCTTAGAGCGCCTCCATAGGTGGCCATAGAAGTTCAGGAAAGATTGCAGATTAATTATTTCTGCATTAATACTTTTCTCAGTGCCTGAATTCTATTATAAAGCTATTGAAAACTTTTACCCTACCCTCATATTTGCTGGTTGTGGAAACATCTTAGGGTGTCCAGGGGTGGTGGGGGGGGGGGGGTGGTGTTTCACACACCATGTTGACCATGGTGTGGTCATCAGCCAGACTACTTCTGGGGAGTACTGATGCCCTCTGTTGCCTCTTGCATGGCAGGGATTCCAAGTAGTGATGCTGGGCAACAGGCCTAGTCCAGAATAAACGGATCCATTGAGGACTGTGATGAGAACAATCTAAAAAGTTGGTGGATGCTCCTGGGAAATAAGGGTGCTCACAGATTGAGATAGACAAGTGGGGAGATGATTTTCAAAGGCTGAATGGCCTTTGCTATTTCATCTACCTTATGTTGAAATATATTTATCAAGCTAAATAATAGTGATCAGAGACAAAGGTTTAGAGGCTGCAAACCTGTACATTTGGCAGGAAGCTCTCCAGGCAGCTCTTGAAACTGGAAAGTGACCACTTGGAAATATGTTGCTCCTCCTTTATCTTTGAACAGTGAAGTGTTTTATAGGTATGAGGACAACTGATGACCTTCCATGGTCACCTCAGGACATGTTTGTTTCCTGTCCAATCATTTATTATGATTGGCTTCAAATCTCAGCTGTGGCAACAGAAGACTATATTATATTATTTATACAGACTTACTCAGGAAACCTGAAACGTCAGCTCCATATTAGTATGGAATAAAACTTTACAAACGTTGTTCCTTGCAACAACTAAACACGACAGCATGTACCTACTTACTTTCTTTCTAAAGGCGATTAGGCTCTTGAACTTGTTATAATAATCATAAACCACAAAAAGGCTTGTCTCCACTATTAAAACACCATTTTTTTCTTGCACTGTAGTAACTGAGTATTTATTATCGATCTCCATTTTGTATTCATTATCTCTTTTTAATTTAATATAATGTACAATATTGTCTTTTTTTTAACAAAGTATCGGTTTGGCTGCAGCAGGTAAGAATTTTGGTGCATCTGGACATTGATCAATGTTATGACAATAAAGTCATCATCATTTCAGTGAACCCTCTTGTGAGGCTTGACCCTTTTCTTCCAATCTTCCAATAATCATGTCAGCTCTATGAAAAAGCACAGCAGATGGATAATGTTCACTTTGTTAATGCGAGATAAAATAATGTAGAAGGTTTAAAGCACTAAAGGGATCCTGTTAGAAACTATTCAATTCCTGATATGCATTTCTGTGGATTCTGAGGAATTACATTGAATTTCAAGTCAAGACTGTGGTGAAACTACTCTTGTACTTGTGTGTATATATCAATGACATGATCTTTTCTGTTTGACCCTACTCTTGCTGGCTGGCTTGTGACTCCTCCCGTTTCTCCCCCATAAAGGCTGTCATGAAACAACCCTGAGTCCAGTTTGAACCCGGGTCAGTGTGAGCCAGCAACACAAGGGATGATGTCCATCTCTTGCTAATAAAAGCCTCAGTTCCGATTACTCCAGTCTTTGTGTAATTGATTGTGCATCAATTTTATTAGCAAGATTTTGTTTTCCTTGGAACATGGACAAATTCTTGAAGTTGGATCACATAGAGATTGATCTGAGAGAACCCGGAGCAGCCAGTGCTTCAAAAAGTTCCTCACAGCCTCTGCAGCTGCGATCCAGACAAGTTCCATCTGCTATTTTTGTATATTGGGCACTAAGTCTATTGGATGGTCCGGGACTGCCATGGACATCCTGAAAGACCAGTTCAAGATACAGGTGAATGAAGTTTATGCGCAGCATAGACTTATGCAGGCAGCAACCCGGGGAAACCCTCAATGACTTTGTCAGAGCCCTGTAGGAGCTCGCGAGGGACTGTAATTGTCAAGCTGTGAGTGCAGAACAGCCCATACAGCTGCTGATCAGAGACGCCTGTTACACAGGCGTCCGCTCCGACTACGTGAGACAGAAGCAACATGAACAGAGACAATTGAGCCTACCTCAAATCATCGAACTGGAGAACACTCTGGAAGTAGCCATGCACAAATCTGAATCATTCTCCAGCAAGCATGCGGCCATCTCGTGGGGAGCACAGGCACCTCCATCTTGGGATCCAGGATCACAATATCCCCTCCTGTCCTGAGCTGATCTCCACTGCCATTAGCGACCACTTTACATGCTATTTCTGCGGCCAGGGCAAGCATCTGAGGAAACGCTGCCCTGCCAGGGATGCCATCTGCTCCAACTAAGGGAAGAAAGGACACTTTGTTAAGGTCTGTACGTCTTAACAAATCCTGAAGTCCAGCAGCACCACGTACGATTGGGGGGCCTCCATCTTTGATGCAGTCACTTCCCCTATCACTTCCGGGGACCACCAACCACGATGACATCACTTCCACCTTCTCCCTCTTTGATTCCAGCAAACAACAATGGGGCCGCATGCACACCATGGGGGGCCTCCATCTTACCAGACTGCCAACAGCCAGCGGAACTTCTCAGACAATGAGCTGGCACTGGTATCAGTAACCCTGATTCAGGACAGACCCCATCATCTCTCCAGGGCCATGATGGGCATTCAGGTAAACGGTTGCCCCACCGCTTGCCTATTTGACAGTGGAAGCACTGAGAGCTTCATTCACCCAAACACTGAACAGCACTACTCCATTGGGGTGAAGTCCATGAGTCACAGTGTCCATATCCCACACAGCAAAGTTTCGTGGCAGTTGTACAGTAACACTGACTGTCCAAGGCATAGTATATCATAACTTTAGACTTCCAGTGCAACTTGAAGAGCATCACCATGGAATACGATGGGCTCCACCCTTCCCTCACAGACTGTAATGAGCAGTTTTTAAACCATCCGCACCTCCCTCACCACATGGCCAACCAGCAGTCCCAAACCAACATGCAGCCTCTCCATGCTCCAGATCTCTCCCCTGTCCCTGTTCATCAATCTCACCCTGGACTGTAAGCCCATTGCCACTAAAAGTTGGCAATATAGCGCCAAGGACAGGGCATTTATTAAGTCAGAAGTGAAACACCTCCTCACTGAGGGGGTGATAGAACAGAGTACGAGCCCCTGGAGAGCCCAGGTAGTGGTGGTGAACTGTGGGAAGAAACTCCCAGATTACTCCCAGTCCATCAACAGGGATCACCTGTTTTTTTCATTTCATCGTAATCTCCACTACTCCATCGAGGATATCTGGTCACTAACCAAAAATTGTCAAGTCTGCGCGGAGTGCAAACCACATTTTTACCAACCTGACTGGCACACCTGATCAAGGCCACTCGCCCTTTTGAACATCTAAGTATGGATTTCAAAGGACTCCTACCCTCCATGAACCACAACATGTATTTCATCAACATCATCAATGAGTACTCGCAGTTCCCCTGTGCCATTACCTGCCCAGACTTGACTGCTCTACCATCATAAAGGCTCTGAAAAATCTGTTCCCTATTTTCCGATACCCCTGCTACGTCCACAGCAATAGGGGTTCGTCCTTCACAAGCTGCATCAATATTTGCTGTCCATGGGCATCGCCTCTAGCCAGACCACCAGCTTTAACCCCAAAGGGATTGGTCAGGACGAGCAGGAGAATGGCACGGTCTGGAAGGCATTATGACTACCTTAAAGTCCAAGGGGCTTCCTGACCCCCACTGGCAAGAGGTCCTCCCAGAGGCGCTCCACTCTATCTGGAGCCTCCTGTGTACAGGCATCAATGAGACTCCTCATGAGAGATTGTTTACATTCCCCAGGAGAACCACCTGATCTAGTTGGCAGATGGTCGCTGGGCTAGCCCTACTCTGCAGGCATGTGAGGACCCATAAGTTTGGTTGAGAGGGTTCAGCTGCTCCACGCAAACCCACAATATGCCTATGTTGCATTCCCAGACAAACGCAAGGATACAGTATCCATCTGGGACCTGGCACACATGGAAGCATCTGGATTCCCCCCCACCCCCCAACCAGCCGAAAAGTATGCCCCCAGCTCCCCAGGGTCTCATTTCCCTACCCCCACCATTTCTGCTATCCTGACAGCTCACACACACACACACACACACACACACACACACACACACACACACACACACACACACACACACACACACACACACACACACACACACACACACACACACACACACACACACACACACACACACACACCATCCTTCCAGCTCAACCAAGTACCCCAGCCAGGCCAACCGATATGGATCAGCTAGATCTGACAGAGACCATCACAGACCCCCAGATGGGGATGTGCCGGTCACAATGCCAAAGGAAACTGCAGGACAAACTGAAATTATGAGATCAGCTGACTGTACCACACACCCCCCCCCCCTCCCTGGGACTTCTTTTAAAAAAAAAGAGGGGGTGACTGTGGTGAAAATTGTACTTAAGTACATATGTAAATGACATGACCTTTTCTGTTTGATTCTGCTCTCACTGGCCGGCTCATGACTCCTCCTCTTTCTCCCACATACTGGCTGTCATGCCACAAGCCTGCCCCCAGTTCGAGCCTGGGTCAGTGTTAACCAGCAACACAATGAATGCTGTCCATCTCTTGCTAATAAAAGCCTTCAGTTTCAATTACTTCAGTCTTTGTGCAATTGATCGTGCATCACTTTTATTTGTTGTTCATACCATGCTCGCACGGTAAAGATGAGATAGCATTTCTCCAGGACCACAGAGCAGATTTACATAAATATATGTTAGAATAGAAGTTAAACACATTGAAATATTAAAATATTAAGACATATACAGTAAAAGTTCATGCGACACTATCCACATATATTCTGAGAGTTCAGGAGCCTGAAGGCTTGAGGGAAAATCCATTGCCCAGTCTGGACATAATGATCTGAGTGCTCTGGTACCTCTTACCAGATGGTAGATGGGAGAAAAGTTTACATGAGGGGTGTGTGAAGTCCTTCACAATGTTTATTGCTTTTCACGTGCATTGTGGTAGGAAGAGAGTCCCCAATTATCTTTTTTCCACTGACTTCATTATTTCGTGTATATTTTTCTGTTTCACATAATATGACCCTGTTTTATTACTATGACAATAAACTGAATCTTGAACCTTGATCTTGAACTCTCCTCTGCAAAGTCTTATGGTCTGAGGTGGAACAGCTTCCAAACCAGGCTGTGATGCAATTGGTCAGGATGCCCTCAATACATCCTCTGTAGAATGTAGTGAGGATGGAGGGTGGGAGGTGAACCTTCCTCAACCCTCGCAGGAAGTAGAGACCCTGCTGGGCTTTCTTGGCTATGGAGCTGGTGTTAATGGAAATTCTCTGCCAAGTGCACTCCAAGGAACTTGATACTTCATTTTTAATATTTTATTTTAATTTTATGGTTAAACAAGTGTCAAGAATTAACCATTACAAATTCATTGAATAAGGCAAAAAAAAGAATTATTGATGCAGGTTGTTCATGTTTCCAACTAACCCCATCCCTCCTCCTCCCCAAATAAGTCCCCATAATAGAAGGAAGGTAGAAAATAGAAAAAGAAAGAGAAAGTGAATAAAGAAAAGGAATCATGAAAGAAAGAAAGAAAGAAAGATGAGCTGTTGGGATCTGGAATCCAGTCTTTTTCTTAACTTGGATCTCAAATATGGGAAAGAACAGGGATGTAAGAACTCAAACACAGAATTAAGTACATTAAATATCCAACCCTGTGTTGTGCAAAGAAGGCTGCCATACCTGCAAAAACATATTATACTTCTTCCTTAAATTGTAAGTAATTTTCTCCAGAGGAACACAACCGCGCTTTTCCACATTCCATCAGGCTACGTCCACAGGGGAATCAAACTTCCAGGTAACCGTAATAAATTTCCTGGCCACTGCCAATCCAACTTTAAGAAATTCTAATCGATACTTAGACAGCTTCATTTTAGGTCTTATGTTCACATTATTTCTAAGGAGAAACAATTCTGGACTTTGTGAACATTATTTCCCAATAATCTGGTTTAATAAAATACTTAAATTTTCTCAAAAGGGTTTCACTTTAGTGCATGACCAGGTAAAATCTAAAAAGGTACCTGTTTCTTCCCCGCATCTAAAACATATATCCGATATTTTTGAATTTAATTTACACAAGTTCTGCGGGGTAAGATATAGCTGACACAAGAAATTATATTGCACCAGTCTAGATCTTACATTAATTGTACAAGTCATACAGTCCTGGCATATATTGGACCAGTTCTTATCATCAAAACTAATATACAAATCTGATTCCCATTTTGTTTTGCTTTATATAACTCTGGTTTAGGAGTGCCCGATTGAAGTAAAAAGTACATAACTGATGTAATTTACTGATGTGAAATTCTTGTGATCCCTTTTCAAATCAGAATCTCCATTTCTCTGCATTTTGGTAAAATCAGGTCAGTCCTAATTAATCTCTGAAGAAAAACTCAATTGAAAGTAGAAGAAAATTGTATTATTGTAAATATTGTATTTATTTTGTAACTGTTCAAATGACATTAATTGCCCTTGTACATAACAATATTCTACATATCTGATCCCTTTATGGCACCTATATAGAATTAAATTATCCATTGTTAAAGGAATTGATCTATTTTGAATCAAGGGCATTTTTGGAGTTATTTTTCTTTTTGATCCTATTAAATTATTTAATTTATGCCAAGTATTCAAAATATGCTTTATTAATGGTGTTTCCTTTCCACCAGAAATAGATTTACCATCCCATTTATATATAAAATCCTCTGCTACTCTCTCTCCGTCTTTGTGCAGTTAATTTTCCACCCATGAAGGCTTGTCTCTTCCATCAAAGAGGGAAGTGACAAATTTCATGTGGGCCGCCTAATAGTATTATTTAAAATTTGGGAGTTGTAACCCACCCATATGATATTTCCAAGTTAATTTTTCCATGGAGATTCTGGCTTCCCAGAGAAACTTCCTAATTAACTTATTCAGATTTTGTAAGAATTTCTGTCGTAATGGTATCAGAAGAGAGGTATTGTATAAGCAGGAATATATTCATTTTAATACAATTCACTCTTCTGATCAATGTTCTTGGAAGAGTCACCCATTTATTTAAATATTCTTCAATTTTTTTTAAGTAAGAGGAGGTAGTTTATCTTATACAAATTTTTAAAATCATTATCCCTTTTGATCCCCAAATAATTGATCCCATTCTTAGGCCATCTAAATTGTGTATTCCCTTGACAATTTGTATAATCCCCATCAGTTAGTGATATGATCTCACTCTTGTCCCAGTTTATTTTGTACCCAGAAACCCTCTCATGATTTTCCAGTTGTAAATGCAACCTTTGTAGAGAAGTTTCAGGCTCCGTCAGATATATTAATGTCATCCACGAAAAGACTAATCTTATGTTCACCTTGGTCAACTCTGAATCCCTTAATATCTGGGTCCCGTTGAATAATTTCTGCTAAAGGCCAATACAAAGAAAGCCAGAGCTAGCGGACCTCCTTGTCTGTTGGATTTGGATAGTGGGAATGTTGGAGATACTTGAACATTTGTCACAACTCTAGCCTTAGGTTCATTATATAGGGCTCGAATCCAGTTTATAAAATTTTGACCATCCAAATTTCTCCAATACTTTAAATAAAAAGCCCCTCTCCAGTCTATCAAAGGCCTTTTCTGCATCCAAGGCAATGGCCACACTTAATTCACCTCTTTTCTGGGCCAAGTGAATTATACTGAGCAATCTTGTTAAATTGCCTTTTTTTTTAACCAATCCTGCTTGGTCCTTATTTATAAATTTGGGCAAAAATTTTGCTTGCCAAAGTTTTGGCTAGTATTTTATAGTCTGCATTTAACAAAGAAATTGGCCCATATGGATGACATTTTCAATGGCTCCCTATCCTTCTTAGGAATCACCATTATTATTGCTGTTGAGAAGGATTCTGGCAAAATATGTGATCCAACCGTTTGGTTCAATACCTCCATAAACATATTGGAGCTTCAAGAAGAAAAATAATTTGGAAGAGAACTTTATGAAGACGTCTGATAATTTATTAGGTAAGTGTTAATCTTTTTTATTGATAGTTCATGGAGAACTCGGGGAAATGTTGAATGTTGAGCAAAGTAACAGCAGGGTGTTGACTCCGGTTTAGGGGGGGGAATAATGGCATCAGGAGGGAGGTTTGTTTTAAAGATGCACTTTAGGGTGGGGTTCTCCTTCATCATCCCTGGAGGATTGCATGGGCTTTTTCTGTGGGTTTCCAGGATTTATTGTTTACGTCTCTGTTGGAGCAGGGGGTTTGCAATTTTTTTAAGAAGGGAAGAGATCCCGAGATTGTTTAACTATTTACTGTGACTGTATTATTGTGCAATATTTGTTTGTAAATTAGTATGGATAAATGTTAAAGTTTATGTTTTAATGCTAACATTTTAAATGGGAAAATCAAGAAAAAGGTTTCAGCTCACTTGAAAAAGTTAAAGGCAGATGTGGTATTTTTACAGGAAACACATCTCACTAAGGTGGAACGTAACAAATTAAAAAGAAGATGGGTGGGGCAGGGCCTTCTCTTCGTCTTTCAATTCTAAGGCAAGAGGGGTTGCAATTTTAATAAATAAAACTGTTCCAGTTATTGTAGAGAATATATCAAAAGACCAATCGGGTAGATATGTGATGGCAAATTGTGAGATTTATTCAGAATCATAGACACTTATGAACATTTATGTGCAAACTACGATGACGAAGCCTTTAAGAAGGATTTATTTTTGAAAGCTGCTGAAGGGGGATAAAATATTTTGATAGGAGGAGATTTTAATCTGCAAGAACAGTATTATGGCCTGCTAAGATGATGTTATTTTATATGAAGGATTTAAATTTGATTGATAGTTGGAGGTAGCTTAATCCAATGGAGAGAGACTACTCTTTCTACCCAATGGTACATGATTCACATACAAGAATCAATTTAATTTTACTGTTGGCTGGACTAAAAGATAGGGTGATGAAGTCGAGGTTACTTTCTGACCACTCATTGTTTACAATAACCATTTCAATAGTGGAGAAACAGAAAGGTGTTCAGAGATATTAAAGTGGGATGATTTTAAACAATTTATTAGGTGACAAAGAGAGATCTTTTGTGAAACAAATTTGGGATCAATGGATAACAGATTTTTAATATGGGATCCAATTAAGGCCTTTTTGAGAGGTCAGATAATTTCATTTACAAAAATATGAAGAGGGAATATAATGCAGAATTAAATAATTTAGAAAGAGATATTTGAACTAGAAAAAGAATATCAGAGAACAGCTGAACAGAATAAATCTGGAATAAAGGAAAACAAAATAAATACATTATAATACTTTAAAAACATACTGAGTGCAAAGGACAATATTTAAGACAATATTATGACCTGGAGAAACTGTTTCATACGGTGCTGTTAGGCAATTAAAGGTGGAAGAGTCAGGAATGGTGATATATGAAATACAGAAGAAAGATAATGTAGTTACATATCATCAAAAAGAAATAAATGATGCCTTTCAGCAACACTTACACTGAGATTTATAAATCAGATATACCAGGGGATGAAAATAAAATACATGAGTTTTGAGAAGGGGTGGAAATGATAGAAATGACCTGCAAACCACTTTTACAAAGGAAGAGATTGAAAAAGCATTAAGTACCTTGCAGCTAACAAGTCTCCAGGAGAGGATGAGTTCTATAAAGAATTCAAAGATGTATCAATCCCATTTCTGATGGATGTATTGGATTGAGCGGTGGAGATAGGGACATTTTTGAAATCTTTTTCAACAGCGATAATTACAGTATTACCCAAAAAGATAGAGGCCCATTAAAAATGTCATTATATAGGCCAATTTCTCTTCTTAATGCTGACTATAAAATTGTAACAAAGGTGTTAGCCAACAGGCTGGAGAAATATCTTCTGAAATTAATATATTCATAAAGGGTAGACATTCAGCAAATAATCTATCTTGACTGATTAATATAATATATATGGCAGAATCAATATAACAGTTTACCTGGGTGCAGAAAAGGCACTCGACCAATTAAAATGGCTGGTTTTTTTTAGAATATTGGAGAAATTGGATTAAGGCATTTTCTCAGAGTCAACAGACAAAGATAATTATGAATAGTCAAATGTCAACAGTATTCCCCTTGAATAGATCAAGTCCACAAGGACGTCCTCTGTCTCCAGTATTGTTCATAATGGCAATTGAACCTCTCAATGAAATTATTAAAAGAGATCCTGAGATTAAGGGCTTCATGGTCGGACACAATGAGCATAAAATTAGTTTATTTGTGGATGATGTATTATTATATTTGTCAGATCCGGAGGGGTCCTTGGAAAAATTACATAAGACTCAGCAAATATGGTAGAGTGTCTGGTTACAAGGTTAATATGGAAAAAAATGAAACAATGTCCTGAACAAACCATAATTATGAAAGATATGAAAGAGGTGGTAAGTTTAAAATGAAATCAGATGGGATTAAATATTTTGGGGTAGTAACAGTCAAAAATAGAACAGTACTTACAAAAATGGAAGAATTTGCCAATAACACCAATAGGAAGAGTTAGTTGTGTAAAAATGAAAGTGATGCCGAGACTTCAATGCTTGTTCCGATCACTACCTATAGCTTTAACTGAGAATTTTTTCAAATTGTTAACCAATCAAGTAAATAAATTCTTATGGAATAAAACTTGCATTGAATTACATTGGAAAAACTAACATGGGATTATAAATTAGGGGGACTGAGACTTCCAGATTTAAAAAAAATATTATCTGGCTGCACAAGCAAGATTTTTAGCATCCTTTTTTGAAGAGAATTCACCAAACTGGGTCATATGGGGCTATATTCTATTAATGAGGCAACAGTTAAAGACTTTATTAATAAATGGAGCATTAAATCAATAAAAAAGAAGACAAATGTTAGAATACCAGAACATTCCTGGTCTGAATGGTATGTGAATAGTGTAACTTCAACTATTAATGCAAGATATGGGTGGGTTCAATATATATTTTTACATCAGCTGTATCTCACTCCACAGAAGTTGCACAAATCTAAGCCAGAAATACCAGAACTGTGTTTTAGGTGTGAAATAGAGGAAGGAACATTCCTTCATTCAACTTGGTCATATGTGAAGTTGAGACATTTTTGGCAAGAAATTTCTGAAGTATCAACAGAAAGTACAAGGGTGACCTTCCCAGGTGATCCAGAACTTTATTTGTCAGGCAATTTTATAGACATAAGTAACAATCTTGCAGAGTTTCAAATTTTGTTTGTTAAAATTGAACTCGCAGTCACCAAAAAATGTATGGCAATCACATGGAGGTGAGATTCTCCAGTGACCTTGGCGAGGTGGACAGCAGAGATGGATAGTTGTATACTAATAGAAAAATTTAAAGAACAAGTATGATACATTTCTTAAAATATATGAACTATGTTGGTACCCAAACTCTAATAATGCTGCTAAATTCAAAAGTGATCTCTCCCTGAATCTTGAGGTTAATCTAAACTGTGAACTCTCATCGTGTACGAAAATGTATTCAATGAAGGGGGGGGGGGGAACAGAAAAGGGTAGAGTTAATGTTTCTGTATGCGTATTTTTCTTTTCTTTTATGCTAAATTTTATTATTGAAGTGTTATAAAGTATTTTTTAAAAAAAGGAATATTCTCTTTGTCTCAGATGCAATTTTCTCCAGGCATCCACTCAATTCAGTTTTTCATTGTAACTAAGGTAGCATTAGCCATCCTAGTCCTGGCCACAGCACTTGTTGATTTATCCAAAACGGAATTGAAAAAAGGTTTCCATTATAAATCTTTCATCGTCTGTGCTTGGAGCACATAAATTTAAGAGTCTAAGATTCAGAATATATCTGACAGTATACCTTTACATATCTACCTGCTGAATTAGTTGTGACATTTTGGATTACAACTGGAAGATTCTTCTTTATTCAGATCCCCACACCCCTTGCTTTAGAATTTGTAAGGTGAAGCTATGACCTGGCCTACCCAATCTCTTTCAATTTCTGATGCTCGTTGTCAATTAAATGTGTTTCCTGAGGAAGGCCAAGTCTACTCGCATTTTTTTAATATGAGTAAGTACTTTCTTCCTTTTTACAGGATTGTTTAAACCATTAAGAGGAATACTGACAGACTTAACCATATTTACCATGATCACAGATTGTCATTTTATTCATATCTGTTATCTTCTTCCCATCCATCCAATTTCTCTCCCCCAGAGATCCCAATATCCTTTTCTTTCAGCACTGGACCCAGATTTGCCGACAGCTCCAAAAGAAAAGAATAAAGTACAGAAATACATAAAATAGAAAAGAAAGATAAATAGATACTATCATCTCTATAGAAAATTCCAAACAAAACATAAATCCCCTATCAGTGTTAAGAAATAACTGAAACATGACCTAAATTACTACTGCAGATTGTGGCTGGTTCACAGACATACATCTGATGTGACGTACCCTGAACCCCAACCACCCAGAAATTAACATTATATATATAGTACATTACTTACAAGCAGAATAACCTCGATAAATTGCAATAGCTACATACATATATAAAGATAACTATATTACCTTCTATTATATTCTATCTGCTCTTAAATCCAGCAAACGATTAAAAAAGACTGTAAAGAATATATTTTCACTGTTTGGAATTGTAATCTTCAGAGTAGCAGGATGACATAAAACAAAATCATAACCCTTTTTCCAGAGAGGTTTCTTTATAGGGTTAAATGCCTATAAAGGTAGCTCACAAGTATCTGGATAAAAGAAAATCTTTTCTTCTTCATATCCTTTCATTCACTCATTTGGCTGCTGCTTTGAGAATCTCCTTGTGATCTTGAAATCTTAAGCACTTAATCAGTATTGAATGAGGTTTCTGGCCTGAAGGGGTGGAGGCATAGACATCCTGCGCTTGCTCTCTCTATTTCAATATTATTTCCCACTTTATCCTGCCCCAATACTCTCAGTATCCAGACTTGAAAATATGTTATAGCATCAGCACCTTTGGTTCCTTCCTTGAGACTTACAATTTTATCATTGTTTCTCCAACTACAAATTTTTCCCAAAGTCAAACTTTTTCTTGATCCCAAGTATTAACATTTTTATGCAGACTAGTGACCTTATCGATAACTTCATCATATTTTTCTTCCACAAAATTAACACTTTAATTTCATGATTCTATGGCTCCTTCCAGCTGTGTTACTAATTTTAAAATATTGTAAAGTTATTTATTTGTATTTTTTTTCTTATCTAAGGCTTTTAAAACATCATCTATA
Source organism: Narcine bancroftii (assembly GCF_036971445.1). NCBI lineage: Eukaryota > Metazoa > Chordata > Chondrichthyes > Torpediniformes > Narcinidae > Narcine > Narcine bancroftii. The sequence continues at coordinate 39,153,417 of NC_091480.1, read as the reverse complement.
TTGTGTGTATTTGCCTTCTTCCTCTTCTCCATTCCTCTGGCAGGACTAAAGGAAGAATACAGTATACTGGAGAATAAAAAGCTAAGATATAATACAATACAAACATATAGGACAGAAAAAGTTCTATGAAAAAATAAACAACAATATTATGAATTGGGTGAATGGGTGCACAAAGTTTTAGCCTGGCAGATTAAAACAGAGGAGTCATTAAAAGATAAATGCAATAAAAACAGAAACAGACACTCTAGTATAAAAGCAACAATAAATTAACAAAAAATTTAGACAATTTAACACAAAACTATACAAATCAGGATTATTGGAAGATATGAAGGAAATGGAAGAATTTTTGCTAAATGCCAAACTTCCAAGGCTGAAAGGATAGAATGAGATACTCCCTTCACAAGGGAAGAAATCAAAAAGGCCCTGGGCACCCTCCAGGCTAATAAATCACTAGGAGAGAATGGATTTTCACCTGAGTTTTATAGACAATTCAAAGAATTATTAATGCCCCTTTTAATGGATGTCCTGGACCAAGCTGTGGAAACACAAAGCCTCCCAGAGTCATTCTCAACTGCAATTATTTGAGTGTTACCAAAAATGAATAGGAACCTACCAAAACTTCATCATACAGACCAATATCCCTGTTAAATGCTGATTATAAGATACTAGTAAAAGCATTGGCTAATAGGTTATGACAATACTTGCCAAAACTGATACATACAGACCAAGCAGGATTTCCTAAAGGAAGGGATTCCTCAAATGATCTAGAAAGATTATTTAATATAATACACATGGTTAAATCTGAATGAAATCCAATAAATACAGTCTTCCAAGATGTGGAAAAATTATTTGACTATTTGGAATGGCCCTTTTTATTTAAAACATTGGAAATGTTTGGTATAGGCAAAACATTTTTGAATTGGATAAAATCTTTATACCATAAACCACAAGCTAAAATTATAACAATTAATCAGATGTTGGCAGTGTTCCCCTTGATAGATCGAGTAGACCAGGTTGCCACCGGTCCCTAGAACTTTTTATTTTAATGACTAATCCGCTGGCAGAGATAATAAGAGGGGATTGGGTTACAAAAGGTTTCAAAGTTGGGTAAGAACAACACAAAATCGGTACATTCACCAATGATGTGCTATTTTACCTATCAGAACAAGTTAAATCTTTGGAAAAATTACGAGTAACACGAGAAAAATATGGAAGATTATCAGGATATAAAATAAATTTGGATAAAAGTGAGTTAATTCCATTAACAAATTTTTAATATGTAAGATACTAAAGAGGAAGTAAATGGAAATGGAAGATGGATGGAATAAAGTATCTTGGAATAGTGACTGACAATAACTTGAAAAATCTGTAGAAACTAAATTATGTCCCTCTTCTTGGGAAGATAGAAAGAGACCTACAGAAATGCAGATTACTTTGGTGGGAAGGGTTAACTGTTTCAAAATGAAAGTGATGCCAAAATTGCCATACCTTTTTCAATCGCTGCCAATTCCATTTCTTAAAAACATTTTTAAGCTACTGAACAACCATATTAGATGGTTGCAACTGAGTAATAAGGTACCAAGAATTGCATTGGAAAAATTGACATGGGACCATGGGCTGGGAGGACTTAGACTTTCAAGTTTCAAAAAAATTACCTAGCTGCACAGGCTAGATTTTTCGCAACCTTCTTTACTGAAGACAACACCCCGTCTTGGGTTCAAATGGGAATGTACTCAATGGAGGCGAGGGAAGCAAAGAACTTTATTGATAAATGGAGTGTAAACTCACTAAAGAAAGAGATGGATAGCCCCATTCTAACATGGAACATGGCAAGAAATTAATGAATGTATAGAAAAAATAGTTGGGATATCATTAAAGCCACCACTGTGTAAAAATATGTTATTGCCTTTGAACATGAGCAATAGAATATTACATTTGTGGTGTGACAAAGATATAAGATATATTAAGGACTGTTACACGGAAGGAACTCTTTTGTCCTTCGAACAACTAAAACATAAATACAGAGTGGCCAGTGGGACCTTCTTCTGTTTTCTCCAGCTTAGATCATTCTTAAGAGAAAGATGGGGTCCAATGTTGACCCCACCTGAAATTAGTGAAACTGAATGAACAGTCTGGATGGGGAATACATCCAAATCTATAACAAAAATGTACCATGCTCTCTCGAGTGAAAGTTCAAAACCAGGATTGCAGAGGTCAAGGGAAAGATGGGAATCGGACTTGGGTGTGGTGATTACTGAAAGAAGCTGCTCAGATTGGTATAAAGACAGCAGGACATCAATTATAAATGCACGATATGGACATGTTCAGTATAATTTTTAACACCAATTATATTTTACCCCTCAAAAGTTTCACAGATCAAAAGATGAAAATTCTGAGATGTGTTTCAGATGTGGAACTGAGATGAGAATGTTTCTACATGCCATGTGGTCATGCGTGAAAGTGAGGTCAGTTTGGCAAGAAATCGCAGAAAAATTAACGAGGATAACAGGAGTGGCTTTGACAGGCAACCCGGAGCTCTATCTATTAGGTAATTTCATGAAAATAAGTGACATATTAACCAAATATCAAATCCCATTTCTAAAAATACCACTGGCGGTAGCGAAATAATGTATCACGATCACTTGGAGGTCTAACTCCCCTCTAATTATAACATGATGGGCTGCGGAAGTGAACAGCTGTTTACCTACGGGAAAGAAAATCAAATATAACTCAAAGTATAAACACAACACTTTTGTAAAGGTCTTGCAGCTATACCTGGGCCACATAGGGGCCCAGATATAGTAATAAAAAGGAACAAAAAAGGGTATAAAAGTAACTATTATGTATACAAAAACGTAGTTTCCTCAACTGTGCTCTATGTACTTAAAATATATGTAAGCTTTGACAGTGAATGGATCTGTATGTATGAAAGGGGAGGAGGGTGGGAGGGAGACACTGTTTCATTTTTGTTTTTGTTTGTTGTGTTTGTGAGAAAAAAATTAATATATTGTATATTTAAAATGTCGATAAGTATAATTTTCGAAAAAAAAAACAAAAAATAATATATTCAAAAAAAAAAAGGATCCAATTGCAGAGGAAGGTGTTTTGACCCAGCAAGCTCGATCTCCTTATCAGGTTCTGTGGTATGATTGTGTTGAATCCCGAACTGAAGTCAATCAACAGCATTCAAATATACGAGTCCTTATTTTCCAGGAGGGTGAGGACTGGACGGAGGGCGGTGGCAATGGCATCGTCCATAGAGCAGTTGGATCTATATGTGAACTGTAGGGTGGGTGGGTCCAGTGGTGGGGCAGCAGGAGTTTGATGTGCGCCGTGATGAGCCTCTCGAACCACTTCATGACAGTAGACGTGTGTGCGACAGGGCGGTAGTCATTGAGGCAGAACAGTAATGGCTTCTTCAGCACAGGGACAATGGTGGCGGCTCTAAAGCACATTGGTTCAGGTTAAATATGTCGGTGAGAACATCTGCCAGCTGAGCTGCACATCCCATGAGCACTCTGCAGGGAATATTATCTATCCATGTTGACCTTGCCTAACATTCTCCTCACATCGGCCACTGTAAGACTCGCCACCTGATCATTTGGAGGAGAGGTGGTCTTCTTCACCATCACATCGTTTTTCATGTAGAAGTTGCATGTAGTAAAGTGCATCTGGGAGGGAGCCATCACCAGCCCTTCCACATGCTGACCAGGAAGTGATTATGAAATGTGCTGGGCATGTGCAGGCTTAGACAGCTTGGCTCCTGCAATAGCTATGGCTACGTTGTCGCCTGCTCTAAAGGCCAAATCTCAGCTCCTCAGCAGGACATGCAACACCGCAGTCATCCATGGCTTCTGATTAGAGTGAGTAATGATGGTCTTGGGCACTTACTAATGTAGCTGGTCACTGATGCTATATACTCTTCCAGGTTGATGCAGTCACCACCAGTTGCTGCTTCCTTGAACATGTGCCAGCCAGTGAGCTCGAAGCAGTCCTGAAGAGCATGGATGGCTCCTGCTGGCCAGGTATTAACCTGCTTCAGAACTGGTCTGGACCAATTGACGAGTGGTCTGTGTTCTGGGGTTAGCATTACAGAGATGTGGTCTGAATATTGGAGGTGGGGGAAGGACTCCACCCGATATGTGTTGGAAATGTTCATAAACACAAGATCCAACACGTTTTCCCCTCTCCTAGCAAAGTCCACATACTGATGGAATTTAGGTAGCCCTGACTTGAGGTTCACCTGGTTGAAATCCCCAGCGATAATAATCAGTCCATCAGGGTGTGCATTGTGTAGTTTTCTTCTAGCCCCATACAGTTCCCAGATCGCCTCCTTAGCGATAGCACTGGGGGGGTGGGGGGGGGGGATGTGCACTCCAACTATGAGGACCGTGGTAAATTCCTGCAGTAGATAAAATGGTCACAAATTCCACCAGTACTGAACAGCGATTGGAGACTAGTTCAGAGTCCTTACACCATTCCGTGTTGATGTAAACACACAGGCTACCGCCACAGACTTTACCACACAGAGCAACATCTTTGTCAGCCCGAAATAAAGTGAGCCCACTCAGCTGAATGGCAGCGTTCGGGACCCTGTCACTGATCCACATTTCAGCCAAAACCAAAGCACAGCAGTCCTTGTACTCACGCTGCACAGACCTCTGGAGTCGAATACTGTCCATTTTGTTCCCCAGGGAGCAGGCGATGGTAAGCAGGATTGACAGGAGAGCCGGGCTGCAGGGGTTCACTTTCAGCCCTAGCAGGAACCCTTGCTCGCTTACCACGCTCCCTCCACCTTGGGCACCACTTCCTTCTTCTCCGCAATCCCAAGGTTTTTTAGGCTTAGTCCCCGCAGCAGCCTGTGGTAGTGTAGCTTGACCCACAGAACTTCCAGGAGGTAAGTAGATACGCTTCTAAACTACTTTAAATACTGTAGGCTGTAGTCGCACTGGGTAGCCATAACTATAAAAACTAAAACTATGTAACGGTAACTATTTAACCATACTGAATAACTATAATTAAAAGAAGTTGAAAATAAAACTACTGGTCCTGGAGAGGACGCTGCATCCAAGGTCACGCCACCTCCGAGAGAATTTGGATTAAAATCTTCATAATCCAAAAAACCCTCCAACACTGAAGTGGACACACACTGTTTGGTGACAGGCCAAAGATGATCTTTTGCAAGGTACCTTGCACAGTCTAACATCGGGCTCTTTGAGAATGGTTAACCAGTGCACTTTATGAATATCTCATATCCCGCCACCTGGTACGTACACAAACCAAAAGGACTTTGAACTTGAAAATCAAAACAACTATAGATGTTGGAAATCTGAAATTATAAAGAGAAAATGCTGGAAAGATTCAACAGGTTGGGTGGAGAGAGAAACAGAGTTAATGCTTCAGGTCTGAAGACCTTTCATCTGGATTCAAGTGAATGCTTCACAACCTGAAATATTGGAGCTGTTTCTCTTTCTGCAGATGCTGCCTGTCCTGCTGAGTGTTTCCAGCAGGGAGCAGAACTTGTTCAGCAGACAGAGTTCCCTTTGATGGATTTTTAGATATCAAACATTCCAGCAGTAATGAATGCCTCATCGAGATCATCAATGTCCCAACATTATTCAACACTGCATAACATTGCTTGACAGCTGAGAAAATGCACCAAGCTTCGACTATTTGTGAATTCACTCCAGGAAAAGCCTTAAAAATGATAAATTTCTCACCAATTACAATATGATGACATCTTCTGTTTGTAAATGAGTCTTGAATAATCTGATGTTTCCAGTTACGTTGATTTACCAGAGACATGAAGGGTATTGCAAGGACTCAGCAGAATTATATTTATTTGATGTCACCTACTGCTATTTCACTGGGGGTGGGATGCAGAATCGCTCACTGCTTTCAGGGGAATCAGGAAATTTTGGGTGCAGATGCAGCAGAAGAGATTTAGTTGAAGTTGCCATTGTGTCGGGCACAGATATTGTGGGGTGTAGACAACCGCTGCCATCAGCTGTCCTACTCCCACTGCAATCGCGCTGCAGCCTCCGTACCTACAAGGGTGCACCGCGCATGTGCAGGTATTGCGAGGTCACTAGAGTGGAGAACTGTGAAGAGAGCATGCGCCGAGCTTCAGGCTCCCTCTCCCTGCTCTGTTAACGTGTTTGATTTATACTTAGTAAAGTTCATTGTTTTGTTCACTGCACCCATCAGTTCCAGTCATTATTTCAGACACAATAATGGACATGGTGGAGAGGGCCTGCTGAACTGTTCTGTGATAAAGCACATCTTCCCTGTGCAACTTTCTTAATCCTGGACTTTGCAATATAGTTAATAGGAAATGAAATATATTTTCATGATGTAGGGAACTCACTACCCAGATTGTACACAGGAGTGCAATCAGGTCATCAATATTAACGATGCTGGTTGTGGATTAATGACTGAATACTCCATTTCTCCACTTCAGTACAGTACTGTGGGTGAGAAAGCAGAAACTTTGGTTGTCAGGATGAATCATTGAACCTTCCACTTGGTGCTGATTGCTGGCACATGCCACACTTTCTGTTCAAAAGGTATCTGGGTCTGTAAAGTCACTCATCCATCACTGAATCGGTCATCTTCCAACTACCCACATGCTGGTGAAGCTACCCTGTTGAATGTCATTGGGATCTCCTGACTTCTGCCTGGTAAGTGATATCTACCAATATTGCTGAATGCTGGGAGCCCCTGGTTGACTGACACCATGGGAAAAAAAAACAACTGGGTTGCAGGTTCATTCTGTGACAGAACTCCTTTATTTTTCAATCAAATACTGTACCACTGCTTACAAATTTTAGGGCCAAACGAATCCGAAGGTGGTTATCTTCACCAACCAGCTGAAGTAGATTTTCCGCTGAAATTGGTTTTGTTATTCTCCTCTCATTCCCATAAATGTTAAAAATTAATCTTCCTCAAACTGACGGTTCCCACTCTTGGTATAATCAATAAACTAATGTTGGAATCTCTCCTTGTCCTTGAACTCTCCTGGGAGTCAAGGTCACCACAGAAGTCAGATTTAAACAATGACAGAAGGTATTCGAGGTTCATTTAAAATTGGATGTTATAATTGGCGAAAAAAAATGTGACTTTAAAACAAAACCTCATTTTCCTGGAGTGCGTCCACAATTAGTAGAAGTTCAATGTGTGTTTCAGCTGTCAAAAGATTCAAAATAACATAACAAACTGCTGAATCACCATGATGTTGGCTGTAATTACGTTAATTACACTTAACAGGAATTAAAGTTCTGTATGGCTGGCAATTTTGTTAACCAATTATTCAGATCACTTACTGGTGGCTGAAACAGAAAGCACAAATCTCACTTTGTTCATCCACTTGAGCACGATATTTACTTAATAGATTCTACAACTGCTGCTAAGTCAGTGGGAAGGCAGATTGCCAAATTATTGCTGGCTGCTTTCAGGGGAATGAGGAAATATAGAGAGCCGACCAGCTCCCCCAAACTGAGTAAATGCACTTTCTTGCTTCACTCTGTCTACAGGGTGGCATTGAAGAAACTTAAACAGTTTGACCCAACGGTCTCCTGTGAATGATAGATTCAATGATGTGAATACACCAGGGAGAAAGGGAAAGAAACAGGCTCATCAAGTAAATGACATTGAATTTCAGAATTATTCAGTTTTGACTTTTGCAAAAGTAACTGGACAGTTGATTTCAAGATTTGTTTGCTCTTCTGGGAGTATAAGTTGGTGGTGAATCAGATCAGGCACAATAACCTTTCTCTCAATGTCAGTAAGATGAAGGAGATGGTCACTGACTTCAGGAAAGGGGGAAGAATCCACAGACCTGTCCACATTCATGCTGCTGAAGTAGAAAGACTAGACAGCTCCGTGCTTCGTGTATCTCGAATTGCCTGAGCTGGGACCTGCACGCTGAAATGTGTGTGATAGTGGAATAATGCTTCTACTGTCTTAGAAGATGAAGGAAGTTCCCCTTTGTCTCACAACAACTTCTATAGGTCCACCATTATGAACTGGATGCATCACAGTGTGGAACAGAAGCTGCTCTGCTCAAGGTCAGAAGCTGAAGACAGGTAGTGAATGCAGCTCGAAACATCACCCAAACTTCCCTGCCTTCCTTGGACTCTATCTCCCACTTTCTCAGGAAGGAAGCCAACATATCAAAAGACCCATCACACCCCACTTGCCTTCTCTTCTCCTTCCTCCCACTCTCCAAGAGTGTGAAAGTATGCATCAACAGACTTAAGATAATTTCTTCTCTGCACCCATCAGACTCTTGATGCACCCCACAACAGTGCTATTATTGCTGCTCTTGCTTGGTGCAAATTGATCCTCTTTTAACTCTATGTTCTGTAAATTGTGCTCCTTACATATCTGTATGAATATTATAGATACTTGTTAAAAGAACCCTTCTCACTGTGTACTGCAAATAATTTAACAAATAAGCAAACACAGTTGGGCCATTCCTGCCACATTCAGGGGTCAGTTTTCTTCTATAATGTTCCCTTTTTTTTCACTGGCAAGCATCAAATACAACATGTAATCCTTGGAGTTTAAGTGTTGGTGAAGTCATTTTTAAATATCAGACTGATTACTATGTGTCCAGGATCATTTGCTTTTTGTTGGAGGTTTTATTCTTGGGGTAATAATCATCCCTCAAACTGCTGCCTTGAAGCACTACAGACCCCGGTTCAATCCTGGGCTCAACTGTGGTCTGAGTGGAGTTCGCACCTTCTCCCTGTGGCCACATGGGTCTCTTCCCACATCCCAAGGACGTTTAGGTTAACTGGCCACTGAAAATTGCCCTTGGTGCGTTTAGGGGTGATGGAATCTGGGAAGGGGCCAGTGGATGAAAATTTAGGGAGATTTGGTGCAAATGTGGGGTTGATGGTTGGCATGGACTCATTGGGCCGAAGGGTATATGTCTCTATGATTATAACATGATGCAAGAACACAGGGCAAAGAGCAGAAAATAGCAAGTTCAGGCATTCAGTGGCAGTTGGAAGTGACCCATTTGTTCACACCCCTGACCCTTGGTGTCTGACAAGGAATCCAGGGCAAGCTAATTAATTGATTGAGAGTATTTCCATAATAACATGTCTGAATTCAACTGTTGGGAGTTGGGGGGTGGAGCTGTTAACATTGGACTCACCAGTGCACATGAAAACCAGCTGTGTAACCTCCCACTGATGTGAGAGGCCCAGGTCTGGAGACCATGATGGGACAGATCCTGGGAGTTGGGTTGCGCCAGCGACCAAGAGGCACAGGATAGGGTCATTGTTCTAAGCCAAATCTCTGATATATTAGAATGAGGAGTGAGTGGGAGTGCAATACTGTCAGAGTGAAGAGATTTTGTCATCCCAGGTTCTGTCCAGCCATTAAGATCCTGAGTGGGGTTATACTCTCCAGGAATCTTCTCCTTGGCTTGCAGAAATGGCCTCCTGCCCCCGAAAATGTGGAGGGATCTTCTACCACCACTTTTCTATGCTCACTTTCCCTCTTCCTCAACCACAGACAGATTCTGATCCCTGTTGGTCCGGACTTTCTCCTTGTCCTCGTGGATACATCTTAGCTATCGGACACTGTTCTTGGCCTTGCGCAAATTCTCAGCACCCTTACAGATGCACTCTCCCTTTCCTGAACTCGTGCAGAGCTTGGAGGGTCAGTCTGAATTCTGGGAAAAACTACTCAGGACTGCTCCTCCATTGTGAGTCAGAGCATTTCCATCTCACACCTGCTCATGACTCTGCTTCAAGGGCGTCGAAGGAATCTCCAACAAGCATGTGTACTTGGCATAGTCTTCCTATGCATTAACATACAGTTCAGACACACAATGTGCCCTGCTGTCTCTTAGACACCCTTTATTTTATATGGTTGCATCGATAAAGTCTTTATTCAATAAGAGTTTGTTAACTGGTTCTCACACTGCAAATCCCACTAATGACTTGGAAATATATGCTGGTTCTTCTAGATTACCTGAACCTGATACAAGAACTCCCCACCCAAGTTCAAGTTCAAGGGTATACGTACATCCAAATGAAACAGCGTTTCTCTAGACCACGGTGTCATCACAACACAAAAAATTACATATATGTCTAAAATTGTAATATAAAATAAATATATATCAATATTTAAGAATGCATTGCATATTTCATTTGTAGAGACCCAAGGTCGCTGGATATCATTCATCAATTCACAGTCTGTAGGAAGAAGCTACTTCCTAGCCTGGCAGTCCTGATTTTGATGCTCCTGGACCACTGACCTGACAAAGAGACTATATGATGGATGGTAGGGATCCTGCATTATTCAGCAAATGTCATTAATAGAGGAAAGGGAGATACCAGTCATCCTCACAGCCATTTTAAAAATCCTTTGTACACACTGTCAGTTCAATGTTTTGCAGCTACCATACCAGGCAATGATGCAGCCAAGACAGGGCAGTAACAATGGTGCTCCTGTAAAATGTTACCCATGCCAGAAGTTAAAAGAGATACGCTTAGTGTAGGTGGGGGGAGGAGGGGCACAAAGAGTGTAGGGGGCACATGGTTAGTATAGCGGGAGACACAGTTAGTGCAGGGGGGACTCTGTTAGCATAGGGGGACAATTAGAGTAGGGGGACATGTTTGTGTAGGACGACACGGTTAGTATAGTGGGGACACAGTGTAGGGGATACAGTTGGTGTGCAGAAGACACGATTAGTGTAGGGGGACATAGTTAATGTAGGGGGACACAGTTAGAGTAGCGGACGACACAGTTAGGGGGAACATGGTTAGTATAGGGAGACAGCATTAGTGTCGTAGGGCACAGTTAGTGTAGGGGACACAGTTGGTGTGGGGGACAGCGTTACTGTAGAGGGACACGGTTAGTGTAGGGAGGACATTGTTAGTGTAAGGGGACTCGATTAGTGTAGGGTATACGGTAAGTGTAAGGGGGTACATGGTTTGTAGAGGGGGACACCATTAATGTAGGAGGGACAGGGTTAGTGTCGGGGACATGGTTAGTATAGGGGACACAGTTAGTGTAGGGAGGACACTGTTAGTGTAAGGGGACTCAATTAATGTAAGGGGGACATGGTTAGTGTAGAGGAACACAGTTATTGTAGGGGAGCACAGTTAGTGTAGGGGACATGGTTAGTGCAGTGGTTAGCCTTCGCTGTTACTGTGCCAGTGACCCAGGTTCGAATTCCATTCTGCTCTGGTTTACTTGCACCCTTCAAAGCCGACAGGTGCTGTGAGTCAATTGAGTGTGAAAAGACCTGTTACCATGCTGTATGTCTCAAAAATATCTCATCATTTCAGGCAGGTGACTGGCCCCCACCTTCTCTGTGTCAGTTCCAGATGTCTAATAAATACTGGCCTTTCCACTGATATCCAGATCCCAAAACTGATTAATAAATTAAACAATAACTCAAGTTTCCTGCACCCACCACTCACTGGCTTCTCCCACACAGCCAATGTTTTTGAATATTTTAATATGAGATTTCACATCCAAAGTACAGAGAACCTATGGATAGATGTTAAAATTCTCAAAGATACACTACACTTAAAATCACCAATGCCTGAAGAGGGCGCACAAAATCAGTGAACCGGTGCGGACTCGAAAGGCCAACATGGCCTGTTTCCGCTCCGTAAATGGTTATATGGTTATATGGTTATTACAAACTATTGGTCTCAATTGAGGCCAGAAAATCCTTTATGCTCACCACCTAAAATACAAGCAAAACATGTCTTTAATCCTTCTCACAAAGTTTTTTGCTGACAGAAATTTCAAATTTCATTCCCATGGAGCAGGGCAAGGTGGAACTATTTCCAATGCTCCCCATTCCATGTCTTGCTGACTTTTCTCTGCATTTACCCCTGTAAAAATCTTGGATTAGCACCTTCTGATAGTAATTGCCTGGATAACTAGTTCCAGATAGAGCCTAATTAAACCTGTGTATGCCATCAGTAAGGAGATTACTATTGATTAACAATGAGAAAAGTTAATCACTGCAAGGTCCCTATGGGAATCTGTAGACTCTTTCACAGATGGATCAGGACTGGACGGGGATGTGGGTATAGTTTGCCTGATCATGCACTCCTTCAATTGTTTGCACTTCTGTATGTTGACTGAAAGTTATCAATTGCATCCTGAATGCTCCTCCAGTTCGAGGGTTTGTGGGCCAGGCATTCCATCTCAGCTTGATACAGGAAAACCTCTTCACAAGGCTGCAGCGTTGTGAATGCAGCTGAGGCCATCAAATCACTCCTCCACGGAATTCATCTTCACCATCTAACTGCTGCTAGAAAGTAGCTAACATATTTAAGGGCCTATCCCACCACAGTCACACCTTTTTCTATAACCCCTCCCTCCCTCCCATCAGGCAGGAGGTACATGTTTGTAAACATGCACCTCCTGATGCAAGGGACAGTTCATTTCCTGCTGTTTTACAATTCTCACATTGATTGACCCTTGCACTGCTTAACAGTACCTTTTCATTTTTACACTATACCCTGCACTTCTATTACACTGCAACTATTCATTCTTACCCTTCCTGCTGTACAGCGTTGACATGCACTTGGCTGGATAGCATGCAAAGCAAAGTTTTCTCTCTATCTCTATTTTATTAAGGATTTTCTGACCACTTCCTTGAAACTTTTTCTCCAAATTCATGGCAACCTCTTCCCAGTACAGACCTCGGAACAGTTTGTTTCTAGAGTCTGGAGCAGTCTGTACCTGGAGTCTGGAGCAGCCCATTCCTGGAGTCTGGAGCAGCCCATTCCTGGAGTCGGGAGCAGCCTGTTTCTGGAGTCTGGAGCAGCCTGATCCTGGAGTCTGGAGCAGCCTGATCCTGGAGTCTGGAGCAGCCTGATCCTGGAGTTGGGAGCAGCCTGTTCCTGGAGTCGAGAGCAGCCAGTTCCTGGAGTCGGGAGCTGTCTGTTCCTGGAGTTGGGAGCAGAGTATGTGAACTGTAGCTGACTGAGTGTATCTGGTTCCTCACAGTTGGGGAGATTAGCCTGGGAGAGAATGCTGACCTTGCATTTTGAGGATTTCTGGAGGTAATACTGGTGGTTTCTGGTCTGTTGAAGTTCTTACTTGGCGGTAATTTGGGTCACAGGAGCATCAAGAAGGGTAGAAGTCACCACTGCCTGCAGATCATGAGAATTGTGTCAGATGTGAGATCAAAGGGAGATAAAGAATGAAAAGAGACCTTTTGTCCCATCAAGTCTGCACCAATCTCCAATGGCCCATTTACTCTAATCCTTCCTTAATCCAATATTTTTCTTGTACGCACACACACGCGCACGCATCTCTCACAGGTTGACATTTCACCTATTATCCTTTCCCTGTGCGATACACAACTGTACTGGAGAAACTCAGCAGATCACACAGCATCCATAGGAAGGAAAGGTAACCAACATTTTGGGCCTGAGTCCATCAGGTAAAGCAAAAGAAAGTCACATATAAGGCCCGAAATGTTGGTTACTCTTCCCTTCCTGTGGATGCTGCGTGACCTGCTGAGTTTCTCCAGCACATCTGTGTATTACACACGATCCCAGCATCTGCAGATTTTCTAGTTCAAATCCTTCCTCTGTAGTTTCCACCACTGTCTTCATGAGCCCTGAGAGCTTGTCAGTGTCCTTGCCTTTTTTTGACACCAGCATCCTCCTCTACCCAACAGTGCAAACCAGAAATCCCTCTTCTAAGACAGGAGCGGCCTTCAAATGCTCCAGTATCTGAGACCCTTGTGCTTCAATTGCTATGATTGTTTCAACGAGCCTAAGTTCTGCTGCAAAATCAATAGACGTGCCCAGCCAATTGGACACGTGAATATATTATTTGCAACGAGAATGAAGAAGTTTCACAGGAATGTGAAGAGCGTTCAGTAGAGTTTTAGGTAAAATTCCATGATTACCACAAAACAATGTTCTCCGGGAAAGAATTTCTAGACCCACTTCATTTAAAGCTTAAAATGGCTCTATTGAAGAAATGGTGTATTGGTTATATGTTTATAAATTGGGTTAAAGCTTTATATAAAAAGCCTTTGGCAAGAGTTATTACTAATGGAGACATTTCTGCTTCTTTTCCATTGACTAGGTCAAGTCGACAAGGTTGACAATTGAACCAATATCTGAACTTATTAGCAGAATTCTAAGATCAAGGGAATTAAAGTGAATCAAGAAGAATATAAAATTAATTTATTTGCTGATTTGGTTTATTTAACTGATCCCAAAAATTCTTTACTGCAATTAGAGATTAGATTGAAAGATTATGGGGAGGTCTCTGATTATAGAGATAATTGGGAAAAAAAGTGAGATTATGCCCTTAGCTGTGGGTGATTACACAGATTGTAAAATAGTCACAAAATTTAGGTGGCTAGATATAGGTATCAAATATTTAGGTATTAGAATTGATAATGATTTTAAAAAGTTATATAAATTAAATTTCGTCGTCATGTCTTCAGATATGTTGGACCTCTTCAATACGTTGTACCCCTTCTCGAACATCTTGAATCTTATTTTCCAACTTATCAACTCTCTGTGAGACTTTATTTATCGCCTTCAATGCATTATCCACTTTAACTGTCAAATCTATTTTAACTTACTTCAGTTCTTCAGTCAACAATTTAAAATTATTTCCCAAAGACAAATTAAGTTCATCTATTTTTATCTTATTCATTTCTTTCTTAAAAATCTTTTTCTTGCCTCTAGATTATTCCTCTTCTGAACATGACATTTCTGCTTCACTGTCATATTCTTCTAAAGTCTCTCCACTGGAGATGTGTCTCCTTCTTGTTCAGATGTTGAAATGCCAGACTGCCCCTTTAAGAGGCATTGCATTTTAACCACCTTTTTTCTTCTGCACCACACATGCCCGACTTCTCGCACATGCACAATGCAGTTTTAATATTTTCCCCAGCTCCATCTTTATGGGGCTCTGCCAAGAAGGCTCGAAAGGAAGGTCCCTCGCCAGCGGATCCAGAGAGAACTTCAGTGGCCTGCTTTGTTGTTAAGGTAGGCCCAACTTTTTTCTTCCTCTTCTCTTCTGATTTTATGGTAGATGTTAATTTGGGCATCTTTTCTTTCTTAGATGACATCTTCTTTCTTCCGTTAATCACCTTGTATTAACTTTAAAATTATTTTTATAGGAAAAATTTTCTTAATATGCACTTTTTAAAATTAATCCCGTGGGAGTTGTTAGGGTGCGTGCTGCTACTCACGGCATCTAGTTAGAAGTTTTTTGAATAAGATATTACCTAACTTTCCTATATCATATCAGCCTGATTTAGTTGATCATTTTCATTTGAATCCTTCCCATAAGGGTTTAATATGTAATATTCACAATAATTTATTAAAATTGCAATCAATCTCTAATGATAAAATTAGAGGAGCTTGGGAATTGGAACTTCAGTCACATCTCCCAGAGGAACTTCGGGAAAGATTTTTTGGAATGGTTAATACCTCTTCATGATGTGCCCCACACACATGGATTCAGTTTAAAGTGGTACATCGGGTTCATATGTTGAAAGATAAATTGGTCCATATTTTCCTAATGTTAGTCCTATGTGCGATAGAATGTTAATCACAAGTGGCCACACTAATGCATATGTTTTGGTCTTGCTCTGTATTGGAGAAGTATTAGACAGATAGTTTCAAGACTTTGTCAATTATACTGAATATTAGATTGACTGCTATTTCTGGAATTATAGTTCCAGAGCTGGGTCGAGTTCCCACTTCTGCACATTGGGTTGTAGCCTTTACTACACGGTTGGCCAGAAGAACTATTTTATTTAAATAGAAAGATCCTAATTCACCTATTTTGAAACAATGGTTCTCCCAAGTTATGTCATGTTTAAGTTTAGAAAAAATTAGAAGCTGCACCTTTAATCCTTCTGTTAAGTTTGAAGAGACTTGGAGCCCTTTTATACACTATTTTTGTATGAGTTCATTTGTATTTTGACTTCACTTTTCAGACTGTTCTGGATTTCTGTGTTTTTTTTAATTGGCAAAGACCAGATAAATAGTTTGTAGTGATCTGTTGTGAACTCTCCATTTCGGCTGTCCAGCCTTTTTTTTTGGTTTCTTTTTTTGTTTATTTTGGTAGGTTAGATGGGGTTTTAACAATTTTGTTTTCTCTTTTTTGAATATTCCAAATTGAGGAGATATTGTTCGATATGTTACAATGTTATATGTTGTATTATGTATTGCAATATAGTAATGTTTCTGTTTTTACTACTCAATTCTGTATTCTATTCTCCTCATCTATTGTTTACTATAATATTTTAAGGGAAAATGCTGCCTCTGAGGTTCGCAGGAAACTGAATCCCATCCAGAACAAAGCTACCCACTTGTATGGCGTGACACCTTATTCCATCTTCCACTGGGGAACCATAATAGCAGTTGTGTTCCAAACATAAATTCACTGCCAGTACATGGCGTGACTCCTTCAACAGCATCTCCCACACCTACCACCTCTGGGCGACCAGAAGAGCTCCAGACATACAGTACCCTGATTTTCAGCTGTATTTAGAGACAGCTGTGACTATTTAATATTAATAATTTATTTTAATTTCTCTTCCTTTCTTATCAATTATATTTTTTATTTATTTTGTGGCATCTTATTATAGTTAATTAGCATTAATGTGTTTTATTGATCTGGAGAGCTGAAGCAAATTAGACTTTGATTGCATCAGTAATTACGTATATGATGATAAACTATCATTGATTCATTCATTCATTCCCTAGTGCATTATGAGGGTGCCTACACCAGAAAGACTGCAATGGTTCAAGAAGGGAGTTCACCACCACCTTCTCTTTATAAATAAATGGTAACCGTGTCACTGATGGCAGATCCCCTTCAAAGTAATAAAAGTTTTTTTTTCTGAGCAGCACGGTTAGAGTAGCATTAGTATAACACTATGAAAGTCCAACAACCCAGGTTCAAATCCAGTATTGTCTGAAAGGAGTTTGTATGTTCTCCCTGTGTCTGTGTGGGTTTCCTCCAGGTGCTCCAGTTTCCTGCCACCACATTCCAAAATCATACGGGGTTAGTAGGTGAATTGGTCACGAGGGTGTATGTGGGCGGCACGGGCCAGAAAGGCCTGTTACCAGGCTGTACCGTTAAGTTAAAAATGTTTAAATCAAAAATAAAGCCTCTGAAATATGTGTTTGTAGATAACAGTTAAACTTTAAACACTTGAGAAAGTTTGTGCTGTCATTAACATAGTTTCCAGTTGAATATGTATTCATCAGCTGAATGAAAATGATTATCTCCTCATTATTGCTGTTTATGTTCGCACAATGAAGACCTCGCTAAAAGTACCATTTTATTGGCCAGAGGCATCATAAACTCAAATCCATATTTGAATGGTTAACACATAGTTAGAAGCATTGCAGATAACCACAGTTGCAAAATAATCATGTTGCTACTATTGTAGTGGAAAGTAGTAGGTTCCACAGAATCAGCTTGATAGAGAGTCATGTTGATCATCATGTCCACTTGGCAATTGAAAACTAAGTCCTCGTCTTTACTCTTTTCTTTTTCATTAGCCAGTAATTGTCTTGTCAAGTCAGGTTTATTACCATTTGATTGTACAAGTACAACCTGACGAAACTGCATTCTCTGATCCTCAATGCAAAACACACATACACAGAACCAGATATATCACACATACATACAGACAAACAATACATATACAAATAAATAATTAAATATTGCTTTATACAAATGAGAGGTTCAGATGGTCAGTGTGAGCAGTTCCTTTGGTCGTTCAGCGTTCTCCCTGTCTGTGGGAAAAAGCTGTTCCTCAGCCTTTGGTGCTGGCTCTGATCCTCCTGGATCTCCTTTCCGAAGGGAGCAGTTGAAAGATGCCGTGTACGGGGTGGGAGGGGCCCTCGATGATTTTGCACACCCTCCACAGACAATGATCCTGGTAGATCATGTCGATGGGTGGAGGGAAACTCCAGTGATCCTCTCTGCCACTCTTATGGTCTTGTGGATTAACCTTCGATCCATTTCTCTGCAGCAACCGTACCACACTGTGATGCAGCCGACTAGGATCCTCTCGATAGAGCTCCTATAGAAGGCTGACAAAATGATGGCTGGTAGTCTTTCCCACTTCAGTCTTCTCAGGAAGTGCAGTCACTGTTTCACCTTCCTGACAAGTGAGGAGATGTTGTGTGTCCAGGATAGGCCACTAGTTCAGTAAGCTCCAAGGAACCTAGCACTTTCTACTCTCTCCATTGACAATCATGACATGAACCAAAATCCAGATCTGTTGAAAGCTCGCCAGATCTATCGAGTAATAGGAGAAGCGATCAGTTATTGTAGATACAAGATCACTTAGGCTTGATGCAAATTGGTCAGATGTTGGAGATGATTGCAAGTTTACTGAATGCCCTTGGGCTTTAAGCTTCAAAGGAGTGCACATGAGGGAATTAATGCATTCATTTTTTTCCTTTATTTCCTTTCAGAAATTGGAAAGTTAAGTGAAATATTCCTTTCAAATTATTTTCCTTATTTTTAAGGGTTGGACTTCCTCTTTCTAGTTCAAAAACCACAGAACAGCGATAGCAGCAGAGTGGTGCGGCTGGTAGAGCCGGCTTCTCTCCGCTTTAGAGGCCTGTGTACAATCCTGAACCCCAATGTTGCCTCTCGAGTATACACCTTCTGTGTGTGAGCTCATAGGTTTTGCCCAGATGCTCTCGTCTCCTCTCCCATTCCAAGGTAGGGTCGGTTGGTTCATTGATCTCTGTGTGTTTGTGGCTGGGTGGGGGACTCTGTGATGGGAGGAAGGGTGGAGTTGATGGGAATATGGGAAGAATAAAATGAGTTAGGTACGACAAGTGTAAAAAGAGGTGCTGATGATCAGTGTGGAGTCACTGAGCAAAAGGGCACGTTTCTGCCCTTGAACTTGGGCTAAACATGGAAACACAGAAACAAAAGAACCATAATCGTGTCAGCCAAGTGCAGGCAAATAGGATGACCTTGTTTAACAAAGGCCTGATGGGCTGTTTCCAAGTTGTAGAACTCTGTGACTTTTGTGTCCATGAGTTGTACTCTGCCTTGGGTAAGCAGCTGACATTCAAAGCAAAGACAGTTTTACAAGCTTCATTGCAGCTCATTTTTGCTCAGGTAAAATACAAGGACATGTTGCATAAGGTCTCAAGAATAAATGCACAACTTTGTAGGATTTGCAAAGATGGGAATAAGTCACATACAAGCTGGCTTGACGGCAATGCTCAAAGAATAGCAACTGACCAAGTAGAATGGCTGTTTTTGTTTAAAATATTGGAGAAATTTGGTAACTGGATTAAAGCGTTATATCAGAGTCCATAGACAAAGACAATTTGAAGTAGTCAAATGCCAAAAGTATTCCCCTTAAGTAGATCGAGTCAGCAAGGACGTCCTCTTTCTCCAGCATTGTTCATAATGGCTATTGAACCTCTGGCTGAAATTATTAGAAATCCTGAGATTAAGGGCTTAGTTGTCGGACAAGATGAACATAAAATTAGTTTATTTGTTGATGATATATTATTATATTTGTCAGATCCAGAAGGGTCTATGGAAAAGTTACAGAAGACTCAGAAAATATGGTAGAATGTCTGGTTATAAGGTTAATATGGACAAAAGTGAAATAATGTCCTTAACAAACCATGATTATGAAAAATATAAAAGAGACAATAGGTTTAAATTGAAATCAAATGGGATTAAATATTTGGGAGTAGTAACAGTCAACAATTTACAAAATCTGTATAAGATTAATAATGTTCCTTTGTTTACTAAAATAGAACAGGACTTACAAAAATGGAAGGATTTGCAAATAACACCAATAGGAAGAGTTAGTTGTGTAAAAATGAAAGTGATGCCAAGACATCAATGCTTGTTCCGATCACTACCTATAGCTTTAACTGAGAATATTTTCAAATTGTCAAATGATCAAGTAAGACCATTCCTCTGGAATAACAAAGTGTTTAGAATTTCATTGGAAAAACTAACCTGGGTTTATAAATTAGGTGGATTGAGACTTCCATATTTTAAAAAATATTATCTGGCTGCACAAGCAAGATTTTTAGCATCCTTTTTTGAAGAGAATTCACCAAACTGGGTCGTATGGGGCTATATTCTATTAATGAAGCAACAGCTAAAGACTTTATTTATAAATGGAGCATTAAATCAATAAAAAAAAGACAATAACGCTACATATGATGAAAGTACAATAGGAAATAAATGAATGTATTGGGGAAGAATGTGGGTATGTTGCCAAGAGCTCCATTATGTAACAATGTATTGTTACCTATGAATATGTGTAACAGAATTCTAAACATTTGGTTACAAAAGGTATATTGTATAGCGGACTGTTATAAAGATGGTGTTTTGATGTCATTTGAACAAATGATACAGACTTATCATGTACCTAATGGAACAATTCTATGCTTTCTTCAACTGAGAGCTTTCTTGAGGGTATGATAGGGACAGGCATTGACTCTTCCAGTAGTGAGTGAATTGGAACGAATGTTTTGGATGAGTAATATGCCCAAATTTATTACTGGAATATATTTTACTCTTCAATCAGAAAGTGCTAAATCTGGCCTGCAGAGATCAAGGGAAAGGTGGGAATCCAACTTAGGTGTTGCGATACCAGAACAATCCTGGTCTGAATGGTGTGTGAATAGTGTAACTTCAACTATTAATGCAAGATATGGGTGGGTTCAATATATATTTTTATTTAGAGATATTTTGGGAAGGATTATTAGAGCAGGTTGCACACAAACATTTTAAAACACAGAATATTTGCAGGACTTTGCAGGGTGCTTTTTGCAAAAAGAGCAACAAAGTTGCAGATACAGCTTGCCTGGGAGAGCATGTGATTTTTGCAGCCATACGGAACAGTTTTGCCCTCAGAGAGGAAGCGTGTGAAACAGAGAGAAAGAAGACAGAAATCAGTTCCAGAAGGACAAAGCTGGAAAACCCTTTGATGACTGAAAGGTGACCTGAAAGAAGGAGGATCACCTGGAGAACCCTGAGAGGACAAGTTACGTCTGAAAGACTGATTAAACAGGAATCAGGCGCTGATGTCCTGGAACAAAATGGAATCTCTCTCTGAAGACCAACAAGAACACTTCTGAGTGGTAACCATTTTCCTGTTAAGCACCAAAGACTGGTGAACTTTGTTAATGCTAACTTCTGTGCAGAGTACAAGAATTTTCTGCAACCAGTGAGATTGGACTGTGATCCAAAGAACTTTTCTAATCTTAAATACACATTACACACACCTGCGCTTAGTATTAGAGGGGGGATTAAATAGGTTAGGTAGGTTAAGTAATAAGTTAAAGTTTAATTCTGTTTTCTTGTTCAATTATAATTAAAAACTACTTTTGTTTAAGTGACCCTGTGTTGTGGTGCAGATCTATTGCTGCTGGTTTTTGGGGTCCTTTGGAGTCCGTAACACAATACCAGAAAAATCCCTGGTCTGAATGGTGTGTGGATAGTGTAACTTCAACTATTAATGCAAGATATGGGTGGGTTCAATATATATTTTTACATCAGCTGTATCTCACTCCACAGAAATTGCACAAATCTAAGCTAGAAATACCAGAACTGTGTTTTAGGTGTGAAATAGAGGAAGGAACATTCCTTCATTCAACTTGGTCATATGTGAAGTTGAGACATTTTTGGCAAGAAACTTCTAAAGTATCAACAGAAAGTACAAGGGTGACCTTCCCAGGTGATCCAGAACTTTATTTGTCAGGCAATTTTATAGACATAAGTAACAATCTTGCAGAGTTTCAAATTTTGTTTGTTAAAATTGAACTCGCAGTCACCAAAAAATGTAAGGCAATCACATAGAGGTGAGATTCTCCAGTGACTTTGGTGAGGTGGACAGCAGAGATGGATAGTTGTATAAAATTTAAAGAACAAGTATGATACATTTCTTAAAATATATGAACTATGTTGGTACCCAAACTCTAATAATGCTGCTAAATTCAAAAGTGATCTCTCCCTGAATCTTGAGGTTAATCTAAACTGTGAACTCTCATTGTGTACGAAAATGTATTCAATGAAGGGGGGGGGGGGGAATAGAAAAGGGTAGAGTTAACGTTTCTGTATATGTGTTTTTCTTTTGTTTTATGCTAAATTTCATTATTGAAGTGTTATGAAGTATTTTTTAAAAAAAGGAATATTCTCTTTGTCTCAGATGCAGTTTTCTCCAGGCATCCACTAAATTCAGTTCTTTCATTGTAACTAAGGTAGAAAGAAGAAGAACTTCTAGAGTCCAGCTATCGTCCCGGTTGGGGGAGGTGGAGAAGCTGCTACCGGTGCCCTGACAACCTACTACAAGTGTGCGGTCATTTCCTCGCTTCGGCAGTTGGGACCAGTCCAGGCATTGATAATGTTCACTGGCTCTACACAAAATCCTGGAACACCCAGACAACAAAGCCACATACACCAGAATGTTCTTTATTGACTACAGTTTGGCATTCAACATCATCATTCTCTTAAATCTGATCAGCAAACTCCAAGACCTGGGCCTTATGAGATCCTGGATTTCCTCACTTTCAGACTACAATCAGTGAAGATTGACCCGGGCAAGAGCGAAGGGGAGGCGGCGGCCCCGGCCTCGGTCGAGTGAGGCAGGCAGAGGCCCCGGTCCTGGCAGAAAGAAGGAGGCGGCGGCCCCAGTCCGGGCACAGGGAAAGCAGCGGCGGCCCCGGCCCCGGTCTGGGCAGAGGGTAGGCGGCGGCGGCCCCGATCCGGGCAAGAGCGAAGGGGAGGCGGCGGCACCGGCCTCGGTCGAGTGAGGCAGGCAGAGGCCCCAGTCCGGGCAGAAAGAAGGAGGCAGCGGCCCCAGTCCGGGCACAGGGAAAGCAGCGGCGGCCTCGGCCACGGTCCGGGCAGTATGGTCCGACCTAGGAGGGGAGGCAGGCCCCTCCAGCCCGGGTAATAAACCAGCATAGGAGAAGGCCACTCCGATATAAAAACCTACGACCCAAGGACCTCGCTGCCACATCCCAGCTTGCTTGGCCATGGCACACGAACCATGGGTGTAAAGGGTGGGGCCAGTACTGCGCGCACTGCACTCCACCTAAAAGCTCCTTTGCACAGGCCCGAGGACAGGTCCATGTCCTCCCCCTCCACGTCCTCCCCCTCCATGTCCGCCCCCTCAAAAGATGCTCTCAAACTCAAACTTGCATGCTGGAACATCAGAACCATGCTAGACAAGGCCGACAGACCTGAACGTCGGTCTGCCCTCATCGCACATGAACTCCTCAGACTTGACATCGACTTAGCTGCTCTCAGTGAAGTCCGCCTTGCAGATGTAGGCAGCCTCCAAGAACGTGGCGCGGGCTACACAATCTACTGGTCTGGCAAGCCTATGGATGAATGACGCCTATCTGGTGTAGGCTTCATGGTCAAGAACTCCATTGCCTCCAAACTCGAAAACCTTCCGACAGGCCACTCAGACCGGATCATGTCCATGCGACTCCCCCTTCAAAACAAGCGTCGCATCACCCTCATCAGTGACTATGCTCCAACCCTCCAGGCGGAACCAGCAGAAAAGGACAAGTTCTACACTGACCTGCGCAACATCATTCAACACACCCCTACAGCCGACAAGGTTGTCATCCTTGGCGACTTCAACGCTCGCGTCGGCAAAGACTCAGAAACCTGGCCAGGAATCCTGGGCAAGCATGGTGTCGGCAAGTGCAACGACAAAGGGCGCCTCCTGTTGGAGCTCTGCGCAGAACAGCGGCTTGTCATTACAAACACCCTTTTTCAGCAGAGGGACAGCCTTAAGACTACCTGGATGCATCACCGATCCAAACACTGGCACCTCCTGGACTACGTCCTGGTGCGAGAAAGAGACAAACGAGATATGCTCCACACCAGGGTCATGCCCAGCGCGGAATGCCACACTGACCACCGGCTGGTTCGCTGCAAGCTCAACCTTCACTTCAAGCCAAAGTCCAGGAACAGTAAATTCCCCCAGAAAGAGGTTCAATGTTGGAAACCTGCAGTCAGACGAAGTGAGAGGAAACTTCCAGGCAAACCTCAAAGCAAAGCTCGAGGATGCAATCCGCCTCACGGACTCGTCCCCTGAAACCCTCTGGGATCAGCTGAAGACTACCATACTGCAATCCACTGAAGAGGAACTGGGCTTCTCCTCCAGGAAAAACAAGGACTGGTTCGACGAAAACAGCCAGGCAATCCAGGAGCTGCTGGCAAAGAAGCGAGCTGCCCACCAGGCTCACCTTACAAAGCCAACCTGACCAGAGAAGAAACAAGCCTTCCGTCGTGCATGCAGCCATATTCAGTGCAAACTCCGGGAGATCCAAAATGAGTGGTGGACTAGTCTCGCCAAACGAACCCAGCTCAGCGCAGACATTGGCGACTTCAGGGGTTTTTACGAGGCTCGAAAGGCTGTGTACGGCCCCTCACCCCAAGTCCAAAGCCCGCTGTGCAGCTCAGACGGAAAAGTCCTCCTCAGCGACAAGATCTCCATCCTCAACCGGTGGTCAGAACACTTCCAATCTCTTTTCAGTGCCAACCGCTCAGTCCAAGATTCCGTCCTGCTCCAGCTCCCTCAACAGCCCCTAAGGCTAGAGCTGGATGAGGTCCTCACCCGGGAAGAGACATATAAGGCAATTGAACAACTGAAAAGTGGCAAAGCAGCAGGTATGGATGGAATCTCCCCAGAGGTCTGGAAGGCTGGCGGCAAAACTCTGCATGCCAAACTGCATGAGTTTTTCAAGCTTTGCTAGGACCAAGGAAAACTGCCTCAGGTCCTTCGTGATGCCATCATCATCATCCTGTACAAAAACAAAGGTGAGAAATCAGACTGCTCAAACTACAGGGGAATCACGCTGCTCTCCATTGCAGGCAAAATCTTCGCTAGGATTCTCCTAAATAGAATAATACCTAGTGTCGCCGAGAATGTTCTCCCAGAATCACAGTGCGGCTTTCGCGCAAACAGAGGAACTACTGACATGGTCTTTGCCCTCAGACAGCTCCAAGAAAAGTGCAGAGAACAAAACAAAGGACTCTACATCACCTTTGTTGACCTCACCAAAGCCTTCGACACCGTGAGCAGAAAAGGGCTTTGGCAAATACTAGAGCGCATCGGATGCCCCCCAAAGTTCCTCAACATGGTTATCCAACTGCACGAAAACCAACAAGGTCGGGTCAGATACAGCAATGAGCTCTCTGAACCCTTCTCCATTAACAATGGTGTGAAGCAAGGCTGCGTTCTTGCACCAACCCTCTTTTCAATCTTCTTCAGCATGATGCTGAACCAAGCCATGAAAGACCTCAACAATGAAGATGCTGTTTACAACCGGTACTGCACGGATGGCAGTCTCTTCAATCTGAGGCGCCTGCAAGCTCACACCAAGACACAACAGCAACTTGTCCGTGAACTACTCTTTGCAGACGATGCCGCTTTCGTTGCCCATTCAGAGCCAGCTCTTCAGCGCTTGACCTCCTGTTTTGCGGAAACTACCAAAATGTTTGGCCTGGAAGTCAGCCTGAAGAAGACTGAGGTCCTCCATCAGCCAGCTCCCCACCATGACTACCAGCCCCCCCACATCTCCATCGGGCATACAAAACTCAAAACGGTCAACCAGTTTACCTATCTCGGCTGCACCATTTCATCAGATGCAAGGATCGACAACGAGATAGACAACAGACTCGCCAAGGCAAATAGCGCCTTTAGAAGACTACACAAAAGAGTCTGGAAAAACAACCAACTGAAAAACCTCACAAAGATAAGCGTATACAGAGCTGTTGTCATACCCACACTCCTCTTCGGCTCCAAATCATGGGTCCTCTACCGGCATCACCTACGGCTCCTCGAACGTTTCGACCAGCATTGTCTCCGCTCCATCCTCAACATTCATTGGAGCGACTTCATCCCTAACATCGAAGTACTTGAGATCGAAGAGGCCGACGGCATCGAATCCACGCTGTTGAAGATCCAACTGCGCTGGGTAGGTCACGTCTCCAGAATGGAGGACCATCGCCTTCCCAAGATCGTGTTATATGGCGAGCTCTCCACTGGCCATCGTGTCAGAGGTGCACCAAAGAAGAGGTACAAGGACTGGTTAAAGAAATCTCTTGGTGCCTGCCACATTGACCACCGTCAGTGGGCTGATATCGCCTCCAACCGTGCATCTTGGCGCCACACAGTTCGGCGGGCAGCAACCTCCTTTGAAGAAGACCGCAGAGCCCACCTCACTGACAAAAGACAAAGGAGGAAAAACCCAACACCCAACCCCAACCAACAAATTTTCCCCTGCAACCGCTGCAACCGTGTCTGCTTGTCCCGCATCGGACTTGTCAGCCACAAACGAGCCTGCAGCTGACGTGGACATTTACCCCTCCATAAATCTTCGTCCGTGAAGCCAAGCCAAAAGGAAAAAAAAGAAAAGATATTACCTTCTATTATATTCTATCTGCTCTTAAATCCAGCAACTGATTAACAAAGTCTGTAAAGAAAATATTTTTACTGTTTGGAATTGTAATCTTCAGGGTAGCAGGATGACATAAAACAAAATCATAACCCTTTTTCCAGAGAGGCTTCTTTATAGGGTTAAATGCCCTTCTATGCCTCAAAGGTAGCTCACAAGTATCTGGATAAAGGAAAATCTTTTTTTCTTCATATCCTTTCCTTCACTCATTTGGCTGCTGCTTTGAGAATCTTCTTGTGATCTTGAAATCTTAAGCACTTAATCAGTATTGAATGAGGTTTCTGCCCTGAAGGGGTGGAAGCATAGATATCCTGTGCTTGCTCTCTCTATTACAATAATATTTCCCACTTTATCCTGCCCCAATACTCTCAGTATCCAGACTTGAAAATATGTTATAGCATCAGCACCTTTGGTTCCTTCCTTGAGACTTACAATTTTAACATTGTTTCTCCAACCACAAATTTTTCCCAAAGTCAAACTTTTTCTTGATCCCAAGTATTAACATTTTTATGCAGACTAGTGACCTTATCGATAACTTCATCATATTTTTCTTCAACAAAATTAACATTTTATTTTCATGATTCTATGGCTCCTTCCAGCTGTGTTATTAATTTCAAAATATTATAAAAAATTTTATTTGTATTTATTTCTTTCTTATCCAAAGCTTTTAAAACATCATCTATATTGTGTGTATTTGCCTTCTTCCTCTTCTCCATTCCTCTGGCAGGACTAAAGGAAGAGTACAGTATACTGGAGAATAAAAAGCTAAGATATAATACAATACAAACATATAGGACAGAAAAAGTTCTATGAAAAAATAAACAATAATATTATGAATTGGGTGAATGAGTGCACAAAGTTTTAGCCTGGCAGATTAAAACAGAGGAGTCATTAAAAGATAAATGCAATAAAAACAGAAACAGACACTCTAGTATAAAAGCAAAAATAAATTTACAAAACTTTTAGACAATATAACACAAAAATATTCAAATCAGGATTACTAGAAGATGTGAAGGAAATGGACGAATTTTTGCTAAATGCCAAACTTCCAAGGCTGAAAGGAAGAGAAAGGATAGAATGAGATACTCCCTTCACAAGAGAAGAAATCAAAAAGGCCCTGGCACCCTCCAGGCTAATAAATCACTAGGAGAGGATGGATTTTCACCTGAGTTTTATAGACAATTCAAAGAATTATTAATGCCCCTTTTAATGGATGTCCTGGACCAAGCTGTGGAAATACAGAGCCTCCCAGAGTCATTCTCAACTGCAATTATTTGAGTGTTACCAAAAATGAATAGGAACCTACCAAAAATTTCATCATACAGACCAATATCCCTGTTAAATGCTGATTATAAGATACTAGTAAAAGCATTGGCTAATAGGTTATGACAATACTTGCCAAAACTGATACATACGGACCAAGCAGGATTTCCTAAAGGAAGGGATTCCTCAAATGATCTAGAAAGATTATTTAATATAATACACATGGTTAAATCCGAATGAAATCCAATTAATACAGTCTCCCAAGATGTGGAAAAATCATTTGACTATTTAGAATGGCCCTTTTTATTTAAAACATTGGAAATGTTTGGTATAGGCAAAACATTTTTAAATTGGATAAAATCTTTATACCATAAACCACAAGCTAAAATTATAACAATTAATCAGATGTTGGCAGTGTTCCCCTTGAGTAGATCGAGTAGACCAGGTTACCCCCTGTCCCTAGAACTTTTTGTTTTAATGACTAATCCGCTGGCAGAGATAATAAGAGGGGATTGGGTTACAAAAGGTTTCAAAGTTGGGTAAGAACAACACAAAATCGGTACATTCACCAATGATGTGCTATTTTACCTATCAGAACAAGTTAAATCTTTGGAAAAATTACGAGTAACACGAGAAAAATATGGAAGATTATCAGGATATAAAATAAATTTGGATAAAAGTGAGTTAATTCCATTAACAAATTTTTAATATGTAAGATACTAAAGAGGAAGTAAATGGAAATGGAAGATGGATGGAATAAAGTATCTTGGAATAGTGACTGACAATAACTTGAAAAATCTGTAGAAACTAAATTATGTCCCTCTTCTTGGGAAGATAGAAAGAGACCTACAGAAATGCAGATTACTTTGGTGGGAAGGGTTAACTGTTTCAAAATGAAAGTGATGCCAAAATTGCCATACCTTTTTCAATCGCTGCCAATTCCATTTCTTAAAAACATTTTTAAGCTACTGAACAACCATATTAGATGGTTGCAACTGAGTAATAAGGTACCAAGAATTGCATTGGAAAAATTGACATGGGACCATGGGCTGGGAGGACTTAGACTTTCAAGTTTCAAAAAAATTACCTAGCTGCACAGGCTAGATTTTTCGCAACCTTCTTCACTGAAGACAACACCCCGTCTTGGGTTCAAATGGGAATGTACTCAATGGAGGCGAGGGAAGCAAAGAACTTTATTGATAAATGGAGTGTAAACTCACTAAAGAAAGAGATGGATAGCCCCATTCTAACATGGAACATGGCAAGAAATTAATGAATGTATAGAAAAAATAGTTGGGATATCATTAAAGCCACCACTGTGTAAAAATATGTTATTGCCTTTGAACATGAGCAATAGAATATTACATTTGTGGTGTGACAAAGATATAAGATATATTAAGGACTGTTACACGGAAGGAACTCTTTTGTCCTTCGAACAACTAAAACATAAATACAGAGTGGCCCGTGGGACCTTCTTCTGTTTTCTCCAGCTTAGATCATTCTTAAGAGAAAGATGGGGTCCAATGTTGACCCCACCTGAAATTAGTGAAACTGAATGAACAGTCTGGATGGGGAATACATCCAAATCTATAACAAAAATGTACCATGCTCTCTCGAGTGAAAGTTCAAAACCAGGATTGCAGAGGTCAAGGGAAAGATGGGAATCGGACTTGGGTGTGGTGATTACTGAAAGAAGCTGCTCAGATTGGTATAAAGACAGCAGGACATCAATTATAAATGCACGATATGGACATGTTCAGTATAATTTTTAACACCAATTATATTTTACCCCTCAAAAGTTTCACAGATCAAAAGATGAAAATTCTGAGATGTGTTTCAGATGTGGAACTGAGACGAGAATGTTTCTACATGCCATGTGGTCATGCGTGAAAGTGAGGTCAGTTTGGCAAGAAATCGCAGAAAAATTAACGAGGATAACAGGAGTGGCTTTGACAGGCAACCCGGAGTTCTATCTATTAGGTAATTTCATGGAAATAAGTGACATATTAACCAAATATCAAATCCCATTTCTAAAAATACCACTGGCGGTAGCGAAATAATGTATCACGATCACTTGGAGGTCTAACTCCCCTCTAATTATAACATGATGGGCTGCGGAAGTGAACAGCTGTTTACCTACGGGAAAGAAAATCAAATATAACTCAAAGTATAAACACAACACTTTTGTAAAGGTCTTGCAGCCATACCTGGGCCACATAGGGGCCCAGATATAGTAATAAAAAGGAACAAAAAAGGGTATAAAAGTAACTATTATGTATACAAAAACGTAGTTTCCTCAACTGTGCTCTATGTACTTAAAATATATGTAAGCTTTGACAGTGAATGGATCTGTATGTATGAAAGGGGAGGAGGGTGGGAGGGAGACACTGTTTCATTTTTGTTTTTGTTTGTTGTGTTTGTGAGAAAAAAATTAATATATTGTATATTTAAAATGTCGATAAGTATAATTTTCGAAAAAAAAAACAAAAATAATATATTCAAAAAAAAAAAGGATCCAATTGCAGAGGAAGGTGTTTTGACCCAGCAAGCTCGACCTCCTTATCAGGTTCTGTGGTATGATTGTGTTGAATCCCGAACTGAAGTCAATCAACAGCATTCAAATATACGAGTCCTTATTTTCCAGGAGGGTGAGGACTGGACGGAGGGCGGTGGCAATGGCATCGTCCATAGAGCAGTTGGATCTATATGTGAACTGTAGGGTGGGTGGGTCCAGTGGTGGGGCAGCAGGAGTTTGATGTGCGCCGTGATGAGCCTCTCGAACCACTTCATGACAGTAGACGTGTGTGCGACAGGGCGGTAATCATTGAGGCAGAACAGTAATGGCTTCTTCAGCACAGGGACAATGGTGGCGGCTCTAAAGCACATTGGCTCAGGTTAAATATGTCGGTGAGAACATCTGCCAGCTGAGCTGCACATCCCATGAGCACTCTGCAGGGAATATTATCTATCCATGTTGACCTTGCCTAACATTCTCCTCACATCGGCCACTGTAAGACTCGCCACCTGATCATTTGGAGGAGAGGTGGTCTTCTTCACCATCACATCGTTTTTCATGTAGAAGTTGCATGTAGTAAAGTGCATCTGGGAGGGAGCCATCACCAGCCCTTCCACATGCTGACCAGGAAGTGATTATGAATTGTGCTGGGCATGTGCAGGCTTAGACAGCTTGGCTCCTGCAATAGCTATGGCTACGTTGTCGCCTGCTCTAAAGGCCAAATCTCAGCTCCTCAGCAGGACATGCAACACCGCAGTCATCCATGGCTTCTGATTAGAGTGAGTAATGATGGTCTTGGGCACTTACTAATGTAGCTGGTCACTGATGCCATATACTCTTCCAGGTTGATGCAGTCACCACCAGTTGCTGCTTCCTTGAACATGTGCCAGCCAGTGAGCTCGAAGCAGTCCTGAAGAGCATGGATGGCTCCTGCTGGCCAGGTATTAACCTGCTTCAGAACTGGTCTGGACCAATTGACGAGTGGTCTGTGTTCTGGGGTTAGCATTACAGAGATGTGGTCTGAATATTGGAGGTGGGGGCAGGACTCCACCCGATATGTGTTGGAAATGTTCATAAACACAAGATCCAACACGTTTTCCCCTCTCCTAGCAAAGTCCACATACTGATGGAATTTAGGTAGCCCTGACTTGAGGTTCACCTGGTTGAAATCCCCAGCGATAATAATCAGTCCATCAGGGTGTGCATTGTGTAGTTTTCTTCTAGCCCCATACAGTTCCCAGATCGCCTCCTTAGCGATAGCACTGGGGGGGTGGGGGGGGGGGGATGTGCACTCCAACTATGAGGACCGTGGTAAATTCCTGCAGTAGATAAAATGGTCACAAATTCCACCAGTACTGAACAGCGATTGGAGACTAGTTCAGAGTCCTTACACCATTCCGTGTTGATGTAAACACACAGGCTACCGCCACAGACTTTACCACACAGAGCAACATCTTTGTCAGCCCGAAATAAAGTGAGCCCACTCAGCTGAATGGCAGCGTTCGGGACCCTGTCACTGATCCACATTTCAGCCAAAACCAAAGCACAGCAGTCCTTGTACTCACGCTGCACAGACCTCTGGAGTCGAATACTGTCCATTTTGTTCCCCAGGGAGCAGGCGATGGTAAGCAGGATTGACAGGAGAGCCGGGCTGCAGGGGTTCACTTTCAGCCCTAGCAGGAACCCTTGCTCGCTTACCACGCTCCCTCCACCTTGGGCACCACTTCCTTCTTCTCCGCAATCCCAAGGTTTTTTAGGCTTAGTCCCCGCAGCAGCCTGTGGTAGTGTAGCTTGACCCACAGAACTTCCAGGAGGTAAGTAGATACGCTTCTAAACTACTTTAAATACTGTAGGCTGTAGTCGCACTGGGTAGCCATAACTATAAAAACTAAAACTATGTAACGGTAACTATTTAACCATACTGAATAACTATAATTAAAAGAAGTTGAAAATAAAACTACTGGTCCTGGAGAGGACGCTGCATCCAAGGTCACGCCACCTCCGAGAGAATTTGGATTAAAATCTTCATAATCCAAAAAACCCTCCAACACTGAAGTGGACACACACTGTTTGGTGACAGGCCAAAGATGATCTTTTGCAAGGTACCTTGCACAGTCTAACATCGGGCTCTTTGAGAATGGTTAACCAGTGCACTTTATGAATATCTCATATCCCGCCACCTGGTACGTACACAAACCAAGAGGACTTTGAACTTGAAAATCAAAACAACTATAGATGTTGGAAATCTGAAATTATAAAGAGAAAATGCTGGAAAGATTCAACAGGTTGGGTGGAGAGAGAAACAGAGTTAATGCTTCAGGTCTGAAGACCTTTCATCTGGATTCAAGTGAATGCTTCACAACCTGAAATATTGGAGCTGTTTCTCTTTCTGCAGATGCTGCCTGTCCTGCTGAGTGTTTCCAGCAGGGAGCAGAACTTGTTCAGCAGACAGAGTTCCCTTTGATGGATTTTTAGATATCAAACATTCCAGCAGTAATGAATGCCTCATCGAGATCATCAATGTCCCAACATTATTCAACACTGCATAACATTGCTTGACAGCTGAGAAAATGCACCAAGCTTCGACTATTTGTGAATTCACTCCAGGAAAAGCCTTAAAAATGATAAATTTCTCACCAATTACAATATGATGACATCTTCTGTTTGTAAATGAGTCTTGAATAATCTGATGTTTCCAGTTACGTTGATTTACCAGAGACATGAAGGGTATTGCAAGGACTCAGCAGAATTATATTTATTTGATGTCACCTACTGCTATTTCACTGGGGGTGGGATGCAGAATCGCTCACTGCTTTCAGGGGAATCAGGAAATTTTGGGTGCAGATGCAGCAGAAGAGATTTAGTTGAAGTTGCCATTGTGTCGGGCACAGATATTGTGGGGTGTAGACAACCGCTGCCATCAGCTGTCCTACTCCCACTGCAATCGCGCTGCAGCCTCCGTACCTACAAGGGTGCACCGCGCATGTGCAGGTATTGCGAGGTCACTAGAAGTGGAGAACTGTGAAGAGAGCATGCGCCGAGCTTCAGGCTCCCTCTCCCTGCTCTGTTAACGTGTTTGATTTATACTTAGTAAAGTTCATGACCGTATACTTTCCGACATTATATTTAATTTGCCAATCTGTCTCAGTCCATCTGCAGCCTCCATGTTGCCTCAATACTACCTGCTCCTCCATCTACCTTTGTATCATCTGCACAACCTACATTTTGTCCTCAGTCCATGGTGTCCAATTTAAATCCACTACCTTATGTATCAGAGACAAATACTGGAGGAAGTATTAAGGCAATTGATTAAAAATTTGCACTAAACTTAATGTGCCTGCCTCTGCGCCACTGAGGAAACTACAATAATTCTGGGGAGGGTTTGGGGTGGGTGGAGGTTGTGGGGCAGGGGAGAGACTGGGAACTGGCAGAGTTACTCTCTGCTTCACCTCTGCTGCGTCAAGACAAATTGGTTTTGCGGGCTCCTTCCACCAGCCCGGTAGGATTTTATTGGAGCTGACGCAGGATAAATCGACAATAAGATGTCCTAATCTGGCATAGTATATGGTCAGTAAATCCAAATACACTGAGGTGAACAGATGTTACATCATGTAGTTTAGAGCAGCCATTCTCAATCTTTTTTTTCAGCTGCAGTCCCCCCAGGACTTTGCTCCACGTTTAAGGGCCACTTACCCTGTGAAGCAATCAGGTTTTTGTTTCTTCCATGCTTATCTCCCACCAACGATATAAAAAACCAAAAAAAATTTTATGTTACATGAGGTGAAAAGAAAACAAGGCTTTTTCTTAAATGTGCTGATGCCCTCATTGAGAATGGCTGGTTCCAAGCAGGGGAATATCCTAAATGATATCTCACTGTTGATTCACATGTCCATTGGGCTTCATCTATGCTTTTTATTCTTCATGTCTCCCATTTTGTATTCCCTGAATTTCCTTATGGCATAGGAGTCCGTTCTACCTATCAAGTCTATGATGGCTCGCAGAGCAGTCCTTGCAGTTTCCTTCTCCCACATTTCCCCATAACCTGCTCTCTCATGTACTGATCAACTCTCCTCCCTTACCCTACTTACAATAGCCTTATGTTATCATATACCAATTAAACATGCTTCAATCACCCCACTGATGGTTCATTGGTCCTGTGTCCTTCAGCTGCTGGGGTCGTCTGCTCTGGAGTTCCCTGCCTAATCCCTGTACCCCCCCCTCTCTCTCTCCCTCTCCCTCTCTCTCTCTCTCTCTCTCTCACTCTCTCTCTCTCTCTCTCTCATCCTCCTTGCCTCTCTTTGATTTCCCCAGCCCTGATCTCTCTCTCTCTCTCTTTCCCTTTCCCTCTGTCTCATTTCCTCTAGCTCTGCATTCTCAGAGCTTCTCCCTTTCCTTGGTCAATTCTCAGCTTTTCTTCCTTGCCCTCCTATCCAAGCCCACCGTAGGCTCTTGGCTATTGGCCTGTGCTCCTCCTCTTGCCCCTTCTTCCCTTCTCCTCCTAATTTTTTTATTCAGGAGCCGGCCTGCTTTTTGCTCAAAATGCTGGTTCTATATCTTTGCTCCTCTAGATGTTACGAGACGTGCTGAGTTTCTTCAGCACATGTGATAATTGCAATCAGAACGTCTACAGACTTCAGTCTCTCTATTCTTAGGACTTCCCGCGTGGATCTCCCACTGGCCACCTATTTCAATTCCCTGACCCAACCTCTTGTACCGTGGAGAGCATTCTGGCTGGTCGCATCATCACATATTATGGAGGCGCCAACTCTCAGGACAAGAATAAACTGGTGCCTGCGACATCACAGGCACCAGACCTCATCCATCGAGGACATCCACATTAGGTGGTGTCTTAAAAAAGCAGCCTCAATCCTCAAAGACTCCTAGCACCCAGGTCATGCCCTCTTCACTCTGCTGCCATCAGCAAAAAGGTACAGGAGTCTAAAGACGAGCACTCAGCAGCACAAGGACAGCTTCTTCCCCACTGGCATCAGATTCCTGAATAATCAGTGAATCAAAGACACGGCCTGACTTATTGTGCACTTCTATTGTTATTATTATTTTATTTTTATGGTAATGTCATAAGATGGTTATAATTTGTATGTTTACACTGTGACGCTGCCACAAAACAGCAAATTTCTTGACTTGTTCATGACAATAAATTCTGATTCTGATTCTGAACAGGGGCTCAGGCCCGAAACATTGGTAATATATTTTTAATTCCTTATGGCCGCTGCGTGTTTTTACGGATGCTGCCATCCTGCTGAATGTCTCCAGCATCTTATCCTTTTACTGCAAGTCGATTTCTCTGTCGTAGTCAATCACTATTTATTTCTAAATAAAAATTGCTATTTCTGCATAACCACATATGGGATCTCAATATCATTCTCTCCGAACGTCTGTGACAGAAACACATTGCAGAGCACAGTTCTTGACCTCCAGGTAGTTTGCAGCCAATACATTTGTATGTAATCATTTTTCTAATAAAGGAAAGACAGCAGGCAAACAACTTGGTCCCATGGATAGCAATTTTAAAATAATCAGATCATCTCTCCAAGAACCAAAGTGTTACAGTGTTCTACAGAACAGGAATAGGGCCTTTGGCCTAACTTCTCCATGCTGACCAAATCAGTCCCCTTTGCCTGTATTCAATCCATTTTTCCTTCAAAACATTCCTTATCCATGTATTCATGTAAATATCATTTGGACATTACAATTGTACTCACCTCTACCACTTCCTCTGGCAGCTCATTCTATATACCCAGCACCCTCTGTGTGAAGAAGATGCCCCTCAGGTCCCCTTAAACTCCTCCTTATCACCTTCATCATAACAACAAGGTTAAATATTGATCAGAGTAGCGGGGAGGACTCCCCTGCTCATCCTTAAGGTGGCACAGCGGAGCAGCTAGTAGAACAGCTGCCTATTCCACTTTGATCTCCGATGCTGTCCATGTGGAGTTTTCATGTTCTCCCTGTGACTTCAAGTGTTTCAAATTTAGGCATACAGCACAGTAACAGGCTATTTCAGCCCACAAATTTGTGCCACCCAATTAACACCCAATAAACCTACACCCCCAGTATATTTTGAAGGGTGGGAGGAATCCAGAGCCCCCGGGGAAAACCCACGCAGACATGGGGAGAATGTACAAACTCCTTACAGACAGCTCAGGATTCGAACCCAGGTCCCGATCGCTGGCACTGTAAAGGCATTGCACTAACCGCTACACCAACCGTGCTGCCAACCACTTCCTCCATCACTCCGCATAGAAAACACATGTGGGCTGGTAGATTAATTGGCCGTTGTAGAGTGCCCCAGTGCAGAGGTAAATGGCAGAATCTGAAGAGAGTTGAAGGGAGGATGAGAAGAATAAAAAGTTAAGATTAGTGTCGGATGAGAGTAAATGGGCGGTTGTTGTTTGACACAGACTTGGTGGACTGATAGGTCTGTTCCTGCGCTATTTGACACTCTGCCTCTATTTACTGAGTCCCTATTATCCAGCTTTTAGAATTCAGTGCTTCAGGTCATCCACAGGTCTTTCTCTGAGCTCCAGTCAGTCTGGATTATGAACACAAATCTCCAGAGAGAGTATCTTGAAAAGGGACTGCAACAGGACAACGGGCTTGAGCTGTTAGCTGAATATTAAATAGGATACGGAGAGGTCCAGATTTCCAAAGAAAATAAATCACTGCATGATGTCTGATTACATAAACTGTGAGGTCAAATGAGGAGTGAGTAATGATGCCAAACTGGAAGAATGGGGGCTGCCTTCTGCTGAAGTATTCACAGCAACTCTCATGTTCTCACAAAAATCAATGGGCCTGTATTCTTTGGCAAATGAGAAAGATTAAGAATGCAACATTTTAATGGAATGTCAGGGAAGTGAAGCAATCTTGAACATTGACCTGGATAGTTGAGCTCAGTGACCATAGGTTCACATCAGAGTAGATCTGGAAACAAAAGAACTCAGTAAAAGAGGAAAGACTAAAGACCCAAGCAGAAGAATGAAAGCCAGAGTTCAAAGGAAGTGAGAGGACATGTGATGAAGGAAACTCCCCAAGTGACTAATATGGGGAGTAAGTGACATCCACCTCTCAAACCTCCATTCCCCTCACCTCCACCATCTAAACTAACCATAGAGTAGAGAACAGATGGATTTAGCATGGCCTGATTTGCAACAATCTGTTTCAAATTGTAATTTAAAACACAGCAAGTTATGTTTATATTTCCACCAGTGAGATTGAGAAATGAGGTAAGGAAGGATACCAGCATCTGCTGTTTCCAGTTAGTGTTCATTGCTAGTTCTTTTTAGTTTTCAACTTAAAAAAAAAAGTACCTGGGTTTCACCAAAGATGAAGTACTGAGCATTTAATTTAATTAATTTAATGTAGAGATACAACACAGTTACCGACCCTTCCAGCCCATGAGCCCCCACCACTCAAATACACTCATGTGACAAATTAACCTAAAGGTCTTTGGAATGCAGGACAGCACATGATTTAACTCTCAAGTTAAATCATGCTCTGTCTTGTATTTTGGGCCTCCAATAAGACCCAAAATGCTGGATAGCTCATGATTGGAGATGAAAGGAAAATGAGTGAAAAATTAGTTGCACAGTCTGCCGAAGGACAAGAATAGTCGAGGGTTTGAAGCAAAAACACTTCATCAGGACTATTTTTCTCCCACTGATGCTGCTCAACCTACTGAGTTCCTTGAGCCGATCGTGTTTGGCTTCAGGTTCCAGGGTCTGCAGTCTCC
Organism: Narcine bancroftii; assembly: GCF_036971445.1. Taxonomy (NCBI): domain Eukaryota; kingdom Metazoa; phylum Chordata; class Chondrichthyes; order Torpediniformes; family Narcinidae; genus Narcine; species Narcine bancroftii. The sequence goes on along the minus strand of NC_091480.1, from coordinate 39,115,427 downwards.
TCTGTGTGTCTACAGTGGGGAAGGGTTATTTGGTTAGCATTTAAGTACTTGTGAAGTAAGGAAGGAGGTGCACAAAGCAGGGCAGTAGCACAGTTGTTAGGGCACAAGGGAGAAGACATGATGAGAGACAGACATAGATGACTATGCATTCCCAATTGATCTCACATGGCACAAAGCAGTAGACCTAAATTATACAACTATACTAAAATTGCCTTCCTGAGCCTCCATCTCCCCAAAGCTTAGTGTACTATAAAAGTGGAGCCATGGAACCAGTTGGTGCAGATGGGTATGATCACATAGGACCATTTGTCCAATAACCCTGACAAGGGAATGATTAACATCTCTTCATCTTGATCAGAGGTTGAGATATTGCAGTCACCATAATGACATCCTTCCCTTCCTTTCTACTCCTCTGTCTTGAACTGAACGTGCTATATTCACAACCATTCTGATGAATTTCTGGTCACTGACCCATCCACAAATGCAGTGTATGTCCCAGTGGTTCTCTGCTGAGATCTACTAATGAATGATACCTGACCTTTGAATTCTCCAGCTTAAATGTCCTCCTTAGTGAACGCAAATAGGAAGTGCTCATGCGCAGACTCCCATTATGGTCCATAATGGATTTAGTCAGAATCATAATAAACATTTATTGTCATGAACATGTCAAAAAATGTGTTGTTTTGTGGCAGCATCACAGAGCCAACATTTATATAAACCACCTTACAAAAGAAACAAAAATGGTGCGAGCTTTATAAAAAAAAGTGAAAGTGAGGTCACTACTCCATTGATCATTCAGAACACTTTCCCAGATTACCCCTAAATACACCTTAGGATTTTCCTTCATCTTGTCCACCAGTAATATATCATGGCCCTGCCTTGCTCTCCCAAATTCTTTCTTACTTCTCTCCCTTAACTTTCAATATCCCTGAAGGGAATCTCCTGGTTTTATTTCTCTATACTTTCTATTTACTTTCATTTTTTTTTCCTTTAAGCCCTCAACATACCTTGATATCCAGGGTTTCTTGGAATTATTATCCATACCTTTCCTGGATAAGTAGGAGAATTTCAAAAGTAATGAGAACAATTTGAATGACTCCTACCTATCCAGTGTAGGCCGACTGCTCTTGTCTATTTTAACCAGGTCCTATCTGATTATATTAAAATTAGCCTTTCACCAAGTGAGGGCCTTTATTTCTGGACCATCTTGATCCTTTTCCTCAATTACCTTTAAACTGAGTCATAGTCACTCTTTCCTCTGAGCACATGTCCAGCTACATTCCCAAACATTCAGTCCAGTACATTCAGTCCCAAACATTCATTCAGTTCAAGCTATCTATGCACTGGTTCAAAAGCTCTCCTGGAGGCACTTCAAAAATTCCACACTCTTTGAGCCTCATTCCCACAGAGAGTTGTCTGTCTTCAGACTCACCCAATGCATACTTGGAGAACACTGTATTATATCCCTCCTGCATTGCATCAAACCCAAAGGCATGAATATGACATTTTCCAACCTCGCGTAACCCCAACCTTTATCTGGTTCCACTTTTTCCATCGGTCATCATTCTCCCAGCTCATTCCAGTATCCACTTTTCATTCACCTCACCTTGCCCCAGGGGTCTCCTCCCGTCCCGTCTCCCCCCTGCACTTCTTCCATCTTAATTTGTCCAGAACCTTATTGGCCCCTCCCCTGCACCCTCCCTCACCCTCCATTTTATACCTGATATTTCTACTCATTAAAGGGCACCCGACCCAAAACATTAACAGTGTTTCTCTCCAGGCTCTCTGCCTGACCAACTGAGTCCTTCCAGCCCCTCTTTTGTGCTCAAGATTCCAGCACCTGTGGAAATGAACAGCTGTGTACTTATGGGAAAGAAAATCACATATAACTTAAGGAATAAGTATGAAACTTTTGGAAAGGTCTGGCAGCCACACCTGGACCACATCGGGGCCCAGATACAGTAATAAAAAGGAACAAAAAGGCGTATCAAAGTAAATATATATTTAAAAATGTAGTTTCCCAAACTATACTCTATCTACTTAAAATATATGTAAGCTCTGATGGTGAATGGATCTGTATGTATGGAAGGGGAGGAGGGAGGGAGGGACTTTTTTTTTGTTTGCTGTCTTTGTGAGAAAAAATAATAATATTCCTGTATTGTATATTTAAAATGTCACTGTATAATCTTTGAAAAAAAACCAAAATATTACCAAAGTATTTCCTGCACCCTGCAGTTAATTGTGCCTCGAATATGATCATCCTCCAATCCTGCAGCTTCTTTGCTCTAGCCCAGGTAGGATTCACAAGCAATAGCCAGAACATCCGTTCTTCTCTTCTTTCAACAGACTAATATTGTATGGCTTTATTTGGTCTATTTCATCTGGATCTGACAATCTGTCCACTTTCAAGGATCCTAAACCCTTTAATCTTTCCTCTTTTACTGTTTATCCCTCCATTACATCATACTCTTCCACAGTGAAGGTGGACAGACACAAACCTTGCCTATGCCCTTTGCCTTCATAGTCCAACACTTTCATTAGGTATCATTCTTGCTTTCTTTTAAAAACACCCTTCGACTCTCTTCGATTTTAATAGAAGGGAATCTCTTCCATGTGACCACTGAGGTAAAATAACACTCTTATTTTTCTCTCGTTTATTTGCAACAACCAGCTCACTATACTCAGCAAACTCTTCCCATCTCTCTCTCTCTCTCCAATCTTTATTGATGTTGAGGGAGGCTTTGCTTTTTTGCTCCGTTATGCTTGCTCTCTGTTGATCACAGAGCTCACTGCTTGCTATCTCAACTGGGAGGGCTCACAGCCTACATTCAGTATTCAATTCAGGCACAACATCCAAATCCCATGATGTCATCTGCCAGCACCGAGCCTCAGAACTCCCTGCTGAGATGATGGAAAATAGTCGGTAATTCAAACTAACAAGGATAAAATAAATAAAAGAAAAATAACATTGTTGGGACAGAATCGTGAACTTTCCACAGTGAATGCTGCTGCAAGAACACAAAGAACAATTAGAAACATGATATAATCCTCAAAACACTTTCTGGCTATTTACTGCTTGAATATAAAGATGTCACCAACTTCCTGACCTTTTGAGCTGCAGATGATTCCACATAGTGCCAATCGCCGTCTCTTTCCATATTTCTGCTCTCTGCAGCATTCAGGATGTCACTAATTAAGGAAAGGGGCACTTTGCCTCCCATTCCCTGAAGTGGAGAGGCAGGCAGATATGTGAAAGCGGAGGGCCGCCCAGAAATGCAGGGGGTGATGAACCTTGCACAGCATGGTGTCTGCACACATTACAATGGTCGAATTTCCCTGCACCTAACACATTTCAACTGCTGTCCATCATAAATGAAGACTGGATTTTGTCCCTAGCCTTTTTTTTTTCCACTGGTATCCAAGTTAATTGGCCATGCAGTGTCCCAGTTTAGGAAGCTGTTATTGCTGTTTTCACTGGGCCACTTTTAGCCTGCTTTCACACTGATCACAAGTCATCCCCAGGGATAGGAGAGTCTACCTTCAACAATAGTCCCAGGATGCAACTGGTCCTTTTTTCACTGGGTTAATCAGCATGCCAGCATCAGCTAACACCGGGGATGTGTGTAGGGGTCAAGGCCATCAATCCCCAGTGAGATTTTGCATGATTTGACACCAGCAAGCTGATTGATTCGCTTTTCCACTGGACCCTTAACCAGTAAATTGGCCGTCAATTCCTGGGACAAGGTGCTAGTGTAAAATGGGTTCCTGATTCCTCTGTGCCTGCCTGAATATTTGACCATCTAAGTGACTGTTGGCAACCCAGTGGAGCACTAGAGTCATGTTTTCATACATATCAGAACAGCCCATTTGGTCCATGCTTAATCTCAGCTAGGCCCATTTTCCTGCTGGCATTTCCTTGCACCTGCTGCATATAAAATATGATTCCAGGCAAAAAAATGTTTTAAAGCTTTTATTAAGGTTAGAGCAAGATCTTCAGTCTGCTAATCCCTCAAAATTCCAAAAGCATTTGGAATAGTGGGCACCACTGTTTAATCTTGGCCTTGCCATCAACATCTACATTCCATAAACAAATAAAGATGGTAAGCCTTGACTCTCCAATTTAAAATGTCAGTAAGTGATCTAAGTTACAGTGCAGAGCTTAAAGGAGAAGATGGAAAAAGAAAATCCCCCAGGTCTGCACCAGGCCAATGAGAGGCCTTTGTGAATTGCCAACTAGTTCATTGTTCTTTTTTCATCGACGTGAGGCTCAGCCACAAAAGGGCTACTAACATCATGAAGGACTCCATCACCCTGTCATCATCTTGTCTCATGGCTCTCTTCAGGCAGAAGGTATAGAAGCCTGAAGTCCAGCACCTCCAGGTTCAACAACAGATGTTAGCAACAGCTGTCAGGGCCCTGAGCCTCCCCATATTTCTCTACTGTTCTAACCCTAAACAACCATAAACCAACTACAGAACAGTTAGTGTAGCAGTTAGCACAACAGTGTTACAGCACCAGTGATCGGGACCAGGGTTCGAATCCCGCACTGTCTGTAAGGAGTTTGTACATACTCCCTGTGTCTGTGTGGGTTTTCCCCAGGCACTCCAGTTTCCTCCTGCTGTTCAAAAACGTACCAGGAATTGTAGGTCAACTGGGTGTAATTGGGTAGCACAAGCTCGTGGGGCAGAGAGGCCTGTTACTATGCTGTATGTCTAAATTTAATTTCACTTTCAATTTAATCCCCCAGGATCACCAAAAGGTCTGTCTACACCCACTGTTTTTTTTAAATCTTGCACTAACTGCAACTGTAAATATTTATTGATCTGTCCTTGGATGTTTATTAGCTCATTCTCTGTCTTGCATTTGTGGTCATTAAAATTTGTACAATTCTTGTTGGTTTATCTTACCTGCCTGTTTGGTCTAGCTGTACATTGCCCTCTCTAGTTTTCAGCACATCTCTTTGAACTATTCCCTTCTTGAAACTGAGCCAATACATTCCCAGTCATAAGGGTATGAAATAGTTCATGAACTGCAGAATAAAATCATTACTCCAACTTCACTGCTGCAGTTCCCAAAGATGGGAGGCATAATTATGCCTGTCCACCCAGTGAACGTGGTTCAATTCCTGCCCTGGGTACTAGGACTACTTTCTGACCACCTCCCACACTGCCCACACGTATCTGCATTCAAAATAACTCACAGCAATTCGGACTTACGCCTGATCACCACCTCCATACTTTAAGGGGAAAATGAAACCAAGGAAGCAAAACATTTTGAAACCTAGGATTCCTTCACAAGATTGATTAAAACTAGGCGCTGGCAACTGGGATGAAAGAATCACGATCCAAACAATGAAGGATCTCTCCTTTCAATTCAATTTTTAAAAAAAGAACAATGAAGTTGTTGCTAGTGATATTCTTGACATGTTCTGGCACCCCTTCCTCCACAACGTGCTGTCTATACTGGGGGCAGGAAGGAAGAACGTGCAATTGAAATTTCTGCCCACATGTGCATCCAATCAACTTTACAAAAGACATTAATGACTTGTCAGTTATGTGCCCTGTCATTTTCTGTTCAATTAATTCTTTCATTGTGTGCTCGTTAAAACAAAACACAAAGAGCTGTTTGCACACAACAACTAATTGTTAAAATTCATTACATTTCCTTTAGTGTGTTCTTGATTTCTTACTAAAACAACCCAGCCTACTGAGTAGACAGGATTTAAAATTTGGCTTATCCTAGCAGAGTAACGAAGTGCTCAGGCCCAAAATGTTGGTTACCTTTTATTTCATATGGAGCTGCGTGACCTGCTGAGTTTTTCCAGCACATTTGTGTGTTGAACTCGACATCAGAACCTGCAGACTTTCTTTTTTAACTAGGATATGGAAAGAATGGTTTTAGCACACAAACACTGGCCTAAAAATGTATTTGCTCCACAATTTAGGCAGTCAGAACAATATAGCACCTCAATACAGGCCTCAAAAGGGTGACAGTCCCCACCTTGCTGTGTAAGCCTGTTGTAAGGCTTACAGCAACATCGCCAGTCACTTCAACTGACTGCAGAGACTGTAACTGAGAATGACTGCAGAGTTAGAGAGCAAACAGCACTTTGGACTTGTAGTAGCCATTGGCAAGAGGAGTTTGAATAATGTCACGGAACTTCCTCTGAGGATGGCAGTGCAGGAGAACTGACATCACAAAGTCAATGGGGAAATCGTTATGTGGACACCCGAGGAACTGCTCCCAGATTTTCTTTATTCTATCCAATGGTTTTCTTTAATTTTGATCTCAAAAAATGGTGCAGAACACTATTTTCTTCAACACCATTTTTTGAGATCAAAATTAAAGAAAACTACTTCAATATCTCAGACTTCACTTTTTAAATGTTTTTAAATTTTATTTACATCATAGTAGAAGCCAATTCCAGTCTATGCTGCCCAGTTACAGCCAAATTAACCTACAACCCCTGTATGTTTTGGAGGACAGGAAGAAACCAGAGGAAACCAGTGCAGAGATGGGAAGAACGTACAAACTCCTTTCAGAGGGCGCTGGAACTTCCATGACTTTACTAATGACTGATGGTACACTAATGGAGAGTAATTAGCTGAGTTGGCTACATCTTGCGATTTGTGAACAGGACATATCTGAACAATTCCCCACATTCTTGGGTTGCAGCCAGTGTTCTAACTATATTAGAACAGCTTTCCTAAATGTGAGGCTAACCTGGAGTACAAGCAATATGGACCATAATAGTTTTATTTCTGGTCCCAAAGCCTTTGTATCCAGTGCTCTAGGCTGCTTCTTGACATCACATGGAATGAATCTAACTGGCTGGGGCCTTGCATCTGTGATGATGGAGATCTCAGAAGGAAGTGAGATGGATCATTTATTCAACATTTCTAGATGAACGTGCTTTTGAATGCTACCACATTTTATTTAGCATCTATATGTTGCACTGAACCATCGTTGAAAGTGGGGATGTTTCTGGGACCTCCTCCTCTCTTTAGCTGTTCTCTGAATTACAGTGTGGATTCTGTCCATTTAGAGATATTTTGGACATGATTTTCTCTTCAACAATTCAAAGAAAAGTTTAAGGAGCCCCACCAATCCCTCTGCAAGGACTTTTTTGGCTCAACAATATTTAGTGAAGGAAAAATACAGGACAAGCTTCTCTTTCCTTTTCAATCCTTTTTATTAATCATACTATAGGTAAACAATACATGAGGGGAATAGGCATATATAATCAGAAAGGGAATCATTATCACTATATGATATAACATATTGGATTACACCACAATTAAAGAATATGATCTCATCTCCTCAAACTGAAATCTTCAAATAAAAAATGCTATTATATAAAACTCCACCTAATGTAAGAAAAAAACCCAAAAAGACTGGGGCAGCCTATCCTGAGAATTTATTAATAAAATTAATCATCTGGTCTTCACCAACAAAGAGAAAAGAAATAAAATTAAATATAGACTGGAAGGGAAAATAATTATAATTATAATTCTGAAATAATCATACTAATTAAGTCATGTGAAAATAATTTATAAAAGGTCACCAAGTATCTTAAAATTCAACAGAACTATTAAATGTATGACCTCAAATTTTCTCTAAACTCAAACATGACATCATTTGAGAGAGCCACTGAGTCAAAGTAGGTGGATTAGAATCTTTCCATTTAAATAAGATCACTCTTCTAGAAAAGACTATATTTTGATGTGTGGAAGTGGAAACTCAACCCACTTCCAGAAGTATAATTCCAAAAAGAGCAGTCAATGGGTTAGGTTGCAAACTGATATCCAGTATTGTTGACAAAATCTTTAAAATATCTATCAGTACCTCTCCAGCATGACCAAAACATATGAGTTAGAGAAGCCACTTCTGATTTACATCTATCACATATAGGACTTATATAAGAAAAAATATGGGGCAATTTGTTTTTCAACATATGTGGCTAATGTACCACTTTAAACTGAATCACAAAATAACAAGCACATATTGAAGAGGCATTAACCAATCCAAAAATCTTCTCCCATGATTCTTCAGGAAGATGTAACTGAAGATCCTCTTCCCAGGCCCTTTTAATTTTGTTATTAGAATTTGATTACAAATTATTGGGTTCTCAAACTTATCAAGTTTGCCTACTTCAGCAATTTGCCTTCATTTTCTGTCTGTGGTTCAACCAACCAGAACACAAAGGATTAGTTCATGTGAGAGCATGAACTTCACATTGAATAGTAGACAAAGAAATGCAGGAGGAACTCAGCAGATCACACAGCATCCATGGGTAGGAGTGGCCAGTCAACATTTCAGGTCTGAACCCTTTCTTAAGATGAAGATAGAATAGGTGAAATTACATATATATAGGGGAAGAAGCTGAGGGGGGGGGGAGTGCAGAGGTGTTAAAAAGGAACATATGGGAGGTGAAGAGGCAGTGGAGAGACAGGTAGAGGAAGAAACCATTAGGAAGTGGGAGGGAAGAATGTATTAGGAGTAGGTAAAAAAGAGATGGAATTGGCCTCACCCTATCAGAGGAAACAGGCAATAATAAGATCCAGTCATTGCAGCCATAACACAGGCACTTGCCCCAATAATCCACCTGAACATTACTGTGAGATATCAATTCATGAACCTCTGCTGACTTCAGTTGTCTTCCTGCTCTGTGATGTTCACCAGTTACACCACTAGATGGAGTGCCTTACTTTGATGAGACTTTCAACCAGGAACCTTTAAAATTATTAAAGTGACCTTTTGCAAAATATCTCCCGAGTCCAATGATTTCAATAATTTTGCTTCCCTTTTATGGTGTTGTTTGTAGTTCACCAAATGATCTTCATAGTGTGATTAGAAAAGGAATAGAATGCAGAAATAACAATGTCTACCCTTGGAGAGGTACCTGGTTAGCTGTAACCATTGAAATGTGTTGAAGATGGAAAGTTGAGGAGAAATACAAGGCTTCCTTTGAATTTATCACAGGGAAAAAAGTAAATCTTTGCGAGCGAAAATCATGAGCTGGACATATGAAAGTGGGAAGATTGTAAAACCTCTTTATCATTCCCTCCAGATTATTTGGCTCTCAGAGAGGGACCAAAGGAAGGGGGTGAGGTACTTGTTCTGTTTTGATTGGGAATGATGCACAGCATTCCAGCAGTGGAAGAAGGAGGACACCATTTCCACTCTAGTAATGAAGGTGCTTAGAGAATCAGTGACTGTGAAGCACGTTAGATAGGTGCGACAGGAATGAAAATACTTGTTATAATCCTATGGGAAAATGTGTGAATATGATATTGCAGAATAAGTATCATTTTTTATAAACTAAATAAACTTTTAATGGCATGTTCTGGTTGTTATTTTCATTCAATATCAATTTTGACCTGTATTCAGCAAAAATCTATCTTCAGCAAGTTTTACAACAGGGGTGGCCAAACCTTTTTGGTTGTGGGCCACATACAGCAAAATATAAGGAGTTGTGGGCCAAATAATATTAAGCCCAGCAGTTTTCAACCAGTTACACTGCAAGAAAAATGGTATTTTTAGACCAGAAAATCCCTGTGCCATCGAAAATTCATTTTCTATCAAAATAACGATAGCCCATTACTGAATAGTTTAACTGTTGACATTAGAGTAATTTGTTGATGTGCTCATATATTACCATTGGCATTTCTGTATCTGCTGCTCTTAAATTTAATTTAAATAAATACAATAAAACTCTTCAAAACTCATTCAAAAAGCAGTGCAAAATAAGAGCAGAAGACAAGGGACAAGGCAGTCACCAACATTCTTCTAGAGACTGCTGGATACACACTATGCAAACAGTGAAGAGGTCACACTCAGTCATCTTCAGAGCAAAACCAGGGTTGACACTTTATTTTTCAGCATCAACCTTCTTCCCAGAAGTCTCTAGAGGGTTCGCAACACCTTCTGGGTAAGGATGGAATTGCCTGCGGGTCAGTCGGGGAGATCAAGCTTGAAGTCCCAGTGACAACAGCCTCAGCGATGACAGCCTCGGCAACAGAAGGCCATCACAGATGCTGAGGAGATGTTGGCCATGACACCTCCACAACTCTCAGTGAATACAGTTCATGCCCAATGTGTCCACCTTAATGATTATGATGCCATGTGTAAATCTGTAGGTAGGCTATTAAAATTAACAGATTCCTTGCAAATCAAACAAATGCAATTCCTCTTAACATCAGTGAAAAAGTATTTATTTTTCCACCGTGTGAAATTTTTGGCACTCGCTTGCTATCAACTGAGGTAAACATTTTATTTAGCCTGAGGTAAACATTTTAATCAATGAGTACCATTGCAATAGTCAGTCTAGTAGTTGTTCAAAATGGCAGCAACATCTAGTTTTGAAACTAAGAAGTGCGATGTACATACAGTGTAAGTTATTGTTAGAGACCATGTTCTAACAGGCCATAATCCCATTTTATTTTTAAAATTCACCCTGAGCCACTTAAAAATGGGCAATGAGTCGCAGTTGGCCCAGGGCTGTAGTTTTGCCCCCCCCCCCCACCATGTGTTTCAAACACATATTCACACACAATAGTACTTAATTGAATCTAAACATTAAATACATGCCAAAATGTACACACTTCCACTCTAAATTTATTCTCACAATTTTTCCTGTCTGATATGTGTAACCTTACTTCACAAAGCAAAGCACAACCAATATGGCGATCTCTTGACAATGAATACATAAAATAATAGCCTGAATTACATTAAATTAAAAACTTCAAGTCAGCATGCATATGGTTCCCTAACATAAACTGCTTCTCTTTCTTCCAGTAATAAACAGTAATAATGACAAAGTGAAGAGAGGAAGGTTTAGGGGAGACATTAGGGGCAAGTTTTTTACACAGAGTTGTGGGTGCCTGGAATGTCTTGCCAGGGATGGTGGTGGAGGCTGAAATATTAGATACTTTTAAGAGACTCTTAGACAGGCACATGGATGAAAGAAGAATAGAGGGTTATGAGGTAGGAAGGGTTTAGTTTTTTTAAGGTCAGCACAACATCATGGGCTGAAGGGCCTGTACTATGCTGCAAAGTTCTATGTAATAGTGATAAAAGAAGTAATTTATGTTCCTCGTATTATTTCAGTGCGGTGTTGGGGGTGTGCTACACTGTCAGAGGTTGTCATTAGCACAGCCATTCTTAATGGGGGTCACAGCACATTTAAGGGGGCCGCGGACTGAAACAATAAAATATTGCTTATTTTTTTAAGTAGTGCCTGCCACATTGACCACCGCCAGTGGGCTGATATCGCCTCAAACCGTGCATCTTGGCGCCTCACAGTTCGGCGGGCAGCAACCTCCTCTGAAGAAGACCGCAGAGCCCACCTCACTGACAAAAGACAAAGGAGGAAAAACAAAACACCCAACCCCAACCAACCAATTTTCCCTTGCAACCACTGCAACCGTGTCTGCCTGTCCCGCATCGGTCTTGTCAGCCACAAACGAGCCTGCAGCTGATGTGGACATTACCCCTCCATAAATCTTCGTCCGCGAAGCCAAGCCAAAGTAGTATAGAAGTATGGAAGAAACCAACCAAACAACTGCTCCATTGGGAAGAGTCCTTAGGGGGCCATCAGCAAGGAAAGGTTGAGAATGGCTGATCTTTCTCTCAAACCAATGAGTACCATTGCAATAGTCAGTCTGTTTAATGAAAATATTCCATGGATCATTCAAAAGAGGCTAGGATGTTTCAAGACTAATATGAAATGAGTAATTTTGGAGTTGTCTGCAGAACGTCAGTGTGCTCAGAATAGCTGTCGCACTTCTCAAGTGCAACATTCCTGAACTAACACCATTTCTTGAGAACATCTTGAGATTTCAAAATACACTATATCCAGAGTTACCATTCTGTCTGGATCTATTTTGAGAGGTTTCATTCCATGGCATATTGTTTCAAAGGAAATTGTGTCTGAAATGATGCATCACTGAATGAAAGCACAGTAATGTCTGACTTTCAACCAAGGCTAACTGGGATCGAACCAATTTTGGAATGTCTTCTGGGCAATAGGAGGGGCTCCTGAGTACAAGAAGGATTTATGTGAAGAAGGCTCCTCCTTGGGAGAAGGTGCTAAGCAGGTGGGATCTTCCAACGTAGCCAACAGTTTAGTTAGTCACCGGCTTCATGCCATAATTTCGGGTCTTGCCACTGGTGAGGGCCATCCCTCTCCCTTATGCACATACCTGTAGCTCTTCAACAAACCCCTGCTGCTGAATGTGCCCTACCTTCACATGTCACCCCACTCCAGGGGAGGAGCTCATCTGCACAGCTGCTCTGCCTGATCCCACTCAGATCTGTGTACCATCATCTGGGCTGGGTGTGTTTGCAGAATGAATATGAACAATCCCTCCCATGATTGTAGGAAGTTATCTCCTGGGTTGCTCTCAGCAGTCCCCCTGAAGATTCCATTTAATTCTCTATGACAATCTGGGAGTGTTGGCAAAGCTCATTTTACATCCATTTAAGAAACCAACTGACTGTCTCAACAGTTAAATTTTATATATATTGAGAATCCAGGAAACTACATTCTCATTGTCCCCACATTTAAATTGATTGCAGATGGGTTACCCTAGGGCATTTCATCTTGATGCCACGCTGGAGTTCTACCCCATGCCATGCCAAGCTGGTTTGAGAATATTCTCTCCATTAATTTTGAGATGTAATTATGGCTTTCAAATCTCATTAAAGTTGGCCCTCTCACTCTCTATGAGGTCTCTTCCAAATCTCTAATTGTGTGAGATCTGGTTTCTTCCATATCCCTAAATTCCATTGCTCCACCATTCATTGCTTTGTCTTCAAAACCGAGCCCCAAACTTTGCTCATCTCCCTCCTGCCCTTCTTTTAATTATCTCCTTCAAGCCTACTTCTTCAACCAAGTCTTTTAGATAGCTATTCTAATATCTTCTTCAGGGACTCAAGGGGACCAGATTTTATCTGATAATATATTAGGGATTTATGCAAGCATAAGATTTTTGGACAAGATTTCAAAGACTTCTGGAAGTAGCCAAATAAGATGGTTGTGGCGAATGTCTGCCAAGCTGCCTGTCTCCCCTCTGGCGAGCCTTGCTGTACTAACATTGGCTGAGCGTTATCTCTACTGTTAAGGACATTCCCCTTGGATATAACTGTATATGCATCTATTGTCTTTCATTATTGTACCACGAGTTTCTGCTAATAAAAGCCATGATTATTGTTTGACCACATCGTCTTTGTCTACTTCATCAACTGGCACTTCAATGGTTTCTGTGGGTCCATTGTTAAATTGAATGGATGGTTGTAATAATGTGACAACAGAAGAGCTGTATGTGTGTGTATGGAATCCAAAGCCATGGCAACAGATAAAATGCAAAGGAGTGCACTGTGGGGCAGCAAGTAGAATCAGTGCTTCAGAGCGTTGGAGACCCAAGTTTAATCCTGTCGACGGGTGATCTCTATGTGGAGTTTTCATGTACTCCATGACTGTGTGTTTCCTCTGATTAATCCCACATCCCAAACATGTGTGGGTTGGTAGGTTAATCAGCTGCTGTACATTACCTCAGTGTGCAGGTGAGTGATAGAATCTGGAGGGGTTAGAGAAGAAGAAAGGACAGTCAATGTTGGGACAATAAAATGAGATTAATAGAGGGTCAGTGTAAAATCAGTGTCCCGATGTATTGAAGTGCTAGTTTTTGTCTCTCCATGACTTTATGGCAGGACATGTAAGTAAGTAAGTTATGGATTGTCATGTGTGCTCTACAGGGGCTGAAACACAAGGGCACTAATACAAGCTTTGTGCTGATGGCTTTGAGACAACTAGGACCACAAATTTACACTGTCCCTTATTGAGGTGGAGTCAGGTTTAGTGTCATGATCATGTGATCGGACATTTGTTGTTTTGCAGCCGCAGGATTGTGCATTACTATGAATTGTGGTTCTGTAGACTCAATACTTAAAGATAAATGAGTGCATAAAAGAGAAAAAAGTGAAGTCAAATCTATAGGTTCGTTGTTTGTTCAGAAATATGATGGTGAGGGTAGGGGAGAAGGCGTTTGTGTAACGTTGAGTGTTCGTCTTCAGGCTCCTGTGCCTCCTTCCTGACAGTAACGGTGAGAAGAGGGAGAGACCCCTTGATGATAGAAGCTGCTTTTTTGAGACACAGCCTCTTAAAGATGTCTTTATTGGAGTGAAGGCTCATGTCCATGATGACACTGGCCGAGTTTACAACCTTGGTAGCCTTTTCCTGACCTGTGAATTCACACTGCCAGACCAGACAGAGATGCAACCAGTCTGAATGCTCTCCACAACATTCCAAATCTCCTCAAACTCCTAACGAAATATAGCCACTGGTAAACCTTCTTCATGATTGCATTGACATGATGGCCCAAGATATTTTTAACAGATTATCACTCATTAGAAAATGAATGACTATTTATCGTTAATAAATTTGAATAGATATAGGTTAACCAAGAGCAAAATCTCTACCTTAAAACTCAGTGATTATAACTCAAAGAAATTTAAGTGAATGGAAAGCAAACTCCGGCATCTTAAGGTGAGAAAGGCCTTCTAATGATGTCAGCACTTTTTGAAGGAAAGATAAACACATTTCCTTGAATATTTTTCCATGATTAAAAATGTTGTTACTCAGTGAAATATGTCCAATCAGTGCTGAAGAGCTTCATGTTTTAAAAAACACTTTGCCCTATGCAATCAACATGACCCTGTCCAACATAGAAAGTAAATTTTCTAACAGGGTTCTATCAAAAGTCACATCCTACATCTTTATGAAATACCACTGTATATATACAGCCAAAATCAAATGATTAGGTTAATGATTATGCTCTTAATTCACAGGTTTAGGGCAAAGTATAAAATAGTTTAGAGGATCGGAGGAAGAATTATTTCACCAAGACGGTAGTTGCAACCTGGAATACGTTGCCCGAGAGTGGTGGGACCCACACATCGTTGAAATATCTAGTCGAGCACTTGAATCTAAAAGAGCAAATGCTGGTAAGTGGTCATAGCCTTTGGCCCACTCTCTTCCAGGTCTTCACCTTTTATTATCCAAAAAAAACTTAAATAATTGTACTACTAACAAATGAACTAATTATTTTTTTCTTAAAATTAAATGCACCAAAAACAGTAAAAAGCTTTGTTTTAATCATAACATTTTACCTGTACAAAAGTTAACATTGCTTAGTCAGAAATTATTCTGCATTCCTCTAACAGAAGACTCTAGTACAAACAGAATGGTTAAATTACAATTGATTTCTCAAATTTTATACATTAAACAGTTTGCAAAAAGAATTTGCCAAGAATATCTTTTTTTTCAAATCAAACATTTTTTTCCAAAAATAGAAGTAAAAATTAACATAAATCTTTTTACTCTTGCAAACATTAAGGCACAAATTAGCACTTAAATGGAAAAACAAATTTATATGCTCAGCATACAATTGGAAGTGAAGAACAAAAGACAGTATTGGACTACATTATTCATTAACAGCATTTGTTATCATGAGTTCAGTTTTATTGTTGAGAATTAAAAGATTCACAGCTTATTGGCTAAAATATGTGGTCCCCAATTGTCCGAGTTGACAAGAAAAAACTTTTAAAACTTGATAGAAAACTTAGCATTTTATCCAGAAACTGTGATAAAGACACGATTTTAAAGCGTGTAACTTGTTTGGTAAAATGTGGTTTTCATTTTGATTTTGAAAACAGCTGGCATGTCAATCCAAAAACTACCTCCCAAACCCATGGGAAATAAGACAATTGACAAATAAGGCACCCTTTCCATTATCACACAAATTCTTGATCCCATAATAAAAAAGGTTTAATTTTTTTTTGCTTGAATTGTTCCAAGTAATAAAAAGGTAAAAATACACGATAAATACACACTTCACCAACTAGGTTTCAGAAACAACACATTTCAGAACATTACATATCCTCAATGCTTGCATCACCTTTTTCATACAGTTAAGAAATAAGACAGTTTGCAGAATCTGACCTATTGCATTCAAACATACTTTGTCCTCACAGAGGATTTCAAAGGTTTTCATTTCTCTCTGTCTTCAACCTGGATATCAGTTCATCCAAAAGCTTAGTGTCCCTTTTTCCATAAAACTAAGTCACTGATGGTTATAGTTGGTCAGAATTGGCATCTTTTGGATCAGCAGGCACTTAAACTGGAATGGCACAGTGCTCCACTTGGTCAGTCTTTCATTAGTGCATAATGCAATGGAAGACTGGTTAAGTCTCAAGGGTTCTTGAGATCATGCTTTTCCAAACCCACCACCCCCCCTACCCAATATTTATCCTGGGAAATTACAACTTGTTATGGCCTGGTCAGGGTTGTGTAAACTGGCTGTTCCCAGTTAGTTGGGCTGCGGGCTGGAGGAATGGACAGACTATTCAGAAGGGGTGATGTGTAAGGACGACGAGATGAATGAAAATAAGGGTACTGGTAGATGGTTGAAGGGTATCCGGAATATGCATTGTAGTAACTGGCACCCTGGACATCAGAATAGTCACACTGGGAGCCGGCAAAAGCAGCAGCTGTACCACTGACAGGACTGCAACCCTGGCTGCTATAGGAGTTGTAATCGGTTTGAGGTGAAGAGCCATGATGTTGGTCGCCGTAGTGGCTTGGGCTCAGCTGTTCGGTCTTAATGTGTGGCCTCTGCTGACTTGGTTCACTGGAGATGGATGAAGAAGATGAAGAGGATGAGGCACTCTTGTGGTTCCAGATGATTTGGGCTGTGCTGCTGCTTAGGTAGGAAGCGCTGTAGGAGCCAGCTGTGTTCGGTCCATGACTGTGGTCAGAGGAGAGAGGCATTGAGTGGCCATTCAGTGGTAGGTATTGGTCAAACTCATGGACGTCAAAAGTCTCCATGTTGTTGATGACCTCGCTGCTCAGCTCGCTGATATCTACGTTGCTGAAGTCAATGTTCTGGCGGCCGTTCTCTGGTATGGAACGCCCCTCCCTCTTCAGTTCATGCTTCCCTGCAAGCAGGTCTGCTTTAGGAGTGGTGGGTGGTGTCGGGGGCCCTTGTGCATGGCCTGATTAAGAACAAAAGGACATGCCTTTACTACAGAAGTCAGAAACCGAGCAAATCATTACACTGTGGCTACCAGGAATGAGGTTCGCACTTAAAAATCATGCAAGGCAGGAGGTTGCCCCTAGGCCATTGAACCTGTGCCAGTTATTCAATCAGTCAGTTCCTCCTGCTCTTTCACCCTGTCCCTGCATTCCAAACCCCCAACACCACCCATCACACCACATCCAAAATTCCTTTCAAGTTGCTGCTGCTGTGTAAAAAAAACTGAACGTTATTCCTAATATATAGACGGTCCAACCATTGCATATCTTTATCTCTGTTCGTTGCACCAACATTCGTCTGCAATGTATGAACGCCACTCAGGAGATCGGGGAGAGTAGATGTGGCTGAATCCCTTTCCACAATCCCTTAGGCAGGTCACTGCAGAATAGAACTGCAAAAAGTGTCTCTTCGTTCCACACCCTCCCCCCCCCCCCCCCCCACCCTTCCAAATACCATAAGCCTGCTATCACCTTCTAAGCTTCCGTCAGAACCAGCTGGGAACTTCCAGCAATTCTGTGACATATAATAACCATATAACCACTTACAGCACAGAACAGGCCAGTTCGGCCCTACTAGTCCATGCCGTAGCAAATCCCCACCCTCTCAGTCCCACTGACCAGCACCCGGTCCACACCCCCTCGTCCCCTCCTCTCCATGTAACTATCCAGTCTTTCCTTAAATGTAACCAATGATCCCGCCTTGACCACGTCTGCCAGAAGCACATTCCACATCTCCACCACCCTCTGCATAAAGAAATTTCCCCTCATGTTCCCCTTCTAATTTTCCCCCTTCAATCTTAAACCGTGTCCTCTAGTTTGAATCTCCCCCTTTCTTAACATATTTAACACGCAAGGACAGGTAAAGGGCCCAACGATGTCGACCCATTATTTTTTGTTTGCACCTGTTGACATCGGTTGGTGGGTCTCAAGTCTTCAACGCCGACCACCACGTTTATCGTGTGTTAACCCCGTTGGAAAAGGAAGGAAAAAGACCTGGGAAACAGTGGCAATTTTGTTTTTAAACGGAAACATCCGCTGGGTCTGAGAACTTCGGCGGAGAGGAAGTTTGTGTCACTCTGGAACGCGCACCCCAATAATCTGGCCGCCGCCCTCCAACAGTAACTGGAGATGTTGCCCTTGATAGGAGACTCCAACTACCTTGGGGAAATGGTCCGTGACTCGCCAGTTTGAAGGTCGACGTCCTCGGATCTCGCTCCTTCCAGTGGATTCCCGCTGGTGCGTCCCTCCCCCCAAAGCTCCTCACCTGTGTGCTCGGGCGGATGGTGGCCGTCGGAGACTCCTCTCCCTGCCGACAGCCCGTCCTTGTAAAGCTGGCCAACCGGCAGCTGGTTGTGCTCGGCGCCCTGCTCGGAGTCAGCCGGCCCGTTCTTCCCACTCTTCCTGCGGCGGGGCTGGTACTTGTAATCGGGGTGGTCCTTCTTGTGCTGCACCCTCAGGCGTTCCGCCTCTTCCACGAAGGGCCGCTTCTCACTCTCGCTCAGCAAGCTTTGAAAGGGAGACAGAGGTCAGTGCGGGACCTTCGCCCCCACAGCATTGTCCACGCACCCCACCCGCTCCGCCTTTCCTTCTCCAACATCCCCGACCCACCTCACTGCTCCTCCCCGTCACCTTCACCAAGTGGAAAACTCGCAATTAATAGATGTTAAGGACTTGAGGCAAGTCTGGGTGCAGGTTGTTGTCTCTTCCCAGGAACTCCTTATCTGCGCCCCCCAGGAGATGAGCTGGTCTTCCCAAGCCCGTCTTCCTTTTACAAAAGGCTTCCAGTGAATTTTCTCCTGCAATTATTAGATCATTCTACGATTGCTTCTCCCCCACTCTAACGTGACCGCACTCCACGAGTGGCAGGAGAAGGGAATGGGTTCCGCTCGGATTCTCTCCGTGATCAAAGCCTCGCCCGCTCAACGGGGAGTGGGGGAGGCGGAGGGGACCCTTCCCCATAAACGGATGCCTTCTCGTGTCCATGCAAGACAGGCCCGGTTTGCAATGAGCACGGAAGGTGTGTGGGATGGAAGCAGGGGTGGGTGATTTAAACCAGCGGGCAGGGAACGTGGCCGAATCTCTACACCCTTCGTTCGCCTTCCGTCTCTCGGACTGCTATCCGGCTGACTCCACAGTGAAGGGTTGGGGTGGGGGGTGGAGGGGGGGAGGGGGAGGAATGTGTCCCCACCGGGCAGATCGGGGAGGCGGGGAAAGGAAGCCACTGCTTCTGGACAGCGCTCCTCACATGGTGGCTAGAGCCAGGGTTGTTGCTTTCCCGATGGATGTTGAAACCCTCCCCGCATTCGGCCAACGTGAAATGGACTGTCAAGGCGGCCACAATAACCACGTTCAAAACGACATTGGGACAGATCTATGGTTAGGAAATGGACTCGCCCAAAATACCAACTAGGTCGGCGTCTTCTTGTTCCGCAACACAGGGCGAATAGACGCGCGGTCCTTACCGCCAAAGTTTACCCAGGGTCTTGCTGAGCTCGGCGTTGTGAAGGTGCGGATACTGGTCGGCGAGTTTGCGCCGGGCAGCCTGCGCCCACACCATGAAGGCGTTCATTGGTCTCTTCACGTGGGGCTTGTTCTTGGATGTGCCGTTGATCCGCACCGGCATGGGCACCAGTGTCCAGTCGTAACCCTTCAGCACCTGGCTGACTGCTTCTCTGATGCAGGCCGGGAAACGCTCGTCCTCCTCGCCTCCCATCTTCTTGCCGGCCACGGCGGCGGGCAGCGAGCGACTGCCGTCCTCCGGGTGAGTCTCGCCTTCAGACACCGATCCCGGCGATCCCACTGACTCGCTGTCGGAGCCGCTGCAGGCGGGGCTGCAGCCGTGATCCGCCGCTCCCTGCCCAGGTTCTTCTCTCATGTTCAGCATTGATCTCACAGCCGTCAAGGGTGCATTTAAATCGCAAGCAACTCAATACAAAGCAGCTTTCCAAACGCGAAATCAGGATGCTCAGCTCCGCGAATTCAAACTTTGAATCCTGTATCAAAGCCACGTGCTTCGCTTTGGGGATTTAAGTACGGCAACGCGGGAGATGAATGTGTGGAGCAGAGAGCCAGCGAACTGCGGCCATGGATGCAGAGAACTGCAGAGGACACTCGGTCAAGTCGCCTTCGATAGACGCCGAACTGCTGCTAAGGAAAACTTGGAAAAGAAACTTTTGTTAGAAGTTTGTTTACGGCTGTTATATCAGTCCCGGGCTGCCTCCTTCTGATTGGTCCATCTGTGTCACCGTCCCTTTGATTGGCTCTCCGTCTTAAAAGAGGAGGGTATTTCTCGAAGGGGCGATCGGTTTGATTTTTTTTAAAGTTCCAACGCCCCGGAATCCCTTTTTAAAAACTATTTAAATATTAAACGGCTGATCGCCAGGAATATTGTGGCAAGTTGAAAGATCATTTCGCCTTGAAAACTCCATTCATAAATATACCGCCACGAACTTTTATTTCTCTTTGAACAAAAAACCATGCCAATCGTGAAATCGCGGTTTAATGAAATGTGGACGCTTTTATGTTCCGAGGCAGGCATTCTTTTCACCCACGGTAAGTTGCAGTGTGCACTTTGCACACTATGCGGCTCGTCTGCTTTCTCTTGTTTTATGGTTGCGCGGTTTTACAGAGAATGAAGACCCATCAGAAATGAATGAGGAATTTGTGGATCTGACCATTGGGATTTGCAATGGGGATATTTCATCTTCCAGTGGAGTTAAACGAGGTACTGTATCAAGGAAAACTGCCTCGAAACTTTCCACCATATCGATTGTTTCTTCTTCACATGGTAAGCACGCACCATCATCTCTCTCTCTCTCTCCTTTATGGTTCACTCCAGCGTTAAAACCTGGACTGTGCTTTACCCGGGTAAACGGGGATCCCATTGCTCGTGCTATCATTTGCGAGGATTGGCTCGATCTGTAACCGTTGAATTACCATATCCTATTCATTTGCGAGACACCAAGCGATGGAACCAAGATTTGAAGCTGTATTATTATTCAGAGGAGCTGATCTGCAACCTCTCGCACATTCTACTGTATCTATTAACTTACAGCATGCAATCTGTTGCAAAATTATGAACGCTCTCCACTCGAGTGGTTTTTTTTAGCTTACATTTTCAGCCTAAGTTATAAAGCGAATGTTTTAATACTTGGATGTTTCTGCACTGGTCTTTATAAAGTTAACATCAAAATGTTATGTCAGATCAAGAGACATAGGAATTGTGTTAATTTCAGAAAATATTCATGAATTTTTTTTCCCAATTAGTTAATTTTTCTTCCTTTCTGTCCCGTCCTACTCAATCTCACGCCTTATCTATTTATAACGCTACAACCAGAAACATTTTGAAGGTGTGAATAGTGGAATAACCAAAATTACTATCTGCTAGTTAGTTTGAGCATAGGTTTAAACTCGCGGGGGAGGTCATCCGTTCTGCAATATATCTCGGACGGTCCCTTTGGTATCACTCCATTAACACCTGTCAAATAACTCGGGCAAAACTCGTTTATATTTGGGGAGGGATGTTTGAATTACCCTTTGCTACTTTCCTCGGTTACTTCCAATCTTATATTTTAAATTATTAGTTATAATCTAGGGCGAGGGGGTCTGATGTGTGATTTAGAAATCTTGCGTAGTCTAATTCAACCTCAGAGAACGGTGGGGTGGGGGGGGGGGGCTTGAATTTTATTAATTGCTCCACTCTTTACGAGCTTATAAACAAGGAAGGAATGCTGTTTATCAGGTCGGTGCCGACGTTAAACATTTTAACGCACAATTATGGATAATCCGTCACTTTCTAATTTCTGAAAATATATGGACCAAGTTAATGGGACTTTATTATAAAATTATCGACAACTAATCTCGCTTTCGTTAGGTCAGAATGGTTCTGATGGAAATTGGAAAGGCGAGACGCCGTAAAAACTCCTTTCAAGGGATCAATCGGAAAGCAAGAAAACCCCAACGTTAATTCCTTCTGGAGATCTATTTGCTTCGGGGTATAAATTGACAACAAACGATCCTTTTAATTGTCCCCCCCCCCCCCCCCGGCATAAATGTGCCTTCATGTGTCCCGTATCGTGGCAAAGCGAATCTTGCAAAGGCAGCAGAATCCGTTGGTCCCGTTGGATTTTTAAAGCCTGCACCCGCCTTCCCCCGAATTAATGTTATGAACCGAATTAAGGCGAATTTTGTGAAGATTGTGTTTGATTTGGGCGAATACTGAATATTCATATTTTGTTTAAGAGAAACTCGGATTAATTACGAAAGACTGCAGGACTGCTGGAGTCGCATGAGGGTGTCGTCTTCATCGTTTTCCAGGTATTTATTGGTTTGATTGTTGATGTTCCCACTAGATGGGCTTGGGAAGACTAACGATCAAATGCTGGCGAAGTATGCATGGCAGAGAGCAGGAACAGGGGTGAAACTGTTGAGTACAATTTCGCAACGTTGTCACACTGTCTGTGGGATATGTAAAGCCCAGATGGCTCTATAACAAGAAAAAAAACCCTCCAGGCGCCCTTAATTGATTTTGGATGGTTTTGCGGAATTTTATCACAAAACATAGAAATTTCACGACGGTGAATTTGGAAGCAGGGAGTGTTCACCTTTTAATCTGGGCTCTGCACAGCGATTCGTACGTGTCCTGCTTTCACGTTTCACCGTTCAGCAGCAGATGTGTTTCATCTTCTGCTGCATTTTCCGCTTTAACTTCAAGAGTATGGTGACCAATGAGTCTGATTCGGTTAACAATCTTGTCAGTAGAATTCAGACACGCTGCAGGTCTGTGTGTCTGCACGAGAGTCGTTCCCATCAATCGCAAACTTATGTTCCCTGGTCACGGGGTGTGAGTACTTCGGCAGAACAGTGTTGGATGTCGGAAGTGTTTTGACCTTCATATCCATCTAATTATATTGTGTCCGGCAGAAGTCGCTGCCACTAAAGATCATGTGTAGATTAAACATAAACATCTCCAGCGGTTAAAGGATTACACGGACGTGTTCTTTTGCGAAATGTTGCGATTTCCATGGGCAAGTTGGGGCTAGTGTGTACAAAAAAGCAAACAAAATAAAAACAGGTACGGATTCATAGAAACGAAAGCGTTTTTATTTTCCTGACCAGGAATGCTCGCAGTCGTAATGCTCGCATATCTTTCACCTCGTACCCCAACCACAGATCATCGCATCCCTTCCATTCACCGGGTCTTCACAGCCCATGTTCAAGCGCTTTCAGGGATCTCCTGCTTCAACATCAGCGTTAAAAGTAGATAATTTTTCATTTAGTCGGCTAATCATTTTTCTTTTCTAGATTTCAGATTTATCGATTTCAAATTCCACTTCTGTTAGAATACATTAATTGGATGAAGTGTTCATAGTCACTAATAGATGGAAACTATTATTGTAAAGTGCAACATAAAAAGTTATTACAAAGTATTCTTTTTGCTTTTTTTGTCAATAAACAACGGGCCCTAATGAATATAGCAAGAATGTATGTCTGGCGGCGTGTGTGTCATGTTGGTGAGGAGATTGCCCAGTATATTCGCCAACAATCTTTTTAATCGAATAAAAAACAAGATGTGTTGTATTTTAAAGATTTTTTTCGTTTATTTGCCCGAAAAAATATACACAAATCAAAGTAGTTGAGAGTCTTTTACGAAAGTTGGGCGAACAGTGAGGAATAAATTCACTTTGTTTTTTTTAAATTTAAAGTAATGCACATCCTCGGGTCTGTAAGTTATCTGTCCGGTACAAATGTCCACAAAAACTATATTCAATATTTATTCTCAACCTGGTGAAAGGACACTCTGATAACCAGGGATGCCTGTCTGGGCGTTAGAAGACCCCCCAGATCTGCTCGAGAGGAATTGCTGACATGTGGCTATAGACCACGCGTTGTGTGCTCCGCTCAACACCAACCGAGACTGTTCTGATTCCCGCGATCATTGGATATATCAGGTATCAATGTCTGTTTACGATCTTCAATTCATCAAATACTGCTCGCATATTTATTGAAATAGCTTCAAAAATTTGTCAATTTTTTTTCAGTCGATTCCCATCTCAATTCCTCGAAACATTTTTTAAAGACTTGAATAAGAGTGTTCGAAAATTTTTATGGAAAGGGAAAATGGCGAGGATTTCTTTGGAAAAATTGAGCTGCAAGTTTGAATGGGGGGGGGGGTGGGGGGCGGGGTACAGGTTCCCCATTTTAAGAATTATTACAAGGCAGCTCAGTTGAGATTATTAATGAACTCTTTGGTGTAAATAAAATTCCTGCTTGGGTTAATATGGAACTTAGTAAAATAGGAGAAATTAAAATAAAGGATTTATTTACGTGGAATTCAAAATTATTGAAACATTTGATTGAATTATGGAATAAAATGGATTACGAAATAGGTGCAAAAGGTTTAATTTCACGAAAATGCCTTTATGTCAAAATAGACTTGTTCCATTTTCCATATATATAATCAATTTCTGAGGACTTGGATGCGGATGGATATTGAGAGAATGGAAGATTGTTTTGAAGCTGGAAGATTTATTACATTTGAACGAATGAAGAATAAATTTAATGTGTCAATTAATATTTTTTTCTGTTTTATCAAGTTGAGGCTTTTTTGACTGATAAAATGGGTCTGAGTTTGATGTTACCTCGTCAGAGTGAATTGGAATTATTGATTCGTTATAGTAACATAAATAAACTTACTTCTGTAATGTAAATTTTACTTCAAAAGAAACCCCCCAAAAATAGGGGTGCCTAAATCGAGATTAAGATGAGAAACAGATTTGAATAGACAAATAGATGAGAAAAATTAGATGCAACTATGTAGAGATAATATGACAAAAAAAATAATGTTACATATAGGTTGATTCAATACAATTTTTTGCATCACTTATACTTAACTCATCAAAAAAAAATTGAACCCACGTTATCAGATTTATGTTTTGGACGTGGTCAAGAGATTGGATCATTCCTGCATTCTACTTGGGAGTGTCTGAAAGTTAAACATTTTTGGTTGGAAGTTGGAAATTTTTTGGAATGAATAGCAGGAACTAAGTTCCCACAGGATCCAATGTTATATTTGTTGAGTAATATTAGGACTATAAGACCAGAAATTGAAATTAACTGTGTATCAAACTGAATATATACAAATTGCTTTAGCAGTTTTTAGGAAGTATATAGCTATTACTTGGAAATCAGATATAGATTTAGGGATGGAGAGATGGCATGTGGAACTTCATAGCTGTATTCCACTTGAGAAGATTACTGATAATTTACAAAATAAATATCAGGTATTTTGGAAAATATGGTGCCATATTTTCAAAATATGGGTATGAATATTTAACAGTCTCTCTGAAGACCCCATCTCTTGGTAACCTCCAGCATCATTATATTATGAAAATCTTTATGATCTATAGTTTACTTTCTTGACATTCTTCAGTTTTTTTTTTCTTTTTTCTATTTTCTATCTTTTTTTTAGGGATTTGGGGAGGGAGGGGGGATTTTGTATACCACATGTATAATTTTTGAAAGTTTGTTTATTTACAGCAGTGGTTTAAAATTTTTTAAATAAAACATTCAAAAAAAAAGGAAATTTGTCTTGCCAATGTAGTTTATACAATTAAAAAACTGTCAGCCATGAATGGGTTTATTTTCAGTATTTCAATCTTTACCAGGCTTATCAATTTTTTTCTTGCTATCAGAATTGTGATGCTGTTACTGCAGCATACTTATTAACACAAAGACTAAAATACAAATAATGATCAATTTCTTCATGAAATTGTGAACATGGGCAGTGAATGCTGTACTGAGTTGATATGGCCCAGTTATGGGTAAACTTTCATTCTTTTCAATAAAAATGGCTTTGATTTGGAGGTAGCCAGGGCATGATGAATGAATGTTCTAAAATTTCTCTGTGTATTGCATTGCACAATATACATGCAGACTATCCCTTCTTTTAAGAGGTCTTTATTTTGTTTGTGTGTCTAATTAAGTTTTATAAATATATTGAATAAACACCTGAATTGAATACATTAAATAACTGCTGGTTTAACATGATACAGTCTTAACTTCAGGAGTGCCAGAATGGTTAGAAACCAAATGATTGCAAAGGCTCCTTGGCTGTGCGATTCCTACCCCCCCCCCCCCCCATTCACGCACTCCCACGCTACAAACTGAAGGATTGATAAACAGACATGTTTTCCTCATTCAGCATCTGCAGTCTGTTGTGTCTCCACTGGATCATCTCATTGACTTTCATTTGAGAGGTTGTTGAAGAAACATATGTATGCAGGAAACGGAGGGGTATGGATTGTGCATAGGCAGAAGGGACTAAGTTCAATTTGGACATTATGTTAGGAGTAGGCACTATGGGCCGAATGGCCTGTTCCTGCTATATTGTTGAATGTGCTATATGGTGCATTTTGATCTGAGAGTTAACAGATGAATTGTGGCCATCCTCAATACATTTCCAAGGACCCAGATGTTCAAATCTTTCATTTTTAACTTTAAATGTGGACAGGATAAATAATGTCCATCCAGTCATATGTCCATCAGGGTTTCTACAGGTATGTTAAAAGCCAAAGGTTAGAAAGGGACAAAATTTATCCCCTTGAAGATCAGAGTGGTCAGCTATGTATGAAGCCAGAAGAGATGGGAGAGATTTTATTTTATTTTTTCATTGGTATATACTTCAGAAACTGCCAAGGAGTCAAGGGAAGTAAGGAAAACAAGCAGTGTGTTCATGGAACCTATACAGGTTAAAGAGGTGGAGGCGTTTCTATCTTAAAGCATATAAGGGTGGATAAATCCCCAGGACCTGACAAGATATTCCCTTAGACCTTGAGGGAGGCTAATGTAAACATTGCAGGGGCCCAAGCAGAAATATTTAAACTGTCCTTAACCACAGATGAGGTGCTGGAGGATTGTTCCATTGTTTAAAAGAGGCTCCAAAAGTAACCCTGGAAATTATAGGCCGGTGAGCCTGACATCAGTAGTAGGTAAATTATTGAAAGGTGTTCTAAGAAATTAGATTTATTATTATTTGGATAGCCAAGGACTAATTAGAGATAATCAACAGGCTTAGTGTGTATCTCGTTTAACCGATCTTATAGCGTTTTTCAAAGAGGTTACCAAGAAAGTTGTTGAAGTAAAGGCTGTGGATGTTGTCTACATGGATTTTAGTAAGGCCTTTGGTGAGGTTTCAAATGGAAAGTTAATCAGGAAGGTTCACACACTCAGATTTCATGGCAAGGTAGTAAACTGATTTTGGCAATGGATGGATGGGAGAAGCCAGAGAGTGATGCTTTTCAGACTGGAGGCCTGTGATTAGTGATGTGCCTTTGGGATAAGTGTAGTGACCATTGTTGTTTGTAATCTATATCAATGATTTGGATGATAATATGGTACATAGGATCACCAGGTTTACAGATGACAGAAAGATTGGAGGAATTATGGACAGCAAGGAAGGCTTTCAAAACTTGCAGAGGGATCTAAACTAGCAGATGGAACTTAATGCAGTTAAGTGTGAGGTGTTGCATTTTGGAAGGACAGACCAAGATAGGACATACACAGTAAATGGTAAAGCAATGAGGATTGCAGTCAAAAAGAGAGATCTGGAATACAGATACATATTCCCTGAAAGTGGTGTCACAGGTAGATTGGGTTGTCAAGAGAGATTTTGGCCTTCAATAATTTACAAGGATGTTGCTGGGACTTCAGGAACTGAGCTACAGGGAAAGGTTAAATAGGTTAAGAGACTGAGGGGAAATTTGATAAAAGTATACAAATTATGAGGGGTATAGACAGAGTAAATGCAAGCAGCATTTTCCTCTGAGGGCAAGTGAGATATAAACCTGAGGACATGGGTTAAGGATGAAAGGGGAAACATTAACAGTGTACATTGTGGGGAACTTCACACACAGAGTAGTGGGAGCGTGGTCTGAGCTTTCAGCTGAAGTGACTGCTAGCTGATTTTTCACATTTAACAATAATATGGATGGGAGAGGTATGGGGGGCTATGGACTGGATGTCACTGGCAGAGGTTTGGGGGGGGGGGGGCTATGGACTGGATGTCACTGGCAGAATAATAGTTCACCACAGACTGGAATGGCCAAAGAGCCTGTATCTTTGTGCTGTTATACTCTATTGTTCTAAGTCAAAATGGGTGTCCATTAGCGTTTTTCCTTATTTAACAATCCAATTTAATAGAACAGCAAACCCATTGAAATGTTGATCTCAACTATGGTTTGCACAAATGCCTGTAAATTGACATTAAATTATGTAATTCAGTCCACCCTAAACAACACAAGGCAGTTTGCCCTCTTCAAGATCATCTTGCGTTACCGAACAAGTAAAGCCTCTGTCAATATGAAAGTTGATATTTTAGGATTGCCATTCTTGCATTGCAGTAAACCCTCGGTGGCGTCCCCTGGATTCTCTCGTCTCTTCGCCTTTAAATGATGCCTGGTCACCGCATCCTTACAGAGAGACGGTATAGTTGGCGCGTTGTCGTTAAAATTGGTCTCCGAATGCAGCAGGAACACCCAGTGTTCGCCGAGTTGACAAAGTAGCGACCGCAGGCCTCATCGATTCATTTAACAGTGGGAACTGTGGTAAGATCAAAGCAAGCGGGATTAACATAAGACATCAGAGTATTATGTTGAGGAGATAGAATTTAAACAGGAGGCTTCAAAATCTTCCATTCAACCAGCCCAAAATAAAACTATTAGCGCATTATTTTGTGGGACAGGAGGAGACCGCTCGGCCCTTCTATCCATTCCGGCTCTTTGTAGAATAGTTCCGATCAAAGGAAGCCTTTTTAATTTTAAGGAGATATCTTTGAATGGGTAAGAGATCTGTTAGAGATGAACCTTGTCTCTGCTCTGAACGGGGGCTGGATGGGGTAGGTTTGCATTCTGGTGTCGCACATTTGTCACAAGAAGCACGAGTTCACTTAAATCATTTTAATAAGCTGCCTTGCAGGGGGGCTTTTGTCTGACCTGTCTGCAAAAATAACCCCACAATCTAACTTTTTTAATTAATAAATTAGGGCGGCACGGTTGGTGTAGCGGTTAGCGCAACATCTTGACAGCACCAGCGATCGGGAGGGGAAATTCGAATCCCGCGCTGTCCGTCAGGAGTTTGCACGATCTCCCAGGTCTGCGTGGGGTTTCCCTGTTACCGTGCTGTGTGACTAAATTTAAAAATTAAAATCCTGATGGGAGTAGAAATCCTTAACAAAAATGGTGCAGAAATGCTCAGCGGCTGAGAGAGAGAAACGTTGGGTGGACGAGTAGAACTGGAAGTTTAATAGAACATTTTAAAGCCTCCTTTATATTAATATTAGCTTTCCCAACAAATCTCTCGGTCTGGGCAGAACATAGCCTCCTATTAGACGATTCTGAGGTTTCATGTATATATTGTTGATTAATCGTATTTTTTTTCCTACTCAAAAAGAGATACTGCAGTGGCTACTTCGGTAGAGCTACTGAAGTAAAACAAAACACACACACACCCCAGATTAGTCAACTCAAGACTAACTTCATTCAGGATTTACAATCTTCTTTTATACCCCGCATGTCCCGGGCTCCACGGGACAAGGTGGGTGGGACATTGCTATTGGAATGCTTTCGATCCCCGGGACCGGCAGGTTTAAATTGATCCTTGTGAGTCTCCTTCGCCTTCAGGCAGGATAACGTGCCGTTTTCCAGCACGCAGTACCGCTTTGTGAGGTGATTTACATAGAATGATGCCCGCGACGGACGCTGCGCACTCACTCGGGCCGCTCCACGGCCGCAACGATGCTAATTTTATGACATCCTACTATCTCATGATCTTCAGGATGTGCAAGCTGTCCAGGAACGTCTGACGAGCGAGAGTGGGGCTGATCACCGCGCTTCGTTTTATTTACCATTAACCAGGGCCATTCAGCGGGAGCACAGCTGCTGTCCTTTTTAAAGTGTCTGAAGCAAGTCAACAAGTTTCCCAAGAAGCTTGTGTTAGTTTGGATCCTACTTTAAAGCGTGTCTTCACACCTGAAACATTTACTAATAAATGTTAACATACCCGCTCTCCATTAAAGCAAATCAAATAGTCTTCGCGTTGAACGGAAGAGCCCTGTTTACCAAATATTTCCTGCATTATTCTCGGATAACTGAGGACAGGAGACACCACTCCTTGTGATCGTGCCTCATCCGCTTTTGTTGTGGATTTCGGGGACAAAAGAAAATCATTTCGGTTTGTCACAATCCATGCCGATTTTGATTATTCGCTGCATTTTACCTGTGTGTGGCGTCGTTCATGCCGGACTGAAGGTGGTATCTTCGTTCTCTTCAGCCGAGCGAGCAAGCAAAATATACAAGAACAAAAATGAAGGAAGAACTTATTGGTGTTGGATTAAAACTGTTGTATACTCTCTGGCTGTTCACTCTTTCTTGAAAAATAACTTATTTGTTATTTCCTCTTATAATGCACGTTTCCCCAGGTGCTTGCAGTTTCTTGTATATTGATCCTGGAACAATGAGAGTCAGCGTTGAGATAAAAGCACATCATGCAATGGGCGAAGTGTCCAAGGCTATTAAAGCAAGACAAATACGATGCCATAAAATCAGCAAGTCGAAGTGTTTGTTTATGGTGTGCAATGCAATGTCACTGAGATCCTTCCTGGCTTCAACCAGCTTGTTGGATCATTTTCCATGAACAGTGAGGTTATGGGACCGACTGTTCTCAGGAGATCTCCCATCTAAGTACTTGAACAGCACTGAAATGTTTGGAGGTGACTCGGAGGTAGGTTGTTCATGGGAAAGTAATCTCCTCCATTTACCCCTCCGTTGTTGGCTTGGAAATCTATCGCTGTTCCTTCATTGATGCTGAATTTAAGTCGTGGAACTGTCTCCCAAATCTGACAGTGGGAGACATAATAGCGCTGGAGAAATTCAGTAGGTTGAGCCGATTGTTGATTGTTTTTTTTACTTCCTATGAATGCTGCGTGAACGGCTGAGGTTCTCGAGCACTTTGGTGTTATGCACTCTCGATCTCCTCATCTGCCGACTTTTCTGTTTAACTTCACAGTGGGAGTACATTCAGCAAGAGGACTCTGTTGAGCCTGATACCAAAAGGACAGTTAGGTGTGAACCATAACTTGAGATAGAAGAGACTTCAAATACTGGAATATAGAGCAAAAACAATACTTCAAAAATAACAACTGCTGGGCTTGCCAGTACTCAGCCAAATGAGAAAAAGTCGATGATTGTATATGGACTTTTCTCAGATGCATTCAATAATTTCAATCAGAATTCAACATAAAGATGCAGTTCTAAAGGCTGATCAACACTGTGGGAAATTGTTTGTAACTATTTGACGTTTAGACAAAATTTGCACCATGGAAGCATGAGTGGGAAGGTTGAGAATCACTGCTGGAGACCATATTGTTACTTAAATATTGTTTTGAGAAAAATTGTCATTGGCCAATTTCCTTTGGAGATGTGAAACCGTGCACATAACAAGCCAATTAGGATTGATTAAAACAGTGGTTTTCAACCTTTTTCTTCCCACCCACATACCACTTTCAGCAATCCCTATGGCATAGGGATTACTTGTGTGAGTGGAAAGAAAAAAAGGTTGAGAACCACTGCTTTAAAGCACATGACTAATTATGATGTCATCTGCAAAATTCTTCATGATGCCTCCCAATTCAGAAGATTATAGGAGCAGAAGTATGTCAATTGGGCCATCGTCTACTCTGCCAGTCTAATCATGAGCTCATCCAGATTTAACAGATTAAGATTTATTGTCAGAGTACCTACATGACATTACATGCAGCCCTGAGATTCCTTTTTCCTGTGGGCATGGCAGAATTACCACTTATTGGTAGTGCCAAAATAAACTATACCCTGTGTCAAACATGTAAACAATTAAAGGAACTGTAAATGATAATGAATCTAAACAAACTGACTGCAATACTGTATGTAGAAAACGAAGAAAATCAATAAAATGCAAAAGTAAATGAGTCCTTAAATGAATTCCTGAATGAGTTTGTCATTGTGATGTCTGATAGTGGAGGGGTAACAGCTGTTCCTGAACCTGGTGGTGTGAATCTTGTGGCACCAATACCTCTTTCCTGATGGCAGCAGCAAGAACAGTGTGAGCTGGGTGGTGTAAATTTTTGATGATTGCTGCTCTCCGAAGGCAGAGTTCCCTATAGATGTACTCAATAGTGGAGAGGATTTTGCCTGTTATGTCCACTACCTTTTGGAGGGCTTTATGCTCAGGGGTATTGGCGTTATATACTAGACCATGATGCAGCTGGTCAGCACACTTTCCACAACACCTCTGTTGAAATTTGCCATGGTTTCTGGTGTCATACCAAACCTCCACAAACTCCTGAGGAAGTAGAAACATGCTTTCTTCATGATGCCATTGGTGTGTTGGGTCCAAGGAAGATCCTCATAGTGATCCCCCAATGATCACTAGATTGTACACCTCTGGTTTTCCTTTCCTGTAGTCAACAATCAACTCCTTAGTTCTGAAGTCATTGAGTGCAAGGTTGTTGTTGGTGCACCATTCAGCCAAGTTTTCAATCTCTGTCCTGTCTGCTGACTCATTCCCTTCCTTTATACAATCCACTACCCTGGGATCATCAGCAAGTTTGTAGATAGTGTTACTGCCATATCAAGCTGCACAGATGAAGGTGTAAAGTGAGTAGAGGAGGGAGGTAAGAACACAGCACTGTGGTCCTCCAGTACTGATAGAGATTGTGGAGGAGGTGTTCTTATCAATCCTCACTGTTTGTGGTCTGAATCCATCCTCCCACTTAACCCCACTCCTTGTAACCCTTGATGTCGTGGCCAATCAAATACATGTTGCAGATGACACCATAATTAGGGCGGCACTGTTGGCATAGCAATTAGTGCAACGCTGTTACGGTGCCGGTGATTGGGATGGGGGTTCAAATCTTGTGCTTTCTGTAGGAGTTTGTAAATTCTCCCCATGTCTGCATGGGTTTTCCCCAGGGGCCCTGGTTTCCTCCCACTGTTCAAAATGTTCCGAGGGTGTAGGTTAATTGGGTGTAAATTGGGTGGCACAGGTTTATGGGCCAAAATAGCCTGTTACCATGATCAATGTCTAAATTTAAAAATTCAATATCTGCCTTAAATACAACCAATAACCTCGTTCTACAGCAACCTTTGGCAATATTTGACAGACTTGTGACCCTCTGACTAAAGAAATTTTTTCACTTCTCTGTTTTAAACTGACCCCCCTTTTATCCTGAAGTTATGCCATATTGTCCTCGATTCCCCTACCATGGGAAACATCCTTGTCACATCTACTCTGCCCAGACCTCTCACCATTAGAAATGCCTCTGAGGTCCCCTCATCCTTCAGTATAGTGCAAGAGCCAACAATAATTCCTCATAATGCTAACCATTTAGTTCCTGGTATCATAAATCTTCTCTGAATCCTTTACAACATCAGCACATCTTTTCTCAAATTAAGAGCCCAAAACTGTACACAGTACTCCAAGTGAGGTCTCACCACTGCTTAGAGTCTGAAAATTACATTCCTGCTCTTGAATGCTATTCTTACAGAAATGAATCTCCACATTGCTTTCGCCTTCTTCACCACCGACTCAACCTGAAGATTAATGAGGACTCCCAAATTCCTTTGCATGTTGGAGTTTTGAAATTTCTCCCCTTCTAAATCATAGTCTGCCCATCTATTTCTTTGACCAAAGTGCATGACCGTACACTTCCCAACATTGTATTTCATCTGCCTCCTTTTTCCCCATTCTCCTCATCTATCAAGTCTCTCTGCAGCGCTTCAGTATTCTCAGCACCACCCGCAAATTTAGACACAAAGCCATAATCTAAATCATTTATATACAATGTGGAAGGAAATGGACCCAACCATGACCCCTATGGAACACCAGTGGTAACTGGTAGGCAACCAGAATAGGATCCCTTTATTATCTTTTTCCTGCCAAGCAGCCAATGCTCTACCCATGCAAGTATCCTTCCTGCCATTTCATAGGCTCTCATTTTGTTTAGCAGCCTTATTGAAGGCCTTTTGAAAGTCCAAATACACCATATCCACTGCATCTCCCCTGTCTATCCTCCTTGTGATCTCTTTAAAAAAAAAACTCCATTAGGTTTGTCAGGCATGATTTTCCTTTAAGGAAATCATGTTGACTTGGGCCTATCTTTTCCTGCATCTCCAGATGTTCTGAAATCTCATCCTTGACAATCAACCCCAATAGCTTCCTAACCACTGATGTCAGGTCTATAATTTCCTTTCTGCTCCCTTCTTAAACAACAGGGTGACATTCACGATCCTCCAGTCCATTAACCCAAACTAGAATCCATTGATTCCTGGAAGATCATTACTAATGCCTCCCCAATCTACAGCTACCTTCTTCAGGACGTGAGGGTACATTCCATCCAGTCCAGGAGACTTATCTACCTTAAGACCATTTAGCTACCCAAGTAACTTCTCTCTCATGATCTTGACTGCACTTATTTCTCTTTCCAGAGACCCCTGAGAGTCCGGTATGCTACTAATGTCTTCCACAGTGAAGACTGATCTAAAATATTCATTCAATTCCTCTGCCATCTCCTTTTTTCCATTATAATTTCTCCAGTGTTGTTTTCTATTGGTCCCATGTCGAATTTGGTCAGTCTTTTATATCTCTTCTCTTTGGCTTGGCCTCGCGGATGAAGATTTATGGAGGGGTAAATGTCCACGTCAGCTGCAGGCTCGTTTGTGGCTGACAAGTCCGATGCGGGACAGGCAGACACGGTTGCAGCGGTTGCAGGGGAAAATTTGTTGGTTGGGGTTGAGTGTTGGGTTTTTCCTTCTTTGTCTTTTGTCAGTGAGGTGGGCTCTGTGGTCTTTTTCAAAGGAGGTTGCTGCCCGCCGAACTGTGAGGCGCCAAGATGCACGGTTTGAGGCGATATCAGCCCACTGGCGGTGGTCAATGTGGCAGGCACCAAGAGATTTCTTTAGGCCGTCCTTGTACCTCTTCTTTGGTGCACCTCTGACACGATGGCTAGTGGAGAGCTCGCCATATAACACGATCTTGGGAAGGCGATGGTCCTCCATTCTGGAGACGTGACCTACCCAGCGCAGTTGGATCTTCAACAGCATGGATTCGATGCTGTTGGCCTCTGGCATCTTGAGTACTTCGATGTTAAGGATGAAGTCGCTCCAATGAATGTTGAGGATGGAGCGGAGACAACGCTGGTGGAAGCGTTCTAGGAGCCGTAGGTGATGTCGGTGGAGGACCCATGATTCGGAGCCGAAGAGGAGTGTGGGTATGACAACGGCTCTGTATACGCCTACCTTTGTGAGGTTTTTCAGTTGGTTGTTTTTCCAGACTCTTTTGTGTACTCTTCCAAAGGCGCTATTTGCCTTGGCGAGTCTGTTGTCTATCTCGTTGTCGATCCTTGCATCTGATGAAATGGTGCAGCCGAGATAGGTAAACTGGTTGACCGTTTTGAGTTTTGTGTGCCCGATGGAGATGTGGGGAGATATTCTCGGCGACACTAGTCATGGTGGGGAGCTGGCTGATGGAGGACCTCAGTTTTCTTCAGGCTGACTTCCAGGCCAAACATTTTGGCAGTTTCCGCAAAACAGGACATCAAGTGCTGAAGAGCTGGCTCTGAATGGGCAACTAAAGCGGCATCGTCTGCAAAGAGTAGTTCACGGACAAATTGCTGTTGTGTCTTGGTGTGAGCTTGCAGGCGCCTCAGATTGAAGAGACTGCCATCCGTGCGGTACCGGGTGTAAACAGCTTCTTCATTGTTGAGGTCTTTCATGGCTTGGTTCAGCATCATGCTGAAGAAGATTGAAAAGAGGGTTGGTGCGAGAACGCAGCCTTGCTTCGTGCCATTGTTAATGGAGAAGGGTTCAGAGAGCTCATTGCTGTATCTGACCCGACCTTGTTGGTTTTCGTGCAGTTGGATAACCATGTTGAGGAACTTTGGGGGGCATCCGAGGAGCTCTAGTATTTGCCAAAGCCCATTCCTGCTCACGGTGTCGAAGGCTTTGGTGAGGTCAACAAAGGTGATGTAGAGTCCTTTGTTTTGTTCTCTGCACTTTTCTTGGAGCTGTCTGAGGGCAAAGACCATGTCAGTAGTTCCTCTGTTTGCACGAAAGCCGCACTGTGATTCTGGGAGAATATTCTCGGCGACACTAGGTATTATTCTATTTAGGAGAATCCTAGCGAAGATTTTGCCTGCAATGGAGAGCAGTGTGATTCCCCTGTAGTTTGAGCAGTCTGATTTCTCGCCTTTGTTTTTGTACAGGGTGATGATGATGGCATCACGAAGGTCCTGAGGCAGTTTTCCTTGGTCCCAGCAATGCTTGAAAAGCTCATGCAGTTTGGCATGCAGAGTTTTGCCGCCAGCCTTCCAGACCTCTGGGGGGGATTCCATCCATACCTGCTGCTTTGCCACTTTTCAGTTGTTCAATTGCCTTATATGTCTCTTCCCGGGTGAGGACCCCATCCAGCTCTGGCCTTCGGGGCTGTTGAGGGAGCTGGAGCAGGGCGGAATCTTGGACTGAGCGGTTGGCACTGAAAAGAGATTGGAAGTGTTCTTTTATATACAGTATTTCAAATCACTTTTAGTATCCTCTTCAATATTTCTTGCTCACCTCCTTTCATAATTCATCTTTTTCTTCCTAATCACCTTCTTTGTTGCCTTCTCAGTTTTTAAGTTTCCCAGTTCTCTATCTTCCCAGTTATTTTTGCTTTTACTTTGGCTTTAACTTCTCTTGTCATCCACAATTGTCTTATTTTTCTTTTCACAAATGTCTTTCCTTTTGGTATGAACTTGTCATGCACTTTCCTCATTTATTGCAGTAACTCTAGCCATTGCTGATCTGCTCTCTTCCCCATTACTGTGTTTTTCCGAACAACTTTGGCCAGTTCCTGTCTCATGCAACTGTAATTTCCTTTACTCCACTACAATATTGACATGTTAGACTTTAGCCTCGCCTTTTCAAATTTCAGTGAACTCAATCATATTGTGATCACTGCCTTCTAGGGTTGCTTTACCTTAAGCTTCCTAATCACCTCTGGTTCATTACCCAGAATCCAATCCAGAATATCTGATTCCCTGGTGGGCTCATCAACATGCGGCTCCAAAAAAGCTATCCCGTGGGCGTTCCACAAACTCTCTCTCCTGAGGTCCTGTACCGACCTGACTTTCCCAATCTACTTTCATGTTAAAATCGCCCATGATTATCATAACACTGTCCTTCTGACATGCCTTATCAATTTTCAGTTGTATTTTGTAGTCCATACCCCAGCTGCTGTTTGGAGCCCTGTATATAACTGCTATTAGGGTCCTTTTACCTTTACTATTCCTTAACCCAACCCATAAGGATTCTACCTCTTCTTTCCAATGATTTAATATTGCTGCTTACCAGCAGAGCCACGGCACCCACTCTGCCTACCTGCCTATCCTTCCAAAGAAACGTGTATCCTTGGACATACAGCTCCCAATCTCACCCATCCTTTAGCCGTGACTCAGTAATGGCCACAGCATCATACCCTCCAATCTGTAACTGTACAGCAAGATCATCCACCTTGTTTCTAAACTTGCATGCATTTAAAATACCTTCAGACCAGTTTTTGAATGCTGTCTCATTTCTCCAGCTATTATTTTGTCTTGTGGCCTGCCTGTCATCCTTGCAGCACATTATTTCCCCCTTCACTCCTAACCCATTCCCATCTGCCAAGTTAGTTTAAACCCTTCCAAACTGCTATATTAAACCTGGCTGCCAGGATATTGGTCCCCTTTGGGTTCAGTGTGACCCATCTTTTTGGTATAGGTTGTACCTTCCCCAAAAGAGATCCCAATAATCCAAAAATCTGATGCCCTGCCACCACATCAGTTTCTCAGCCATGCATTTATCTGCCTGATCTCACTATTCTTGCCTCACTAGCACATGCCACAGGCAGTAATTCTGAGATTACCACCCTGGAGGTCCTGCTTTTCAGTTTCCTCACTATTTCCCTATATTTCCACTTCAGGACCTCTGGACTTACCTATGTTATTGGTACCAACATGTACCAAGACTTCTGGCTGATCGCCCTCTCCCCTAATGTTCTGGACCCAATTTGAGACATCCTGTACGCTGGCACTAGAGAGGCAACACACCATCTAGGTGTCTTTATCAGGCTCACAGAATTTCCTGTCTGTTCTCATTATGGAATCTCCTATCACTAATGCATGCCTATTTGCCCTCTGTTACAGAGCCATGCTCAGGCCAGAGACCTGGTCCCTTTGGTCATCCTCTGTCAGGTAATCCTCCTCAATACTATCCAGAATGATAAACTGGTTGCTGAGGGGGTTGGCCACAGAGGAGTTCTCTACATACTCCTTGTGGTTCCAATCGATCACTTCCTAATGAGCCATAGGTCATCAAGTTTCCACTCCACTTCCTTAACAGTGTCTCTTAGGACCTGCTCCTGGTGTAGATGTGGGCTGTGGGGAGGCTCGGTGTCTCCCAGGGACTCCACATCTGACACTCTACGCAAAGCACTAACTCTGCAGTCATAATGCCTATTCTATTAACACTAATAAGTGTTGAACAATATACTTACCCACACTATAATTCTTGCCTCTTGCCTGTTTTTGCCAAAGCCTTACCACTCTGACTCAGTTGATGACCGCTCCCTTGACGACTAGTCTGCTAGGCAGTTCCTTACTTATATGATGATGCTCCACTTGAACTCTGGGTCACCTGATGCTTTACCACTCTGACTCAGTTGATGACCGCTCCCTTGACGACTAGTCTGCTAGGCAGTTCCTTACTTATATGATGATGCTCCACTTGAACTCTGGGTCACCTGATTGCACCATTAATCGCCCAGTTGCCCGATCCAAATGACCCTTCAACACTGTCTTGCAGTGTTAAACCCAATTGACCTACAAACCCAATAAGTTTTGAACAGTGGGAGGAAACTGGAGCCCCTGGGAAAAACCCAAGCAGACATGGGAGAACATGCAAACTCCTAACAAACAGTGTGGGATTCAAATCTGGGTCGCTGGGTCTGTAACAACATTTTTGTTGAGGGTGAAAGAGAGAGATGGAGGCTGATTAAAATTAAGATTAGAACATAAAATTAGCTAGCCTGGGATGATACTCATTGGAATTCAGAAGAATGAGAGGGAATTTTGTAGAAATATACAGAATTATGAAAGATAGGGGAAGGAAAGTTGTTTCCACTGGTGGGTAAGACTAGAACTAGGTCATATAGTCTCAAGGCTCGGGGAGTAGATTTAAGATGGAGATGAGGTGGAACCTGCTGCTGATGAGTAGTTTTTTACGACCTCATATTTTCATTTAACGTGACTGTCACTTTAAGGGTTAGTTCAGGCTGCAACCATTCAGAGTTGTGGAGAGATTGGATGGCACCATCATACAGATTATACTCAAAGTTGATACTCTGGAGGAAGAGAAAGAGTAATTTTTTTATTCAGGAACACAGGTGGTGAGAGAGTCATGAGAATGGGACACAAAGAAACAGATTTTCATTATTGACCACCAACCACTGATGAACACAAAGGGGAGTGACTGTGTGAAATGGACAATTCTCCCTGTTAGGAGAATTATTGAACCACTGTGACCAAAGGAAAGGTCACGGTGCTTGGGTTTTGAAAACAGAAGAATTGCTGCATCAAATTGTGACCAAGGTGATGGTCATTTTGACTGACCCGCGCCTGGGTTTTGGAAGTATCATGGAAGTCATTCATTTTGTTTCCCCTATGCAAGGAAAGGGGAAGTTGTGACCACCATTCATCTAAAAGGATATTTCTCAGCAAGAAACTTGACAAGGATTTGTGAGTTTTCAACAGTCCAGTCACTCAGCCCTTCCACCTCCTTCGTGATTACTTCTGGGTATCAGTTTAAAAGTCTGAGTTTCAGCACAGGGTTTCTAAGACTGAATTTTGGAATGACTTCCCAGAATTGTGCCTAAGGTGCAATGGTTTGGGTAATCCACACCCCCCACCCCCACACATAGTTGGGTTAACTTAAGTAAGATGTGATATTATTAGTAGTTATAAATATTGTTTTAAAAGAAAAACAACATGTCTCTTGGTGATTTTTCTATTGCTGCTGGTCTGCGACATAACAAATGAAACTGTGGAAATCTCTGCCCAAGGAAGATTTTAGAGGCTGCCTCATTAAATATATTTAGGACACAATTAGATGCATTTCTGTATTGTTGTCATCATGGCTTGCCCTCGTAGGGGATGATGGTCTTCGTTCTATTAATCTATTTATGGTCTGTCGAGTGACTTATAAGTCCAGTCTTGGAAAGTGACCAACAGAACAAAGACACCTGTGCATGTATTTGTTTAATGTGTACTTGATGTTGCACTCCCAGAAGCACGCGATACTTC
This sequence comes from Narcine bancroftii, assembly GCF_036971445.1. Lineage (NCBI taxonomy): Eukaryota > Metazoa > Chordata > Chondrichthyes > Torpediniformes > Narcinidae > Narcine > Narcine bancroftii. The sequence goes on along the minus strand of NC_091480.1, from coordinate 39,074,931 downwards.
ACAAATCAACCAACTAGTTCCAATGGTATGAAAACCACGATGATTGGAGCTGATGGATTTGTTGCAGCTTTCATTCGCCTTCACAGCCATTGAGTTCAAAGTAACTTCGTCCACCTGTTCCACCATTGAGGTTTTGCAAAAGTACGTTATGGGGAAAAAGCAGATTAGTGGAACTGAGTCCAAGGTCATATTGAATAGTGCAACAGGCTCAATTCATCTTGTAGCCTACACCTGGTCTTTTTTCTTAGGTATGAAATCCCAGTAAAAGTTGTTCACAATTTTCTTAAATTTAACAGCTTTTTGGAGCAGAAATTTCAAAGCAGATACTTTCTGAAGTACTGTGTGTATTTCCTTTAAAAGATTTCATCTGATTGAACTGGATAGAAAATTCTACAACAACATTAATTTCATTGTGATCTGTGAACAAATTCAGAGACTTTGTCTTTTACTGCAATACTGTCAACTTTCACATGAATCACTAAATATGATTATACAAAGGAGTTTCTTTGATCTCTATTTTCAAGTTCAAGTTTATTATCATTTGTTTATACATATACAACCTGATGTAACAGTGTCTCTCCAGATCATGGTACACACTCAAAATTACACAATACCCAGTGCTTTTCACTTAAACAATCATATTGGCAGCTGGACGGCCAAATCCGGAATAGTCTTGGAGCTACGTTTCCATAATTACCAGTTACTACCAGAGTGCACAGCTCTCCATTTCCCTTTTGATGCAGCCTCAGATAATCCAGTTTATTTTGCATATTTCATACATTTGCAAGTTTGCGTGGCTGGATGGATTTGCTTTGAGCCTTATATGAATGTTGGCACGCTTAGCACACTTCTGCTTTGTTGCCTGTATTTCAGTTGTAGATTTCAGGTTGGTGTTGGGGCTTGCTGTCTTCATTAAGTTATGTCCACACAGGACCTTCATGAACTGGTTCTCCCACTTGGTAGTCCATACAGGTTTCAGTGTTCCTTACATTTAGCAGTGTTTTCTGATCGTAGAGAAGAATGAGATATTGCCCCTTTGTTGGGAGCCAGAGTGGCCCAATCTAGTTTTTAAACATTGAATTATTCTTCAATACAAATGCCTGTTGAGGATATGTATTTCTTACATTTTATTTCCTTGAGAAGATCTTCAGACATTGTTCATGCAATTTGATTGAATAGAATATTTATTAACATTGTTATGATGAAAGAATAACAATTGTCAAAAATCAGGATACTATTTGACTTGGAGAGAATATTGGAAGTAATGGTTTTCTGATTAATTCTTCTCTTTTTGCTAACTTTTAATACCACCCCTCCAGTAAAAAGACCTGGCAAGTTCTTTTACAATGGGATGTATTTAAATGGAAGTGATGTGAAATTAAATAATTGAAGCAACTGTTGGTAAATTGTATTATTGTTCAACATAGTATGTTACACTCTCTTTGTCCCACATGGACTGATTTTGCCTAAGACTTGGAACCAAAGTGGGCAAAAGACTGTTGTTTCCTTGTACATAGTCCATGCCAAAAAAGTTTCAAAATTGGGGAGGTTCGGTCAACAAATTGTACTGAAAACCTTCAATATTTGACATGGATAGTGGTCTGCCTTAAGATGTGATAAAAACAGAACGTTAATGAGAAAAAAATACTGAATAAATTATCGTCCTTTCATGCTTTTTTAATTGGCAGATTAATGTAAGTTAGAAATTATTTAAGCAAGTGAGATCTTCAAGTGAATTACATAGATTGCTAAACAAAACAAAACTATATAAGATCCATTGTCATAAAACAAGAAAAAGCAAACAGAATCACCAAAAACTTCAACATAAAGAATGACAATATTTTGAAAACAACAATGTTACCAGTAATGAACATTAATTATCTAAGTATACTAATTATTAATAATAGGAAAGATAATTGATTTAATCATACACAAAGCATTAATTTTGGGTGAAGTTGTCAAACTATGTTTAGAAAAATTTAGTTCTAATAGTAAAGTTGATAAGATGTGGGGCCCATTCATGGATTGTTATCATAATCTGAGGATTTAAATGATGTGGATGCTCTGAGGATTCCCTGTCTGGTGTTTGAGACCATTATTCAATTTATATTTACAAGCTATACAGATAGCTTTGTTCAGAGGGATTGGGTACATTAGTAAGGAGATTTTTTTTCTTTTCATTATTAAGACTAAAGGGGTGGGTTAAACTACAAATCACATCAGAGAAGTACAAAATATCTTATGCAAGGGAATTTTACATGTATTAATTGTATAATTTTTGTATTCAATATTGATTTTGAACATAATACGAGTTATGATTTAATTGTGTAATTATTATTATAGAATTTGATGTCCTGAATGAAATTAGTTAATGTTAATTATGGTTCTGCTTCTAATTTTCAACTGATATGTGACATATATATGATATGATTTGATTTGTGTTATTATTAATATTCCTTATGTAAAGGATTTTTGTTAAATTTAATAAAAATATTTTAAAAAGAAAACAAATTGTCAAACTATTATTTATTTACAAGCAGCTGGCGTAGAGTTGTAAATATCATAATTTATTTGAAGCAGCATAAACCAAGGAACTAAAAATTTTGATGGACTTTAACAGGTCAATTGGAGTTTGCCCTACTTTAGAATCAAAGTGAATGGTTTTCACTTGCATTGGATGAGTTTGAATGACCCATTGATGCCAAATGGGGCATGCAGAACCACCACATATTTTATGTACATTTAAAAACAAAAAAAAAGTTGGTGATCCACAGTAGATCAGGTAGCTTCAATGGAAATAGAATCAAACTTTTTCTTTGGTCGAATGACTAGTCATTGGAACTGCAAAACTAATGTTATGTATGTTGAGAGTGGAAGAGGCTGAGAGAGCAAGGCTCTAGAGACTAGGCTGTAATCTGGAGCACAACACAGTGGATCAACTAGTATCTCTGGGGCAGAGAGACTGCTGATCTTTTTGTCTAAACTGAATCAGGACTAACCTAAAATGTTGACTATCCCTTTGCCTTCACAGCTATTGACTGGCTGAGTTCCTTCAGCAGTTAGTTTTCTTTAGCTGGAGCAAATGGTTGTATAAAGGAAGGGGATGAGTCAGGATACATGATGGAGATTGATAATTTGGCTGAATGGTGCACCCACAATAAACTTGCACTCAATGTCACCAAAATTAAGGAGCTGATTGTTGACCCCACACAATGGCATCGTGAAGAAAGCATGTCAGTGCCTTTATTTCCTCAGGAATTTGTGGAGGTTTGGTATGACATCAGAAACCCTGACAAATTTCTATCGAGATATGGTGGAAAGTGTGCTGACTGGCTGCATCACGGTCTGGTATGGGAACACCAATACCCTGAGCATAAATGGATACAGCCCCAGACATCAGAAGCAGAACCCTCCCATTTTTGAGTACATCTACAGGGAATGCTGCCATTAGAGGGCAACAACAATCATCAAAGACCTACACCACTCTGTTCTCACTGCTGCCATCAGGAAAGAGGTATAGATGCCACAAGACTCACACCACCAGGTTCAGAAACAGCTGCTACCCCTCTACCATCATACTCCTCAATGTCAAACTCAATCAGAGACTCATTTAAGGACTCTTACTTTTGCCCTTTTATTGGTATTCTTTTTGTTCTCTCTACACTGCACAAGTCAGTTGTTTTTACATTTGTTATGTATTTTCAGTTCTTTGTTTGTTTACATGTTTACACTGTGTACGGTTTATTTTTTGCACTACCAATTAGTGGTAATTCTGCCATGCCCACAGGAAAAAGAAACCTTAGGTTTGTACAGTATGTGGTGGCATGTATTTCTACTCTGGCAATAAATCTGAATCTGTTATAGGATGAACATTGATGAAGGTGTGCTAATTTGATATACAAGTGCTAAAGAGCTCAGTTCAAATTTATTGGAGGGAAGTCATGTGATACAAGAACTTGACCCTCCTGGGAATTCATTTAAAAAGTACCCTTTAAACAAAGTACAAAAAACCAACTGAAGAAAAAATATGAATAGAACTGAACAAGAGCAGTTAAACATGTTGCCAAAAAGAAATAAACCTTTACCTGGAACCCAACAACTGGAGCAAGAACATGGTCAGAAGCCTCCTCTTCAAACAAAGCCTGTGAACTGGCATGTGAACAGCCTTTGGGGTAAGCCGTGCATCCTTGAGGATGTCTGCAGCCATGAATCTGCTGCTGGATCGAGGACGTGGCATCCAAGAAGAAGACTCATCGCACATGTGCTTGCCTGAATTGGAAGAAGCTCAAGAAACAGCTGAAGGAGCCATAAGCTTCACTCCTGGCAGCAGATACAGTCCTCTCCAGCAAGAGGAAAGTGACAGGGAAGAGGAAGATGAGGATGAAGATGAGCAAGAAGTAATACAAAAAAAAAGCCAAGGTTCCTCCTGAAGGTAAAGGAAAAAAGCCTAAGAAACCAGAAGAATTTGAATATTCTAATTCAGACTTGTTGAGAAAACTGAGAGGGGATTTAAAAAATACAAATAAACAGATTAAAAATACTTTGCTATTGTGAATAAGATTCAGGTTACTTCGGACAATATGGATGAAATAATCAAAAATGTGGAAGATGTACAGGATAGAGTGGGAAAAATGGAAAATGAAACACTTGCATGGACTATGGAAAAGAAAAAAACTTTGGGATAAGGTGAATATATTGGAAAACTTTAGTAGAAGAAATAACGTTAAGATTGTTGGCCTCGAGGATGGCATTGAAGGTCAAGATCCAATTTGTTTCTTTTTCAAGATTGTACACCAGAAGTATTGGGTGTGGACAAGTTTGGAGTGGGCACATAGAGCTCTCAGACCACCAGCATTGCTAGACCAAAATCCACATTCTATACTGATTAAATGTCTGATATCAAGACAGAGAGAAGATACTAACTGCAGTGGCAGCGGAAGCAAAACCAAGAAATGGTCTGCTTGACTATCAAGGATCTAGAGTATTGTTTTAGACAGATGTAAGTCCAGAATTATTGAAGTGAAGGAAAGAATTTAATCCAGCTTTTAAAAAAAAAACTCTTCTTTGGAAGTAAGGGTACAGATTTATTCTGCATTATCCATCTTTTTGAAGATCATTCTGCCGGACGGTGGAAAAAAATTATTTTAGGGACAGTGATCAGGCAGAAGAATTCATAGAAACACTGGAGATTGTTAAACCGGATGAGAGATTAATTTAATACAATTTGTTTACAGTTTATTAAAATACTATCTTTCTAATTGAAAGATTAATTAACAAATATATGGTGATCAGCCAGGGGTTTTGGGGGTAATGGGTTGCTGACTACTATCGAGTCATGTGTTTTGTGGCACTAGCCACAACCTGTAAAATGGAGGGGGGTAACATTGTGTATTATTTAAACAATGCTATTGGTGGGGGGAGGGGGGAATTCTTGTAGTTTGTATAACTTTGTGTTATGTATACTATATTAATGGTATCCAACTACAATCTTTTTTTCTTTTTTTCTCTTTGGTCTGCAGGAAGATGTCTGCTCTACCACGAAGGATACAATTTGAGAAATTTATTGGCGCAGACACACTGTGAAGGTGGAACAAGTAGATGTTGTGAAATACCTCTGTAGAGATGAATAATACAGTGAAATATGTATGTTTTAATGTTAATGGACTGAATGGTACAGTGAAGAGAAAGAGAGTATTGTCATATAATAATAAAAAAAAAGGAGTGGATTTGGCTTTCCAAAAGAAACCCATTTAATTGAAAAAGAACATCAAAATTTAAAGAGACTGGGCAGGACAGGTCTTTGCCTCTTCATTTAACTCAAAAACAAAAGGAGTGGCAATTTTGATACATAAAATTCTTCCAGTTAGAGTATAAAATCTAGTAACAGATACTGCAGGTAGGTATGTTATAGTACATTGTCAAATATACTCGAAATCCTGGACCCTCATGAATATATATGCACCAAATATTGATCATGAATTATTTATTCAAGAATCACTTTTTTAATTTAGCAAATGCCCATGAAAATATTCTAGGAGGAGGAGATTTTAATTTTTGTCTAGATCTAGTTCTTGATAGGTCAACAAGACCAGTAATGAGAACAAAAGCAGCAAAACCCATCTTGGTATTAATGAGAGAGCTGAATTTAGTGGATGCTTGGAGAAGAATTCATCTAAGAGAAAGAGTTTATTTTTATTCAAATAGACATTCTTATTCTAGGATAGATTTATTCTTAGAGCCAGTTCAATTGCAAGATATAATAATAGAAGCTGAATATACAGCAATAATTTTATCAGATAACTCACTTTTGATATTGACGTTTATGATGCTAGATAAAGAAAAATTGGTCTGCAGATGGTAGTTTAATTTGTCATTGCTGAGAAGATCAGATTATCATGATTTTATTAGAAGATAAATTCAATTATTTTGTGAGACCAACTGTAATTCAACTAGTGAAAGTTACTATATGGAATGCTTTGAAAGCATATATACAAATTATAAGTTATACTTCTAAGATTTAGAAAAATATACAAGAGAGGTAAAAAGTAAAAAGGTAAAAAGAATGTTTTTACTAACTTGGAAAAAGACCTTCAAAAGAGAAATTTTGATGAAAAATATAGACAGGTTGTTAACAAAAATATAAAATATAAAATATTACAAACATATAAAATGGAAAAAATGATAAGAACTAAACAAAAATACTACAAATGGGCTGGGAAGAGTTCATAAAGTACTTTCTTGGCAGTTGAAAGTAGAATAGGTCTCAAGAACGATTAATGAGATAAAAACAGATGTGAATGTGACTAGTTATAAACCTCATGAAATTAATGAGGCCTTTAGACAATTTTATTCTTAATTATACCAATTTGAATCTCAAGGAGATCTTAATAAAATAGAAGAGTTCTTATCGCAAATAAGATTTTCAAGGTTAAATTTGGAAGAACAGGTAGAATTAAATGCTCCTTTTACCCAGAAAGAGTTAAGGGAGGTATTGAGTTCATTGCAAAGTAATACATCTCCTAGAGAAGATGGTTTTCCTCCTGAATTTTATAAAGAATTAAAAAACCTGTTGATTCCTTTATGGAGGTATTCAATCAGGGATCTACAGCGCACACACTCCCAGAAACATTTTCAATGTCAATTATTACTGTGATACCAAAAAATAGTGATCCATTGAAACCATCATCTTATGGACTTATTTTTTTAATTAAATTCAGATTATAAGATTATTGCAAAAGCTTTGACAAATAGATTGGCAAAATTCTTGTGAAAACTGATAAAAATGGATCAAACAGGCTTTGTGAAAAAAGGCAATCTATGGATAATGTAAGTAGATTAATTAGTACAATGCATTTGGCACAAAAGAGGGGCGATCTGAGTCACTGTGGCATTAGATGCAGAAAAAGCATTTGATAGACTAGAGTGGGACTTTTCATTTAAAGTATTGCAAAGGTTTGGATTAGGACAAATTTTATAAATTGGATCAAGGCAATATATAATGAACCAAAGGTTAGTGGTTATTAATGCTCAAATCTATTCACCCTTTAAGCTGTCAAGATCTAGCAGACAAGGATGTCTGTTATCTCCAGCTCTATTTATTTTAGCTATAGAACCTCTTGCAGAAGTAATTCATCGAGATTTGGACATCAAGGGATTTAGGGTTAACCAGGAGGAATATAAAATTAACTTATTTGCTGATGATGTACTGATATATTTGACAGAGTCAGTAACTTTAGTACAGAGATTGTACTCAAGATTGCAAGATAGTCCAAAAGTTTGGGTTATCAAATAAATTGGGGTAAGAGTGAAATTATGCCTCTTACTCAGTGTCAGAGACACTTTATTTAAATGGGCAGCAAATTGAGATAAAATACTTAGGGATACATACAGATAATTTTTAAAAATTGTACAATCTGAATTTTTTACCTTTACTTAAAATGATTGAAAAAGATTTAAATAGATGGAGTGTCTTACCTATAACACTAGTGAGAAGAGTCAATTGTACTAAAATTAGCGTATTTCCAAGAGTACAATAGCTCTTTTTAATCACTGCCCATACCATTATCTCAGAGGCTCTTTCAAGAGTTAAATAAGTATCAGAAATTTATTTCAAAGGGTAAGATATCGAGGGTCTCTTTAGAAGAAATATGAATTTGGAGGTTTACGACTCCCTAATTGAAAAAATTATTATCGAGTGGCACAGATGAGATTTCTTATCTTCTTTTTTGAAGAAGATAAAACTGCATAGGTGAAAATAGAATTGGATAAAATAGGAGAGAGAATCAGAGGATTTTATATATATAAATGGGATGTGAAACTGGTGAGAGAACCCGCTTTACTAAAACATTTAATTAATATCTGGTTTAAAATAAATGGAGATATTGGAATTGGGGAGGGGGGGGGGAGATATCTCCTAAAACTCCTCTGACTCATAACAGGCTTATACCATGTGTAATGAGTAAATATATTTTCAAAATCTGGTCTCATAAAGGGATCAGATACATTGAAGATTGTTATGAGCAGGGACAAATGATGTCATTTGAACAATTAAAAATAAATATGGAATTCTTAATAATACAAATTTCTGCTCTTTTCAAATAAGAGCATTCTTAAGGGATAAATTGGGCCCAACAATGTTAACAAATTGTAGTGATGTGGAAACTTTGATTTGAATGGGAAATACAAAGACATTTACTTTAGTAATGTATCGCTTACTTCAAATGGGGTTCCCCAAACAGGGTGCTCAAGTCCAGGCAGAGATGGGAATCAGACTTAAATATAAGAACAATTCTAATCTGAATTTTTTTGTGAAGTATGATTAATACGATCAATGTAAGATGTAGATTAGTACAATATAATTTTTTGCATTAATTATATCTCATATCACAGAAATTAAATAAATTAAATCCAAATCTTTCAGATCAATGTTTTTTAAATGTTTATTTAATACATTACAATATAATCAATTTCTAACAATATTTACACAAACTTTGTACGTATATATACAGTGACTTTTTCCATTTTCTCCTCAATCCCCTCCCTTCCACCCCCTCCAATAACTATAGAGAGAGGAAAAAACAGAACCAAAAGAGAAAAGAAAATAAAAAAACAAAAGGGAGCGTGTCTTTTAAATATTGAGATTCACTTTTTCCTTGCATATACTATTTCTTGTTTAGAGTTACGAAGTGAAGGACCGAGGTTGCGGTTACCAATAAAGTTTATATAAGGGTCCCAAATTTGTTCATATTATGTGTAATTGTCTCTTATTTTAAGTAATTTTCTCTAATGGAATAGATTTGTTCATGTCTGTGAGCCACCGCTGTATTTTCAGGGGTGTTTCCATTTTCCAAGTTAACATTATACATTTTTTTAGCTGCCACTAATGCAATCTTGATAGTTCATATTTGAAATCTGTTTAAATTCAATTTTAACTTTGTCTTTTATATTGCTTAACAGAAAAAATTTCTGGGTCTTTTGCTATCTTGTTTTTTGTAATTTGATCTAGTATTGAATTTAAATCCTCCCAAAATGGTTTCACTTTTGTACATATCCAAATTGAATGTACCATTGTACCAATTTTTTGTTTACAGCAAAACCATTTATCAGCTGATGTCGGGTTCCATTCTTTTAATTTTTGAGGTGTAACGTATAGTCTGTGAAACCAGTTATATTGTATCATTCGATACCAGGCATTTATTCTATTTGTAATCCCTGCACATAATTCCTTCCATGTTTCATTATTTATTTGTATGTTTAAATCATTTTCCCTACAGCATTTGGGTCCATATATTGCCTCATCTTTTCCTTTGTCTTGTAATTTAATATACATATTTGTAATAAACTTATTAATTATCATAGTGTCTGTGATTATATTTTCAAAACTACTGCCCTCCGGTAACCTTATATCATTTACAAGCTTTTCTTTTAACTATTTTAATTGATAGTATGAAAATATTGAGCCATGTAATATTTTAGTTAGTTATTGCCCAGAAAACAATTTTTTATTCTTGCTATTCCTTTTCTTGAACATTCCTTAAAATATGTTATTCATTGTAAAGGGTATTAATTGGTTTTGTTGTAGTAGCAATATATTTGGTATTTGATAATTTATTAACTTTTGCTCTAAATGTATCCTACTCCATATTTTTAATATATGGTGTAGTATTGGTAGATTGTTATGTTGCACTAACTTCCCATTCCAGTTGTAAAGTACATGTTCTGAAACATTTATCCTTAGTTTATATAGTTCCATCCTAAGCCAGGCTGGCTTTTCTCCTACCTTACAACAATCTGACAAGAATCTTAATTTGGCAGCCCTTTTGTAGTTTTTAAAATTTGGCAACTGCAATCCCCTTGTTTATATGTCCCTCTTAACTTTTCCAAGGCTATTCTTGGTTTCTTCCCTTTCCATAGAAATTTTTTATCAATTTATTCAATTTTTGAAAAAAATTCCCCTCTTACAGGAATAGGTAGCATTTGAAATAAATATTTTAACTGTGGAAATATATTAATTTTGATACAGTTTACTCTCCCTATTAGTTATTGGCAAGTCTTTCCAATTCTCTAAAACTTGTACAATTTTCATTAATGGCTGGGTTTAATTTAAACAAATGATTTAAATTATTATTTATTCTGATGCCTAAATAATGTATTGCCTATACCTGTCATTTAAAAGGGGATTCTTTTTTACATTGTGTATAATTTGCTGTATTGATTGGCATTACTTCACTTTTACTAACTTTGTATCCCAAAATCGCCCCATATTCTTTCAATTTGGTATGTAACTTCTTTATTGATTCTTCAGGATGGGTTAAATATACTATAATGTCATCCGCAAATAAACTAATTTTAAATTCTTCCTCTTAAATCCTTATTTCCTTTATCATTCTATCTGTTGACCTTGTTGACCTACTCAATTTGAACTAATCTGAAATATAACCATTAGTTAGCACTCTTGCCTTTGAATTATTAATCAATTTTTCTGGTATTTTAAATTTCTGAATTACTTTAAAGAGAAAGCTCCATTCCAGCCTATCAAAAGCCTCCTCTGCATCTAGAGCTACTGTCACGGTTGGTTCTTTATTTTCTTGTGCCATTTGTATCAAATTGATAAATTTACATCCATTACCTGCTGCTTTTCTAAATAAATCTTGATTGATCTGATTTCACCAACCGTGGTAAACAATTCGCTAATCTATTTGCTAGTAATTTTGCTATTCATTTATAATCAGTATTTAATAAGGAAATTGGTCTGTATGAAGAAAGTGACAATGGGTCTTTCCCTGTTTTTGGAATTACTGTGATTATTGCCATCTTACAAGATACAGGTAAATTTTGAGTTTCTTTCACCTGTTTTATTATATCTTAAAAAATGTGTGTTACAGAGTCCAGAGGACCCCAAAAACCAGCAGCAATAGATTTGCTCCACAACACAGGGTTACTTAAACAAAAGTTGTTTTTAATTATATTTGAACAAGAAAACAGAATTAAACTTTAACTTATTACTCAACCTACCTAACTACTTAATCTCCCTCTCTAATTAGGTGTGTGTGTGTGATGTATGTTTAAGATCCGAAAAGTTCTTTGGATCACAGTCCAACCTCACTGGTTGCAGGCAATTCTTGTTCTGTGCACAGAAGTTAGCATTAACAAAGTTCACCAGTCTTTGTTGCTTAACAGGCAAATGGTTACCACTCAGGAGGGTTCTTGCTGGTTTTCAGAGAGAGATTCCTTTTCCAGGACATCCACAACTGATTCCTTCTCAATCAGCCTTGCTGACGAAACTTGCCCCCTTCAGGGTTCTCCAGATGATCCTTTTTCTTTCAGGTCCCCTTTCACACCACCAGTCTTCTCCTTTGACCAGGCAGCCTTCCAAAGTTTGCCAGCGTGTCCCTCTGGAATGGATGTCTGCCTCTCTCCTCTCTGTTTCACACCCTCCCACTTTGAGAGCAAAACTGTTCTCTGCCTGCAAATATCACATGCTCTCCCAGGCAAGCTGTTGTTGATACTTCTATGCCTCCTGCAGAAAGCATTCTGCAAAAATCCTGCAAATATTCTGTGTTTTACAATGTATGTGTGCAAGCTGCTCTAACAATTCCTCCCAAACCACCTCTAGATATACTGTCACAAAAGGAATTAATAAGTTTTTAAAAGTTTTGTAAAATTTCATAGGGAATCCATCCTCATCCGGTGTTTTATTATTTGGTAGATCCATTAATGTGCCATATACTTCCATAACCATCAGGGAATTTGCTAATTTACTGGGGTAACTTGATATTTGTCAAAAATTTATCCATTTCATTATTCTTCTCTAAGACCTGATTGGTATAATTGCTTATAAAAACTCCTGAAATTTTCATTAATCTCTTGTGGTTTATATGAAATCTGATTATTTCCTTTCCTTATTGCTATTATAGTTGTTGTTACTTGCTCTGTCTTCAATTGCCAAGCCAAAATTTTGTTTTCTCACCTAATTCATTATATCTTTGTTTTGTTTTCATTTTTTTCCACTTGGTATGTTTGTAACATATCATATTTCAATATCTTCTCTGTCAATGCTCTTTTTTCCTCTTTATCTTCTCCTTTCATTAAATCTTTCTCTAATTTACTATATCTTTTTCTAATTTTTATATTTCTTGGTAATATTCTTTTTTTATTTTAGCTATATAACTTATTAGTTGCCCTCTAATAAAGGCTTTCATTGCATCTCATAATATAAATTTATCTGTTACTGAATTTGTATTCATATCAAAAATATATTTTAATTTGTTGTTCTATAAATTGCCTAAAGTCTTGTCTTTTTAGCAAGATGGGATTAAATCTCCATCTATATCCTTTATTAGGAGTATCCTCCAGAGCAATTGTTAGCCGTAAGGGTGAGTGATCTGATAACAATCTTGCTTTATGCTCAACATCTTGGACTCTCCCTTGTATTTGGGCAGGAAGTAAAACATATCAATCCTGGAGTAAGTCTTAGGTCTGTTAGAATAATATGAGTAAACTCTATCCTTCAGGTGTTATTTTCTCCATATGTCTATTATCTTCATATCTTGTGTGGAACTTACTGTAAATTTAGCTGCTTTACACTTTTTTGAATTTTTCCCGGTTTTATCTAATAATGGATCCAAGCTAAAATTAAAATCTCGGCCCAATAAGATATGTTCTTGTGCATCTGCTAATTATAAAAAAAAAATCCTGCATAAATTTCTGATCATCCTCATTAGGTGCATATACATTGAATAAATTCCAGAATTCTGAGTAGATCTGGCATACTATCATAACGTACCTCCCAGCTGAGTCTATAACTACTTTTTCTATTTTAATAGGCAAATTTTTATTAATTAAGATAGCCACCCCCTAGCCTTTGAGTTGTAAGATGATGCTACCACATTACCTACCCAATCTCTCTTCAATGTACGATGTTCTTCTCCTGTTAAATGAGTTTCCTGTAAAAATGCAATATCTATTTTTTCCTTTTTTAGTGATGTCATTAACTTTTTTCTCTTGATTTGGTTATGTATTCCGTTAATATATTAATAGTCATAAACTTCAACATATTCATTCCGTTAGCCTGTGTTTTTTTACATACCACGCTCTCAAACCCTCCAACTTTTTGTCCCACCACATTTCAAAATTTAACATATCTTTCAATACATGTTGACACAAACACCCTGAAAAAGTTAAAAACCAAAAGAAGAGTAAGAAACTGTAAAAAAGAAAACATAGAGAAAGACCCCCGCCCCCCCCCCCCCCCCCCCCACTTATTGAGTTGCCTGTGTTGTGTTGACCTGGGGGACAACCACAACACCTACCATTATGGGCTGCAGGATAAACCACAATTATCACTTGATTTCGCAGCAGACTGACCCTCCCACAGACCGGGCCCTCCCCCAGACCGGGCCGTCCCCCAGACCGGGCCGTCCCCCAGACCGGGCCGTCCCCCAGACCGGGCCGTCCCCCAGACCGGGCCCTCCCCAAGACCGGGCCCTCCCCCAGACCGGGCCTTCCCCCAGACCGGGCCCTCCCCCAGACCCGGCCCTCCCCCAGACCCGGCCCTCCCCCAGACCCGGCCCTCTCCCAGACCCAGTTCTCTCCCAGACCCGACCCTCCCCCAGAGAATTTATAACTTACTTTCTAAACACTTACACAAAGTTCTCATATAAACCAACTATTAATCAACTGGTTAACCTCCAAACATATTTACATATATAGTGTCTTTAACTGTCTCTTAGTTCTGCCAATCACTCTCTTCCTTGTTGAATATTTGTCAGTTGTTCAACAAAGTCTTGAGCTTTTCTTGGGTCATCAAACGGTCAGTTTTGTATGCCCAGGATGAATATTTTTAACACTGTTGGGTGTCACAAGACAACATTATAACCTTTTCTCCATAATGTCTTTTATTGGGTTTATTTCCTCACGTTTCTTGAAAAGTTCAAAACTTGTATCCAGGTATAAAAATATCTTATTCCCATTATGTTCCAATGGATCTTTAATTTCTTTTGTTCTTCTGGCCACCAGCCCTAACATTTTTTCCCTTGTTGGATAACTTGATCAGGATGGAACGTGGCTTTGGTGCCAAAGCTCTGTGAGCTCTTTCAATTTCTATTTCTTCCTGGAGTTCTTCCGTCTCCAAAACTTGTGGAATCCATTATTTTAGAAATCCTTTTTATGTCTGTACCTTCCACACCTTTCAGGCCTACTATTTTAATATTATTACCCCTACTAAAATTTTCAAGAATGCCAATTTTCTGGGCCAATAAATCTTGTGTCTTTGTGACCTCTTTACTCCTGTTTTTTTCCTTTTAAGACAGTCATATCCATGTCCATACCTTTCACTCTGTCTTCTCCTTCTTCACATTGCTTTTTCATATCCTTTATTACATTTTCCATACATTGAATTTCCAGCACACATTCTCTATTAACTTTGATTTCTGACATCAATGTTTCCACCATCACTCTCATCTGATTGTCAAAGTACTTTGTCTACTGTTTGTTTTTGGCTTTCATCTTTAATTTTCTTCTGTATCTTCTTTGTCACTTCCAAGTCTTCCAACTCTTGCTCCGTAACCTCACTTGATGTAGAGTCCGTTTCCAAGGCTGTTTCTCCTACATTACTTGTTGTTGGGGTTACAGGAGCTCGCTGCTGATGACTGCTCTCTTCAGTGTCTTGACTGGAACTCCTCTCGCATGCGCATTAGCGTTCCATTTTCTTTTTCAGTCAGCCATTGCTGGAGCCCGCCCTGGGCCCTCTCACCCCGACCCTGCTCACATGCCGATTTCGCAGCGCGGGCTACGTTACAGCGGAGAGCTCCTGGTTCTGGCGTGCAGGTAAGGCCTTTGTTATTTTCTGGCGATTTCTTCGGTTCTTTGCTGTTTGTTGTGACTTTTTCCTCCTTTGGAGCCATTTTCTTTCTTTTCATTCAATGTTTATGTTCTATTTCCTGTATTTTATTTTGTTACAACTTTGTTTTTTTCCACTTTTTAAGTTTTTCTCTGGGGAGCGCTGGTTTCACCCGACCAGTTGCTACTCCATCATGTGATGCCCCCCAGATTAATGTTTTAGATGTGGTGAGGAGATAGGAACATTTTTACATTCAACTTGGTCATGTTCTAAAGTAAGACCTTTTTGGTTAGATTAGGAAATTTTTTACAAGCAAATTATAGGAATAAAATTCTCACAAAATCCAGAATTATTTTTACTCTGAAGCATTACAGGGATAAGATCCAGATTGAAACTGTCCAAATATCAAATAGAATTTGTTAACATTGCGTTGGCAATGACCAGAAAATTTATTGCTGCTGCACAGAAGTTTGATTACCATCTAGGTATGGCACGATGGAATGCAGAGATACATCGTTGTATTCCCCAGGAGAAGATTACCTACAATTTAAGAAATAAGTATGACATTTTTACAGATTTGGCAACCATATTTACAAAATTCAGGCATAAATCTTTAGATGAGTTCTTCCCAACCCTCGAGACCAGCATTGATCTTCTCCAAAGAAAATTAGATAGAATATGAATTTGTGATCCATGAATTGTGTGTCACTTTTCAGCAATCCAATCTGTTTTTATCATTCTTATATTTTGCTTTTCTATACTTACATTTTTTTCTTTTTCTTTGGGGGGGGGACTGGGTTAATGCCAGCATGAAGAAAATATTGAATGTACTTTTGTACTTGTATTTTTAACTTTTAATTGACTTCATATTTGGTAATTTAAAAACAAAAGTATTTTTAAAAAATTCAAATTTATTGTTAGAGTACATACATGACATCACATGCAACTCTGAGATACGCTTTCCTGTGGGTCAGGCAGAAATTCTCCTAATTGGTAACAATAAACTGTATTCAAGAAAAAGATACGTGTACAAAAGAGAGAAATGTAAATAAACTGATTGCAATACAGGGAAAATATTCAGTAATAAATAATGTGCAAAGTAAGAGTCCTTAAATGACCCCCTAATTGACTTTGTCTGATGGTGGAGGGGGAGCAACTGTTCCTGAACCTGGTAGTACTAGTTTTATGGCACCTATACCTCTTTCTTGAAGGCAACAGCAAGAATGGAACATGTCCTGGGTTGTGCAGATCCTTGATAATCACTGCTGGTCTCCAACGGGAGAGTTTTGCCTGTGATGTAGTACTGGGTTATGTCCAGTGGTGCAGTGTCACAAGAGCGCCACTCCAGCATCTCGGAAAAAAAAGCAAAATAAACAAGCACGGAATTTAACAGTGGTTGCATATTAAATACAGGCAGATTTGGTGTCATGGTACCCAACTCCACGGCCCCAACCCCCCACTGAGTGCTATTCTGGGCATACAAGGAACCTATTTCTTCCACAACTAGTACACTGGTCCTCCTTCTTGCCCTACCATTTGCTTTCAATTATACAACCCCAATTTCAACATGGTGGCCACCAAGGCCAGGTCTCGCGAGACTCCCTTGTCACCATTCAGCTAAGTTATCAATCTCCTTCCTGTATGCTGACTCATCACCCTTTGTATGCAACATACTACTGTGGTTTCATCAGCAAATTTGTAAATGGTGGTGGTGTCATTCTGAGCCACACAGACATAGTTGTATAATGAGTAGAGAAGGGGGCTAAGAATGCAGCCCTGTGGTGGTCCGGTGCGCTGATGGAGATGTTCTTCTCAGTGTGCACTGATTGAGGCCTGGAGGTGAGAAAATTGAGGATTCAACAACACTGGGGTATTGAGGTCAAAGACTTGGAGTTTGGTGATTTGTTTAGAGGGCATGATAGTGTTGAATGTCGAATTCAGCAGGCCACATAGCGTCCATAGGAAGCAAAGATATAAAACTAATGTTTCAGGCCTGAGCTCTTCATCAAGGGATGAATGTCTGTTAACCTGTCAAGAAGGACGCAAATAGTGGGCAATAAAGGCAGGAAGCAGAGAGAAAAAGAAATACAGGTTCTGGGAGATGCAGAACATAGTCGTAAACCTGAAATAAAATAGAACGTTGGAAATACTCAGCATCTGTGAGAGATAAAATGGAGTTTAAAATGTCCATTTTTGACAGCGAAGCAACTTTGTTTATTTGAAACCCATTCAAGACGCGAAAGTCAGGAAGATTTGCTCCAGCTCAGCTGGCGGCGTGGCGCGCATGCGTGAAGGAGTGAAGATGGCGGCGCCTACAGGGTGGCTGCGAGCGCGGCGGGCGGCCGGGGGCACGCGGGAGACGGTGGGCGTTCGGCAGCCTGGCAAAGGCGGGATGCAGGAGGGCCACGGTAGACCCGAGGGCGCTGACCTGCAGCCGGGAACCTTCTGGCTCACCAGGATAGTGCTGCTGCGCTCCATAGCGTTCATTTACTGTGAGTGAAATGATGGGAGTTGGATGGGGGGAGTGGGGAGAAGAGAAATCATCGAACGACCCCCCCCCCCAAACCCCAACGCGCCCCCCACAAAACAACACAACAGTACAGCAGCACCCAGCAATCTCAATACACCAAACCCCTCAACTCACCACCAAAGAATCCCACCCACAACAACCCCACACCACTCCCTCAACTCAATGCCTAACAAACCCTCCTGACAACAACCTACACCACCTAACAGTCCCACCCACAACTCCACAGCACCCAGCAACCCCTGTCAACACACCATCACCACCCTTGCCCCTCAGTCCCCACCCCCAATCCCAACAACTGCCTCAATACACCAACACCTCAAGTCCTCAATCCCTCGCACCATCCCATCAACCCCCTCAATACATCACTCCATACCCCCACGCACACCAGTCCAACACCATCAACACCTCATCTCCTCAAAACCCTAATCCCTTAATCTTCCAACGTCACCCTTTCAAAATGCACGTTGTCACCACTCCCAACAGCTTCATCATCACCAAACCTCCCAATAACCCCCAAAACACTGCCCAACATTCGAATAACCCCTCAGCTCTCTCATACCACCCCAATCTGCACGAGAACACCCCATCCCCTCAAATTCTCAACCCAATAACAACTCCAACACAGCTGTGCCACAACTGGCATGATTGGCATAGTGGTTAGGGCAACAGCTTTCCAGTGCCAGTGACTGGGACCGGGATTCAAATCCTGTGCTGTCTGAAAGGAGTTAGTATGGGTTTTCTCTGGGACTCTAGTTTCCACCCACTGTTAAAAACATAGGGGGGGGGGGGGTTTAGCTTAATTGGGCGGCACTGACTCATGGGCTGAAATGGCCTGAAACCGTGCTGTCTGTCTAATTTTTAAAAAATTGTAAAGTATTTAAATCCTAACACCCCATGAACATCTTGCCCCTCAATGCCTATATTCTACCCCCAACCTGACACCAAGGAAATACACCCCTCAACCTCTCACTCAACTTCCTACCCTAAACATAACACCCCCACCCAATCATCATCATAAGACCTGCACAACAGATCATTACACCTGACCCAACTCTCCCCCACAACCACACTCTACCCGAGCATTCAGGACCCACCCCACTATTCTTATGCCCCACGTTCTATCTCAATGCACCACCTGACTACCTAGCGCACCACCATCACAATGTCCAAACACTTCCCCTTCTTCCCCCAGACTCATGCTCCTCCACACTCCAAGCCCCCACATTCCAACACTCCCTACACATCCCCACTCAAACATTCCTGCAATCCCACATTCCCACTCACTACTCCACCTGCACATCCAGGCAGCTGCACCCCACTCTTCATTTATCTGTCCCACATAGCCTTTTTGCCACTCCATTGCCCATATTCCCCCCCAGCATTCTGCCCATCCTTCCATTCTCTCAAATGCAATGCTCCCATACTCCTGTAAGTGATTTCCCCCTCAGTTTTCCCTTTAGCCTACTAACACCCAACTCCACACAAACTACTCACCAACCTCTGGCCCCAACATTTTCCTCCCCCAATGACACTAATTTCACCCATTTCCCACCCCACACAATCCATTCCGCCATCATCCAGATCCACAGCTGCCATTCTCCACTTTCTTCACCAACCACACTCTCATATCATAACTTTGTATCCTCCAGAGTCCCCCCTCTCAGAAAGGAAACTTTTCTTTGGAATATTTAATCACACTTCTCCATGTGGTGAAATGGGTTTACAGTGTAATCTGAATATGCATTTTTTTTTAGCATTTTGCGAGTTATTTTGTGATTAAAAATAGAAATGCTACATAGTGGGCCAATCAGCACTTGTAGTGAGAGAACAACATTTTGGGCAATGACATTTCATTACAGCAGTATTACATCACATCTTCCAATTCAGCATGAAGCATTTATAACTTAATCCAGTGGTTTTCAAACTGCCCCCCAGACTCACATTCCACCTTAAGCTATCCCTATGTCATAAGTGCTCTGTGATTAGTAAAGGATTGCTTAAGGTGATATGTGAGAGTGGGAAGGGTAGGTTGAGAACCACTGCTCTAGACCTAATTGTTACTGAAATATTTTGCTTGAGAAAACTTGTCACTGGCCCATTTCCTTTGGAGTTATGAAACCATGCACATAACGAGCCAATTAGGTTTGATTAAAACAGTGGTTTTTAAACATTTTCTTTCCACTCACATACCACTTTAAGCAATCCCTACTATAATTGCCTGAATATGGATTGTCTAATCTCAGGAGCTAAGCAGGCTCAGGCCTGGTCAGTACTTGGAGGGGAGACTGCCGAGGAACACCAGGTGCTGTGGGTTTCTGTGAGGGACGCTGGACAAAGTGGTGACTGTCTGTCTTACGGTAAACAAAAGTTAAAGAATTTCATGTATGTTACATTCTAAATGTAGTAGTATGTGATAATAATGGAACCTTTACTTATGACATAAAGATTGCTTAAGGTGGAATGTGAGTTGGGTGGGGGGGGGCAATTTGAAAACCACTGACAATCTATTCTCTATTTCTCCCTCTGCTGATCCATCTCTGGTCCCCCCATTTTTTTTGTGGCTTTTTCAATACTGTCCCTCCTGATTCCAACTATCTTTTGCCCACACATTTCACCCATTGGATCCCTCCTCATGCCTTCTGTCCTGTCCCCTTGTGATTCCTGTTATCCCCTTTTATGTTTCTAGCACTGTGTCCTTGTGCATTACCCTCCAGCAATTATCCTTTCCCCTTCACCCCCAAAGTTAGTCTGTCCTTTTTATTTCTCTATCTGCTTCCACCTATCATTCACCTGTCTCTGTTTTCCTTCCCCCTCCCACCTGGATCCATCTGTCCATCTTTCACTCCTCAGTCTGCCTATTATTGACGGTCCTATGTTGCACCCTTCCCCCTCTCTATTACTGGCTATATTCCCTCCACTGTCAACTCTGATGCAGGGTTTCAACTCAAAATTGAAAAACATAGAATTGCTGGAAGAACTCAGCAGGCCTTGTAGCGTCCAAAGGAGGTAAAGATATAGAAACATGGAACACTACGGCACAGAAACAGGTCCTTTGGCCCTTTTAGTCTGTGCTGAACTTTTTTTTGTTGCCTAGTCCCACTGACTTGGACACCACTCTCTGTGAAGAAATTCCCCCTCATGTTTGCCCTAAACCTTTCACATTTGCTACCAATATTTTGGGTCTGAACCCTTTTTCAAGGTATGAGTGAAAAACAGGTCTGAATTAAAAGGCTGGGGAGAAGAAAAGGAAGGGCAGTGGGAGGAGTACAGACCAACAGGCAAAAGGTGTTAATTGGATATGAATATGAGGACAGGAGAGAAGAAAAGTGAGAATAGATTGGGGAAGAGGATGTTGTCTCTGAATGCAGAGCAGGGGAAAAGGGAAGAGAGAGAAAGAACGAGAGGAAAGGAGACATAGAGATAGATTGGGAAACAGAAACTGGAGATATTGATGCTACCTGTTGGTGGGTGGTCTCAGTCTTGTAGTGCATGAGACCATGGACAGACATGTCGACAAGGTAATGGTGAATTGAAATCGGTGGCCACTAGGAGATCCCCATGATTGTGGCAGACAGAGCTGAGGTGATCGCTCTCTGATGTAGAGTAGATCACAACAGAAGCAGTAGATGAGCCCTGCAGATCCGCAAGTGTGTCCGGGGCCCTGAATGGTGGTGAGGGAGGATGTCTGGGCACAAGTCCTGTGGACTTGGGTAGGCTGGTGACTGGTGGGAAATACAGAGTGGATGAGGGAGTCATGGAGGGAGAGGTCTCTGCAGAAGACAGAAGGGAGGAGAAGGGAAGATGTGTCTGGGGGTGGGACCACGCAGTAGATTGTGGAAATGTAAGATATGGAGGCAGGTGCGGTGGCATGCGAAGACAAGGGGTAGCCTGACCCTGCTCCATGGAGGGCATGGGCAATGGAGGACGTGGGCGAGCGCAAGCTGATGGTGGTAGAGGGGAAGCCATTTTTTTTTTTTTTTTGAAGAATCTCAGATGATCTGGCATGGAAGTTCTTGTCCTGGGAGCAGATGCGATGGAGATGGAGGAATTGAGAGAAAGGAATCAAATCCTTACAGGGGACAGGGTGTGAAGAGGAGTAGTCAAGGTAGCTGTGGGAGTTGGTGGGTTTGTAGAAGATGTCTAAAGTTTGTTTTCTGAGAGACAGAGAGATCAAGAAAGGGGAGAGTGTTGCTTGAGATTGACCAAGTGAATATGAGGAAGTTGGCGGCAAAGTGGATAAAGTTGACAAGCTCATCATGGATACATGAGGCAGCACCAAAGTCGTCATCGATGTAGCAGAGGAAGAGTTGAGGAGTCTTGCTTGTGTAGGCTTGTAGCATGGATTGCTCCACATAGCCAACAAAAAAGCAGGCAGAGCTGGGCCCCATGCAGGTATTCATGTCTACAATTCCTTTTTCACCCCCACAGATGCTGCTGACTTCTGAGTTCCTCCAGCAGTTTGCTTCTCTACTTAATAATGCTTGGTAGGATTGCATGATTTAGATCCTGTGATGATGAAGGAACTGTTTGAGAATGAAGATTTGTCCATTCTCTGGTATTTCTGTCCTCTCAGAAGGCATCCATTTACTATCATAAACTCTTGCTGAGGGATAACATATAATCCAGGAAACAAACATAGTCTCCACTGTACATAATTCTTAAACACTGAATGTCAGTATGAAGGACTGTAGTCTCTCATATAGTACAGATATTGGAGGCAGTTTACCTGTTATCTTTGATGACGGAAAGAAACTTGTCTTTCTTCTCTAATTCAATTTTTTTATGTATGATTTTTGTTTTAAACTTCATTGATAGATCATTACATTTTCCTTCCTAATTTGCCTTCCCATTTTAAGCCATAAATTTAATTCCAAGATCCCTCTGTTCCTCTGCATTCCTCAGTGCCCTCCCTTTCACTGCATACGACCTATTTTGGTTATTCCTCCCAAAATGAAGCACCTCACACTTACCTACATTAAACTCCATCTGCCACCTTTCAGCCCACTGTTCCAAACAGTCCAATCTGCGGCACCACACCCTCCTCCAGTGACCATTGAAAAATCACCTTCAGAGCCTCTGCTATTTCCTCCCTGACTTCCCTTAAGGTCCTGTGAAAAATCCCGTCAGGACCAGGAGATTTATCTACCTTTATATACCCCAGAAGTTCTAAAATCCCCTCTTTACTAATCCTCATCTTTTCCATAACTAACCAATTTGCCTCACCTATCCTACACAATGCAATATCTTTCCCTTGTGAACACTGACAAGAAGAATTTGTTCAATATCTCCCCCATCTCATATGGTTCCTCAGTCATTCCTCCACTCTGATTTTCCAGTGGACTATTCTATCCTTAACTTTCCTTTTGCTGTTGACATATTTGTAAAAACATTTTGGATTTGCTTTCACCCTATTTGCTATAGCCCCCTAATACCTTTTTTGCATTTCTAATTTCCCTCTTAAGGTTCTTTCTACAATCTGTGTAACGTTCAAACATCTCATCCATCCTCTGCTTCTTGTATTTAATGTAGGCCTCCCTCTTATCCCGAACCAACTTCCTAATCTCTCTAGAAAACCATGGCTCCCTTGAACATTTGGCCTTGCCTTTCGTTCTGACAGGAACATATAGATTCTGCACTCACTATCTCACCTTTAAATGCTCTCCAATTCTCCTCAATGTCCTTTCCAGAAAAAAGATCAGCTCAAACTACTCCTCATTTCTTCGAATCTGCCTTTCCCCCACTCAAAGACCTTTATCTTCTGACCATACTTATCCTTTCCCATAATTAAGCTGAAACTAATGGTACCATGATCACTGAATCCGAAGTGCTCCCCAACACAATCCTCTGTCACCTGCCCTATTCCATTTCCCAACAGTAGATCTAACACTGCCCCCTCTCTGGTGGGCACCTCAACCTATTGATGCAAAAAGCAATCCTGCACATGTTTTACAAACTCTAATCCATCCAGCCCACTCACTGACTGTGTCTTCCAATCTATGTTTGGAAAATTAAAATCCCCAACCAACACAATACTGTGTTTACTGCAGATCTCAGCTATCTCCCTGCACATTTGCTCTTCTAGTTCCCTTTCCCCATTTGGTGGTCAAAAATACACCCCTTTAATAGTAATCTCCCCTCTTTTTTTAAATTCCACCCACACTGCCTCCCTTGATGAGCCCTCCAATCTATCCCTCCTCAGAACCACTGTAATATCCTCCTTGACAAGTATATATGAATCATTTTTAGGTGAAAACCCTGCTCCCCATTCAACTCTCTCAAAATTATCTTTTAATTACATCTGAAACCATTCAGTGATATATTTCATTCAAGTGTCGACCACCACCTGTCTCTCTTTCAGGCAATGAATCCACATGCACCTTTGCCTCATTAGGCTCCGTTTAAAAAAACTTTTCCATCAGGAACAAAAATTTTCAAATCTGCCGAATACCTCAAGACAAAGGCAAAACCTTTTTTCCGTAACTCATTTTTAACAGCATTGAATGCTTTTCTTTTTTTATAAATCAATGAAGACTGCCTTTCTTTTGCTTGTTTTTAGCTGCCAATTCCAAGAAATTATAGACCGGTCGGTCAGCCTGACGTCAGTGGTGGGGAAGATATTGGAATCTATCATAAAAGGAGAAATAGCAGAGCACTTAGGCAGAAATAATAGTATCAGACCTAGCTAGTCAGCATGGATTCCTTAAGGGAAAATCATGCTTGACTAACCTTCTGGAATATTTTTCAAAGATGTAACAAAGAGGGTGAACTCAGGAGAGCGAGTGGATGTGGTGTAATTGGACTTCAGAAAGCCTTTGATAAGGTCCTGCACAGGAGACTAATAGGCAAAATCAAGGAGCATGGTATTGGGGGTAGGGTGCTAAGAGAGCATGGATAGAAAATTGGTTAAGAAATAGGAAACAAAGGGTTGGGATAAACAGGTCATTTTCAGGATGGCAGGATGTGACAAGTGGGATATCACAAGGTTCGATGTTGGGTCCTCAGTTGTTTATCATTAATGTAAATGATTTGGATGAAGGGATTATTAACAACATGAGCAAATTTACAGATGACACTAAACTGGGTGGCAGTGTAAAGGGTGAGGAGGATGTCAGGAAGATGCAGAGGGACTTGGACAGGTTGGGGGAGTGGGCGGAGGAATGGTAGATGAAGTTCAATGTGAGCAAATGTGAGGTTATCCATTTTGGAGGCAGTAATAAGAGAGCAGAGTATTATTTAAATGGAGTCAAGCTAGGGAGTGAGGTAGTGCAAAGGGATCTAGGTGGGCTTGTACACTAGTCACTAAATGCAGGTTCAGCAAGCTGTGAAGAAGGCAAATGGCATTTTGGCTTTCATAAAGAGGGGATTGGGGTATAGGAGCAGAGATGCCCTCCTGCAGTTGTACAGGGCCCTGGTGAGACCTCACCTGGAATATTGCATCCAGTTCTGGTCCCCAAATTTGAGGAAGGACATACTTGCTATAGAGGGAGTGCAGCGTAGATGTACAAGGTTAGTTCCCGGGATGGCAGGATTTACATGTGCTGAAAGGTTAGAAAGACTGGGCTTGTATGCGATGGAGTTTAGAAGGATGAGGGGAGACATGATTGAGGTATATAAGATTATCAAGGGGATAGACAGAGTGAAATCGGATTACATGTTCCCAATGTTGGGAGAGACTAAGACTAGAGAGCATTGTTTAAGAATACAGGACAGAGATGAGGAGAAATTTTTTTACCCAGAGAAGTGTGGATCTGTGGAATGCTTTGCCGCAGAGGGTGGTAGGGGTAGATTCACTGGATATGTTCAAAAGGGCTCTTGTGGGCAGGGGAGTTTAGGGTTATGGGGATAAGGCTGGGAATGAGTACTGATAGTGAATGATCAGCCATAATCTGAAAAATGGCGGTGCTGGCTCAACAGGCCAATTGGCCTACTCCAGCACCGACTGTCTATCATCTATCTTCTCTTTTATTTCATAACAAAGAAATTTAACTGATATTGGACTAGGTCTCTGGTCTGATTGTGACTTTAGCCATAATGCTCTGAGCTTTTTCAATCTCAATGTCGCCTTGAAATTCATCACTAAAAACTTCTTAATTTCTTTACCTTTATCTCCTTCTTTAAGTCTAATAATCTTTGTTATTCCTTCTACTAAAATTTTCTAAAATGTCAATTTTCTGCATTAATTGATTTTTTGTTGCAGCTGCTTCAACCTGCATTTTCTTAATTTGTTCCTTGATGCTTTGAATTTCAAATTCATTCCATATATAACCATATAACCGTTTACAGCACGGAAACAGGCCATGCCGGCCCTTCAAGTCCGTACCAGTTCACTTGAACAACTCCACTAGCTCCTCCGCAAACTCCTGAGGAAGTAGAGGCTTTCTTCAATTCCCTTTAATATTTTTCATCCAAAACTTCAAATTTTATCCACTTGCTGCATCATTTTTTCCACCTTCTTTGTAAGATTCTTATTTTCAACTATACTCTCTCCACACTTTTTAAACTTCTGTTAATAACACCATGGATTGTGGAAACTCTCCATATAATTGTTCATTTCAGTTGTAGATATTGTTACGAGCCCAGAGGACCCATAAACCCAACAGCAATAGATAGTCACCAAGACAAATGGTTACTAAAGCAAAAGTTGCTTTTAATTATCTTTAAACATGAAAATAGAATCAAACTTTAACTTATCACTATTAACTTAACCCCCCTTTTAATTCTAAGCGCACATGTATGTAATGTGTGTAAAGTTCAGAAAAATTCCTTGGTTCACAGTTCAATCTCACTTCTCATTCCTCCAAGTTCACTGGTTGCAGGCAATTCTTGTAATGTGCACAGAATTTAACATGTATAAAGTTCACCAGGCTTTGGTGCTCGAAAGGTAAATGATTACCACTCAGGAAGGTTCTTGTCGGTTTTCAGAGAGATGTGTTGTTCCAGGACATCCACAACTGATGTACTTCTTCCATCAGTCACCTCAGTGTCTTGCTGATGAAATTTGCCTTGTCAGGGTTCTCCAGATGATAACCTCTTTCTTTCAAGTCACCACAGAGTTCTGTTCTGTTTCTCTTATTCCAAGTGAAACATGAGACAGCCAGTCCTCTCCTCTTGCATGAACCACAAGGGCTTCAACCAGGCTGTCTTCCGAAAGCTTGCCAGCTTGTCCTGTTTCAGTTCCAGCAACTTCTGCTGGCTGACACTGTCAAGTGATCTCTGCTTTTCTCTCTCTGAGAGAAAGCCTGTTTGACTCTTTGCTTATAAAACCACATGACCCTCTTACAACAGCAAGTTCTCCTTCAGACAACAGTGGCTCCAACCTGTTCTTTCATCTGTTGCCTTGATAAACAATAATCCATTAGTGACGTTTCTTGAACACTCTTCAAAGGAAAAAGGTGTGAGAAGCCACTATGTCTCCAGTATTTCAAATAAGATCTGTTTTAAAGTGTTTGCATGTGACCTACTCTAACAAACCTTTCCCAATTTATTTCCCAGAAACCTATCTTTATATATCTATATACTCTGTCATAGTATATAGGACTCTTTAATTTTCCCCTTTTTTTAGTTATAGCACCTTGTTCAAAACATATTTCTTGTTCTTCTTGTCCACTGGAGCTGGAAGCCTCTAGTATTTTTAAAATTACCTCCATTTCTTTTTGTGCTCTGTGCATGTGCAGAGTCACTCTTCACCTGTAGCAGGCGGCCATTGTTGGGAGAGACCTTGCACAGCAATGTCCAAGGTCTCCTCAACTCCTGGCTTGTCTCCCTTAGGACAGCTCCTGGATCCTTGCAGTCTAACCCCACGTCATCATGTGGCACCTCCCCCCCGATCCTTGGAGATGTTGATACTCCTCAGATATGTTGGAATTTGAAGTTCTTGACCTTCTCTGCTACTGATCCCTTGATGAGGACTGGATTGTGTTCCCTGACACCCTCCTGAAGTCCATAATCCTTGGTTTTGCTAACATTGAGCACAATCTTGTTGATCTGAGGAGAGGTATGGAGGGCTATGGACTGGGTGCAGGTCAGTGGGACGAGGCAAAAAATAGTTCGGCACAGACTAGAAGGGCTGAAGGGTCCTGTTTCTGTGCTGTAATGTTCCATGGTAAGAAAATGTGACTGGATTGTAATGAGTCTTTTCAAATGCTTTCCTGAGGTAGCAGGAAGTGCAGAGTTGATGGAGGGGAGGTTGGTTTATGAGATGATCTTTGCTGTGTGTGCTCAACTCTTAGTATAGATAGGGGAAGCAAAGGAGAAAGAGAGACAGTCTGCAAACAGTTAAAAAAAAAATACTGGTCATTTACAAGAAGCCATGGAAAAATTTTGAATACAGTTCCATGGTAGAGAAAACACTGAAAGCATTCCACTGATTGTTGAAAAGCAGATGGGAAGAGAAATATAAAAAATAATAAAGAAAAGCATTTGCTAAAGATCTGAAATATACTGTACATAGAAATTGCTCAGAACTCTCACAGGTTAGGCAGCATCTGTGGAAAAAGAAAATAGTTATTGTTTTGAGTTGAAGACCTTTCATTAAAATTGGGAAAGTGAGATAAAGAGAGTGGTGTAGGAATAATTAAAACAAAGGTATTATTTCTGAAAGGGAGTGGACAACCCGAGTTAGCTGGAATTATTGAGTTTGCAGTGCATCGAGGTGGAGGATGACCTGCTGTTCCTTGAGCTTGCATTGGGTCTTGTTATAATGACAAAAGTTGAAGTATATAGTGTTGTGATAGTACATATCTATCACCAATGTACATAGTGTATATAGTAGTGTATATAGTTACTGTATCTAGACAGTGCTTATAGCGATTGGCTGAGAGCTAAGCCACACCCATTACCTGGGCCTTAAAGGGCTGTGTCCCTAGCCAGGTCGGATCATTCCGGACTGGTCGGCCACCTGTGAAGAGCTCCGGTCTTTTGCTAATAAAAGCCTTGGTTTGGATCAACAAGTCTTTGGTTCTTTCGACGAGCTCTACAATTTTATTAGCAAAAGAATTTTTTTGAAAGGGATGGAGTGTTTAACTCGGCCAGAAAAACTTGATATCGACCCACAGTCAGCTACAGCCTTCAAAGCCTTTAACTTCTGGCTGCTGAACTTTGAAAACTTCCTAAGGCTCATTGAGGTGGAGGAGGATAACCTGCGTCTAACAGCATTGCTGTCTATGGTGTCCTTGAGAGTCTACGAGAACATCCAGGATGAGACCACTTACACCGCAGCCATAAAGGTACTGAAAGAAATGTATAACCAACCGGTGAACAGAGTTCATGCCCGGCTCGTGCTTGCGTCGAGGAAGCAACAGCCCGGTGAGTCCAGTAGGGCATATTTACAAGTATTGAAGGCATTGGGCAAGGACTGTAACTGTGTGGACAAAACTGCTGCCGAGATCACAAATGATCTCGTCCGGGATGCCTATGTGGCTGGGCTCAGATCAAATGAAGTGAGGCTGCGCTTGCTCGAACAAGGGGTAGAAAAACTAGAGGACGTGGCCCGGATTGCGATCACAATGGAGGATGCAGCCTTAAAGTCCACCGAGCTCTCTAGGGACTGGACCCCTCGTTCTGATGTGAGTAGAGTGCCCTTCTACCCTACCCCTGACGGCCTGTCGGCTGCTGCTACCCTGCCCCGTGAGAACCCGAAATGTTATTTCTGCGGGAGGGACAAGCACAGCAGGTCCCAGTGCCCAGCAAGAAAAGCCAAGTGCCAGAAGTGCCTTAAAAACGGACACTTTGCTGCAGTCTGTAGGTCTAAAATGGCCGCCGGCAAACACAGTGCCTCGTGTGAAGCTCAACCGCCACTATCCCATTCAAACACTTCTTCTACAGAGCTCTCGTCCAATGAGAGCGAGGGCTCCCCTGCACGGCAACGCCTGACGTCACGGAGACGCCGAACCCGGAAGGGGCAGCCCACCCTCGCAACCATGGTGATGGCCCGCCTCTCGCCCCCGTGCGGGACACTCGACACTGCCGCCGCCACAGCCACCCCCGGGGCCGACGCTACCGCCGCTGCTGCCGCCGCCACAGTCACCCCCGGGGCCGACGCTACCGCCGCTGCTGCCGCCGCCACAGCCAACCCCGGGGCCGACGCTACCGCCGCTGCTGCCGCCGCCACCGCCACCCCCGGGGCCGACGCTACCGCCGCCGCTGCTGCCGCCGCCACCGCCACCCGCGGGGCCGACGCTACCGCCGCTGCTGCCGCCGCCACCGCCACCCGCGGGGCCGACGCTACCGCCGCTGCTGCCGCCGCCACAGCCACCCCCGGGGCCGACGCTACCGCCGCTGCTGCAGCCGCCACAGACACCCCCGGGGCCGACGCTACCGCCGCCGCAGCCACCCCCGTGGCCAACCAGGTACTCACCCCAGCGTCCATCACCGACGACCGCCAGGGCCCGACCGCCGCGACCGAGCAACTACAAACCCCACTACTTACTATTCACCCGCCAACGCCGCCACAACAGCACTTCCGGGAAGTCCTCCAATCTGCTCCTCGAGCGTTGACTACGTCATCCCGTTGCGTGACGTCATCGCGCAAAACTCCCCTGTCAACTGCTTCAATAACATTAAACCAGCAATGCTCTCATCCCCTCACCAGAGCAATGGAACTGATTAAAGTGCATGGACACTACACCAATTGCTTATTTGACTCTGGGTCAACTGACAGCTTTATCCAGCCAGATCTGGCCCTCCGTTGGGGACTTGACATTATTCCCACTACCCAGAGGATCTCATTAGCGACGAGGTCGCACTCGACTGGGATAAAGGGGTATTGCATTGCCACGCTGGAAGTACAGGGCGTAACGGTCACCCACTTCAAATTATTCGTCCTTCCCCAATTGTGCGCCCCAGTGTTGCTGGGATTAGACTTTCAGTGTCAGTTCCGAACGGTGTCCCTACACTTTGGGGGACCCCACGCCCCCCTCTCGGTCTGCCATCGCCCCACCCCCGAAGCACCCGAGCAACCCGCCCCCGTGCCCCGGGGCCAATCCTGCGGCCTTTCCACACTCCGGATTGCCCCGCCGGCACTCTTCGCAAACCTCACCCCTGGCTGGAAGCCTGTGGCCACCAAAAGTCGGCAATATAGTTACGAAAACAGGAAATTCATTAGGAGTGAGGTGCGTAGATTGCTGGATGAGGGCATCATTGAACCCAGTTCAAGCCCCTGGAGAGCCCAGGTGGTGGTTGTCAAGAATGAAAAAAACTACGGATGGTGGTCGACTATAGCCAGACCATTAACCGCTTCACACTCCTGGATGCGTACCCCCTGCCACGCATCACGGATGTGGTGAACCAGATCGCCCAATACCGCATTTTCTCCACTATTGACCTACGTTCGGCCTACCACCAGCTCCCGATCCGCTGTGAGGACCGACCATTCACGGCATTTGAGGCGAATGGGCGGCTATATCAATTTGTCAGGGTACCATTCGGGGTCACTAATGGTGTCGCGGTCTTCCAGCGGGAAATGGACAGGATGGTGGACCAGAACGGGCTAACCGCTACCTTCCCGTATCTGGACAATATCACCATCTGCGGCCACGACATGCAGGACCACGACGCTAACCTAGACAAATTTCTTCAAACTGCCCGTCGGCTGAACCTGACTTACAATTTGGACAAGTGTGTCTTCCGGACCACTCGACTCGCCATTCTAGGTTGTGTGGTGGAGAACGGGATAGTCATGCCAGATCCTGACCGCATGCGTCCCCTAATGGACTTACCCCCCCCACATACCCAGAAAGCTCTCAAACGTTGCCTGGGCCTTTTCTCGTATTACGCCCAATGGGTTCCACACTACGCCGATAAGGCACGTCCTCTTATCAAGACCACCTCCTTTCCCCTCTCGACCGAAGCCACAGCGGCTTTCGATCGAATCAAATCTGACATTGCTGCTGCGACGCTGCACGCGATCGATGAGTCTGTCCCGTTTCAAGTCGAGAGCGATGCATCCGACTTCGCCCTGGCAGCCACCTTGAACCAGGCCGGTCGGCCTGTAGCCTTCTTCTCCAGAACCCTCCAGGGTCCTGAGAGTAGACACTCCTCGATCGAGAAGGAAGCGCAGGCCATAGTTGAAGCAGTGCGTCGTTGGAGACATTACCTCGCTGGGAGGCGCTTTACACTGTTGACTGATCAACGTGCAGTCTCCTTCATGTTCAGCAACACCCAGCGTGGTAAGATAAAAAACGACAAAATCGCCAGATGGAGAATCGAACTCTCCACCTTTAACTACGACATCCTGTACCGGCCTGGTAAACTCAACGACCCGCCTGACGCGCTCTCCAGGGGGACGTGCGCCAGCATACAGATGGACAGACTACGGAAACTCCATGAGGCGCTCTGTCATCCAGGGGTCACTAGGTTTGCTCACTTTGTCAAGGCGCGCAACTTACCCTACACAGTCGAGGAGATCCGCTCCATGACCCGAGCCTGTGCGGTGTGCGGTGAATGCAAGCCCCACTTCTTCCGTCCGGATAACTCCCACGTTATCAAAGCCACCCGCCCCTTCGAGCGTCTTAGCGTAGACTTTAAGGGCCCCCTACCGTCGACCAACCGTAATACCTACATCCTTACAGCCATCGACGAGTACTCCCGCTTCCCATTCGCTTTGGCCTGCCCAGACACCACTGCCACCTCAGTGATACAGGCCCTTCACACTATGTTCACCATCTTCAGGTACCCCAATTCCATCCACAGTGATAGGGGTTCCTCATTCATGAGTGCAGAGCTGCGACAGTACCTTCTGGAGTGTGGTATTGCTTCAAGCAGGACCACGAGCTATAACCCACGCGGTAATGGCCAGATCGAGAGGGAGAATGCCACTATATGGAGAGCGGTTACACTGGCTCTCCGGTCTAAAGGTCTCCCCACCTCTCACTGGCAGGAGGTTCTCAGTAGTGCCTTACACTCCATCCGCTCCCTCCTATGTACTGCAACAAATGCCACCCCCCACGAAAGGATGTTCCTTTTCCCGAGGAAATCCGAATCAGGAACCACTGTACCGGCATGGCTCACCGTCCCTGGCCCCGTCCTTTTGCGACGCCACGTCCGGCACTCAAAGAACGACCCCTTGGTCGACCGGGTGACCCTACTCCACGCGAACCCACATTACGCCTACGTTGGGTTCCCAGACGGGCGGGAGGACACTGTTTCGGTGCGGGACCTAGCTCAGGACGCGGGAGAACCAGCAAACCCCCCAACCCAACCTTCCCCAACTCTTTATTCTCCGGGCCCCGTGCCGCAGCAGAAGGACCAACCGCACCCGGGCCACCCTGCCGACAACACGACTGGGGAATTGAGCGACGGAGCAGTCGCACCCGACAAGCCCGCTGGCGACACCACTCCAGCGACCCCGATCCCGGCACCACGGCGGTCACACCGGATGGTCAGACCCCCTGACCGCTACAGTCCTTGACCTACCCCTTCCTTTCATTCTCTCCCTCGTTTTGTTTTTCCCAGGGTCAGTTCTCCAAGAAGGGGTGAATGTGATAGTACATATCTATCACCAATGTACATAGTGTATATAGTCGTGTATATAGTTACTGTATCTAGACTGTGCTTATAGCGATTGGCTGAGAGCTAAGCCACACCCATTACCTGGGCCTTAAAGGGCTGTGTCCCTAGCCAGGTCGGATCATTCCGGACTGGTCGGCCACCTGTGAAGAGCTCCGGTCTTTTGCTAATAAAAGCCTTGGTTTGGATCAACAAGTCTTTGGTTCTTTCGACGAACTCTACAAGTGTATATTTTATTTTTTGTAGTATTGCATGACAATAAAAGGAACATTTGAACCTTTGGGTTATTGAGTTTTACTGTGGATGAGATAGGTGTGCAAGCTTTTGATACATCAACCCAAAATGTTGGCCACTGTGGCAATTCCCCAAAAGGATGAGTAAAATAATCTTCTATTTTTTTAGAATCTATCTACTGTGTCTTCCATAATGTTTGGGACAGAGACATTTTTTCCTCTTTATTTGTCACTGTGCTTCACAGTTTTAAATTTGTAATCAAACAATTCACATGTGATTAAAGTGCACATTTCCAGATTTTATTAAAGGGTATTTGTGTACAATTTGGGAGAAATTATAGCACTTTTTATATGTACAGTTCATAATATTTGGGACATAACAATGGCACATATATTAAAGTAGCCATGTTTAGTACTTTTTTGCATATCCCTTGCATGCAATGATTGCTTAAAATCTGTGATTCATAGACATCGCCAGTGCTGAGCATCTTCTCTGGTGATGCTCTGCTAGGCCTCTACTGCAGCCACCTTCAGCTCCTGCTTGTTTCAGGGGCTTTTCTCCTTATGTTTTCTTTTCAGTATATGGAAGGCATACTCAATTGGATTTAGATTGAAGTGACTGAACTTGGTCATTCAAATATTTTCCAGTTTTTAGCTTTGAAAACTCTTGTTGCTTTAGCACTATGTTTGGGATCATTGTCTTGCTGTAGGATGAAATATCATCCAATGAGTTTGGAGGTATTTGCTTGAACTTGAGCAGGTAAGATGTTTCTATACACTTCAGAATTCATTTTGTTACTGCTATCAGCAGTTACATCATCAATGAAGATAATTGTGCCAACACCTGTGGCAGTCATACATGCCCAGCCCATAACACCCCCACCACCATGTTTGACAGATGAGGTGGTATGCTTTGGATATTGGGCAATTCCTTAACGCCTCCACACTTGGCCCTAGCCATCACTCTGATACAGCTTAATCTTGGTCTCATTTGTCCAGAGGATTATTTTACAGAATTCTACAGGCTCTTTTAAATACTTCTTGACAAACTGTAATCTGGCCAATCTTTTTGTGCTGAACTAACTGTTTGCATCTTGCAGTGTAGCCTTTGTATTCTGTTCATGAAGTTTTCTGCGTCCCCTGCCTCCTGAAGAGTGTTTCTGATCTGTTGGATAAGTGTTTGGGGATTTTTCTTCATAATGTTGAGAATTCTTCTGTCATCTGTCATCAGCGGTGGAGGTCTTCCTTGGCCTATCAGTCCCTTTGCAATTACTGAGCTCACCAGAATGCTAAGGTTTGGGCGATGCCTCTTACTCTTTTATTCTTGTTTTACAGCCTCATAATGGCTTCTTTAACCGTCAATGGCACAACTCTGGTCCTCATGTTGAAAAATGGCAACTACAGGCTCAATAAGTGATGAATAGCTTTGAAGCAAGCCCAGCTTTTTTACACCTGCACCAATTAACCAATTAAATATACCTGAGTAATCATAAATACCTGTGAAGTCAAATGTCTGAAACGTTATGGTGCCCTGTAATGGGGAAACTAGGTATATAAAATGCTGTAATTTTAATCACATGTAAATTGTTTGACAAATTTAAAACTGGAGCACTGGGGAAAATGAAGGGGGGGAAAAAATGTTTTGTCCCAAACATTATGACAGGCACTCTAATTTTTATTTGAATTTTAAATTTGGACATATAGCACAGGAATAGGTCCTTTTGGCCTATGAGCTTGTGCCGCACAATAATACTCAATTGACCTACAACCCGAGTATTTTTTTGAAAGGTGGGAGAAAACCAGAGTCCCTGGGGAAAACCCATGCAGACACAGAAAAAGTACAAACTACTTACAGACAGTGTGGTATTCTGGGGCATCGTAACCGCTATGCTAACCGTGCTGACTCGACATGAGTGATGTACTAAATTAATCTTTAACTCGATTGTAATTCATCTTTTAGTGTGATTGCATCGTTTCAGAAAGAAAGACAATTTTGTAAAAAAAAACAAAGGACAAGCAAAGATTGTAACAAAGCCTCTGAGATCTGACTCTGACCAACATTGACTCTGCTTCTCTTGATCATGAGTTTATTATCGTATACATTGTACCATGAACTGAAATTCTGATGCTGCAGCTTTCTGCAGATGTTTGGCCTGATGAATGCTTCCAACATTTTCCGTTTATTTTGGAATTCCAGCATTTGCAAATTTATGATATTTGTAGAAATATTTCATTCACTAAAAGTTGCTCCTCTTAATCCTATTTTAACTCACCCAGTCAAGATTCACCTGCTTTTCAAATTCCCTTAATAATTTTGGTACCACTTAACTCTTATTTTAAATTAATTTTTTTTGTTGATTAATAATATCAAGAACATTTTTTTCCAAGATTGGAATTTACTCAGCCTCAATTTAAAAAACATTATATTCCATAGAACATTACACCATAGGCCCCTTTGGTCTTTCGAGTCATGCTTAACCAATTTTTTGCCTAATCCCATGGACCTGCACGCAGTCCATAGCCCATCTGTGTACCTGTCCATATTCTCCTGAATGTTAAAATTGAGCCTGCATTCTCCACTTCAACTGGCCTTTCGTTTCACACTCTAACCATTCTCTGTGTGAGGAAGTTCCCCCTTCTGTTCCAGATTTCAGGTCTATTGTCAGAGTACATACATGACATCATATACAACCTTGAGATTCTTTTTCTGCGGGTGAAGCAGAATTACAACTTATTGGTAGTGCAAAAAAAAACCTGTATATAGGATATACATGTAAACAAATAAAGAACTGTAAATAGACCAGGAATGTAAACAAACTGCAATTCAGAGAGGAAAAAACATCAATAAAGTGCACAAATGAGTCCCTGATTAAATTTGTTGTTGAGAAGTCTGATGGTGGAGGGGGAGCAGCTGTTCCTGAACCTGGTGGTGTGAGTCTTGTGGCACCTATACATCTTGCCTGATGGCTGCAGTGAGAACAGTGCTAGGTGGGGTGGATCCTTGATTGCTGCTCCTTTCTGACAGCAGCATTCCCTGAAGATGTTTTCATTAATGGGGAGAGTTTTGCCTGTGATACCCTAGGCTCTGTCCATTACCTTTTGGAAGGCTTTACGCTCAGACTGTGATGCAGCCAGTCAGCACATTTGCACCACACATCTGTTTAAATTTGACAGGGTTTCTGATGTCATACCAAACTCCACAAACTCCTGAGCAAGTCGAGGTGTTTTTTAAAATTTTTTTTAATTTTTCACACTATGAACTATACTGACCAAAATACACACAAACATGTCCCTCTTGAATATACACAGTGTCATTTTCTCCCCTTCCCCCCCTCCCTTCCCTCCCTCCTTCACCCCCCTCTCCCCACCCACTCAACGTTCAACATATATGATACATTAAACAATGTCATCACACAATGAAAATAAACAAGAAAATTGTGTCATCTACTTTTACATACTGGGTCAGTTCATTTCGTCGTCTTCTCCTTCTATCATTTTAGGTGGTGGAGGTCCGCGGTGGGACTTCTCTGTTGTGTTCCATGTATGGTTCCCAAATTTGTTCGAATACTGTGATGTTATTTCTTAAATTGTATGTTATTTTTTCCAATGGAATACATTTATTCATTTCTATGTACCATTGCAGTATTCTCAGGCTATCTTCTGATTTCCAGGTTGACATAATACATTTTTTTGCTACAGCTAAGGCTATCATAATAAATCTTTTTTGTGCTCCATCCAAATTGAGGCCAAGTTCTTTACTTCTTATATTACTTAGAAGAAAGATCTCTGGATTTTTTGGTATGTTGCTTTTTGTGATTTTATTTAATACCTGATTTAGATCTTCCCAAAACGTTTCCACTTTCTCACATGCCCAAATTGCACGTACTGTTGTTCCCGTTTCCTTCTTACAGCGAAAACATCTATCTGATTCTGTTGGGTCCCATTTATTTAACTTTTGGGGTGTGGTGTATAGCCCGTGTAACCAATTATATTGTATTTCTCATAGTTCCGGAGCATAGCTTTTCCCATGTTTCATTCTTTATCTTTATGTTTAGATCTTGTTCCCATTTTTGTTTGGGTTTACAGCTTGTTTCCTCATTCTCTTTTTCTTGCAGTTTGATGTATATGTTTGTTATAAATCTTTTAATTATCATTGTGTCTGTAATCACATATTCAAAATTGCTTCCTTCTGGTTACCTCAGCCTGCTTCCCAATTTGTCCTACAAGTAGGTTTTCAATTGGTGGTATGCAAACCTTGTACCGTGAATTATACCATATTTGCACTTCATTTGTTCAAAAGATAATAATTTATTTCTCAAAAAACAATTTTCTATTCTTTGATCCCTTTCCTCTCCCATTCTCTAAAGGAAAGGTTATCTATTGTGAAGGGGATTAGTTGATTTTGTGTCAATATTAATTTTGGTAGTTGATAATTTGTTTTTTTCCTTTCTCCGTCATTCTTCTTCCAAATGTTGAGCAGATGGTGTAGTACTGGTGAATTCCAATGTTGCACCAGCTTTTCATCCCACTTATATAGTATATGTTCAGGTACCTTCTCCCCTATTTTATCTAGATCTAATCTGGTCCAAACTGGTTTTTCCCTTGTTTGATAAAAATCTGATATCTTAATTGTGCTGCTCTATAATAATTCTTAAAGTTTGGTAGCTGTAAGCCCCCTTGTTTGTACCATTCTGTTAATTTATCTAGTGCTATCCTCAGTTTCCCCCCTTTCCATAAGAATTTCCTTATTATTTTCTTTAGCTCCTTGAAGAACTTCTCTGTTAGGTGAATTGGCAATGATTGGAATAGGTATTGTATCCTTGGGAAGATATTCATTTCAATGCAATTTAGTGTTAGTGGTAAATCTTTCCAATGTTCTAAGTCGTCTTGTAATTTCTTCTTTAATGGCTGATAATTTAATTTGTATAGATGGCCTAGATTATTATCTAGTTAAATACCTAGGTATCGGATTGCTTGTGTTTGCCATTTAAATGGTGATTCTTTCTTAAACTTTGTGAAATCCGCATTATTCATTGGCATTGCTTCATTTTTATTTGCGTTGATCTTGTACTCCGATACTTCTCCATATTCCTTCAATTTCTTATGTAATTCTTTTATTGATAATTCTGGTTCTGTTAAGTATACTATGATGTCATCTGCAAATAGACTGATTTTATATTCCTTCTCTTTTATTTTTATCCGTCTTATTTTATTTTTTGTTCTTATCAGTTCTGCCAATGGTTCTATAACTAACGTGAACAGTGAGGGAGATAGTGGACATCCCTGCCTAGTTGACCTGCTTAATTTAAATTGGTTTGATATATATCCATTTACTGTCACCTTTGCCAATGGTCCCTTATATAATGCTTTAATCCAATTAATATATTTCTCTGGTAGGTTGAACCTCTGTAATACTTTGAATAAATAATTCCATTCTACTCTGTCAAAGGCTTTCTCTGCGTCTAAGGCAACCGCCATTGTTGGCGTCTTGTTTCCTTGTACTGCATGGATTAAGTTAATGAACTTACAGATATTGTCCGTTGTTCGTCTTTTCTTAATAAATCCAGTTTGACCTAGTTTTACTAGTTTTCGTACACAGTCAGCCAATCTGTTTGCTAATAGTTTAGCTATGATCTTATAATCTGTGTTGAGTAGAAATATTGGACTATACGATGCTGGTGTTAATGGATCTTTCCCCATCTTTGGTATTACTGTAATTATTGCTGTTTTGCATGAATCTGGCATGTTTTGTGTTTCTTCAATCTGGTTCATTACTTCCAGGAGAGGAGGAATTAATAAGTCTTTAAATGTTTTATAGAATTCTATTGGGAGTCCATCCTCTCCTGGCGGTTTATTGTTCGGTAGATTTTTTAATATATCCTGTATTTCCTCTATTTCAAATGATTTTATTAATTTGTTTTGCTCTTCTTCTTGCAATTTCGGTAGTTCAATTTTAGCTAGTAACTCATCTATTTTGTCTTCTTTCCCTTCGTTCTCAGTTCGATATAATTGCTCGTAGAATTCCTTGAAGTTTTCATTGATCTCCATTGGGTTAATATGTAATTTGTTTGTCCTTTTTCCTTGATGCCAATACCGTTCTTTTAGTTTGTTCTGTCTTCAGTTGCCAAACTAGTATTTTGTGCGTTTTTTCTCCTAGCTCAAAATACTTCTGTTTTGTCTTCATTATGTTCTTCTCCACCTTGTATGTTTGTAGTATTACATATTTTTTTTTGTCTGCCAATTCTCTTTTTGTTGTATCTTCCCTTGTTACTAATTCTTTTTCTGTACTTGCTATTTCCCTTTCCAGCTGTTTTATTTTCCGATTGTGGTCCTTCTTCATCTTAGTTACATAACTTATTATCTGCCCTCTGATAAACGCTTTCATTGCATCCCATAGTATAAACTTATCTTTCAATGATTCCGTATTTATTTCAAAGTACATTTTCATTTGTCGTTCAATGAATTCTCAAAAATCCTGTCTTTTAAGTAGCATGGAGTTTAATCTCCATCTATACGTTCTCGGTGGGATGTCCTCCAGCTCTATTGCTAATAACAGGGAAGTAGAGGTGTTGATGTGCTTTTCTTCATGATATCACGTGTGTTGGGTCCAGGAAAGTTTCTCCAAGATAGTGATTCCAAAGAACTTAAATTTGCTTATTCTCTCCACCTTTGATCCCCCAATGACCCCTGGATTATACACCTTTGGCTTTCCCTTCCTGAAGTCAACAATCAGCTCCTTCGTTTTGGTGGTATTAAGTACAGGGTTGTTGTTGGTGCACCATTAAGTCAAGTTTTCAATCTCCTGTGTGCTGACTCATCACCTTTCTTTATACAACCCACTACTATGGTATAGTCAGCATATTTGTAGATGGTGTTATTGTTGTACCCATAAAGTGAGTAAAGCAGGGGCTAAGAATGTAGTTCTGTGGTGCTCCGGTACTGATGGCATTGTGCAGGAGACATTCTTACCAGTCCTCACTAATTGTGGCCTGGAAGTGAGAGAATCCATGATCCAATTACACATTGGGGTGTTGAGTCCCAGGTCTTGGAGTTTGCTGATCAGTTTTGATGGGATGATGGTGATCCCCTCAAATTTTCCCCTTTCACACTTAATCCATGTCCTATGGTTTGTATCTCACCTTCTCTCAGTGGAAAAAGTCTCCCTATATTTACTCTGTGTATTGCCCTAATAATTTTAAATACCTTTATCAAATCTCCCCTCATTCTTCAATGCATCAGGGAACAAAGTCCTAATCTGTTTAACCTTTCCCTGTAACTTAGTTCCTGAAGTCACAGCAACATCCTAGTAAATCTTCTTTGCACTCTTTCTATCTTATTGAAATGTTTCCTGTAGTTAAGTGACCAAAATGGTAGACATTATTCCAAATTTGTCCTCACCAATGTCTTATACAACTTTACCATGACATCCCAACTCCTCTACTCAATACTTTGATTTATGAAGCCCAATATGCCGAAAGCTCTCTTTACAACCCTATCTACCTCTAACACCACTTTCAGGGATTTGTGTGTCTGTATTCCCATATCCCTCGTTTCCACTACCCTTCTCAGTGCCCTACCATTTACTGTGTTTGTTCTTTCTTGGTTTGTCTTTCCAAAGTGCAACACCTCACACTTATCTGCATTAAATTCCATCTGCCATTTTCAGCCCATTTTTCCAGCTGGTCCAGATTCCTCTGTAAGCTTTGAAAACCTTCCTCACTGTCCACCTTGTTTCCAATCTTCGTGTCATCTGCAGACTTGCTGATCCAATTTACCATATTATTATCATTGATATCAATGGTCCCAGCACGAATCCCTGAGGCATACCATTAATCACATGCCTCCAGACTGAGAAGCAGTAATCATCTGTCTGGCTTAATCTGTCCAGCCATTGTCAAATCCAATTTACTACTTCACTAAGAATGCCAAGCATCTGAACATTGCTGACTAAACTCCCACGTGGAACCTTGTCAAGGGCCTTACTAAAGTCCATGTAGACAATATTCACAGCCTTTTCTGATAACCTCCTTGAAAAACTTTAAGATGGGTTAAACATGACCTACCATGAACAATGCCATGCTGATTATCCATAATCAGTCCCTGTCTATCCAAATACTTTATCCCAGCTTCCTGAGTGAATTCTTGTGCAAAAAAAAATTTAAGATCTGCAACCACTCTGATCTTCCAGGGGACCAATTTTGTACTTTACTATCTTTTGCTCTTAATCTACCTGTGGAAACCCTGGGGACTTTCCTTCACATTGTCTGCCAAGGCAACCTCAAGTCTTCTTTTAGCCTCCTGATTTATTTCTTTTATAAAATTTTAAAAAAATTTTCACACTATGAACCATATCAATCAAAATACACACAAACATTTCCCTCTTAAATATACATTGAAATTTTCTACCCTTTTTTTATCCCCCCTACCTTCTCTCCCTCTTTCCCACCCCCCTCCAAAC
The DNA here is from genome assembly GCF_036971445.1 of Narcine bancroftii. Classification (NCBI taxonomy): domain Eukaryota; kingdom Metazoa; phylum Chordata; class Chondrichthyes; order Torpediniformes; family Narcinidae; genus Narcine; species Narcine bancroftii. Next base: position 39,032,866 of record NC_091480.1, on the reverse strand, counting down.
CCATCAAATGTTCAACATAAACAATACAATGAAACCATTAAACAATGTCATCACACAATGAAAATAAACAAGAAAATTGTGTCATCTACTTTTACACACTGGATCAGGTCATTTTGTCGTCTTCTCATTCTATCATTTTAGGGGGTGGAGGTCCGCGGTAGGCCCTCTCTGTTGTGTTCCATGTATGGTTCCCAAATTTGTTCAAATAATGTGACTTTATTTTTTAAATTATATGTTATTTTTTCCAATGGAATACATTTATTCATTTCTATGTACCATTGCTGTACTCTCAGGCACTCTTCTGATTTCCAAGTTGACATTATAAATTTTTTTGCTATAGCTAAGGCTATCACAATAAATCTTTTTTGCACTTCATCCAGTTTGAGGCCTAATTCTTCTTGTATTACTTAGAAGAAAGATCTCTGGATTTTTTGGTATGTTGCTTTTTGCGATTTTGTTTAATACCTGATTTAGATCTTCCCAAAACTTTTCCACTTTCTCACATGACCAAATTGCATGTACTGTTGTTCCCATTTCCTTCTTGAAGCAAAAACATCTATCTGATAATGTTGGATCCCATTTTTAAAAAACTTTCGGGGCATGATATATAGCCTGTGTAACCAATTATACCGTATCATGCGTAACCTTGTGTTTATTATATTCTTCATAGTTCCAGAGCATAACTTTTCCCATATTTTATTTTTTATCTTTGTTTAGATCTTTTCCCCACTTTTGTTTGGGTTTATAGCTTAGTTCATCATGTTCCTTCTCTTGCAGCTTGATGTACATGTTTGTTAAATCTTTTTCTCATCGTTGTTTCTGCAATCACATATTCAAAGCTGCTTCCTTCTGGTAATCTCAGTCTGCTTCCCAGTTTGTCCTTTAAGTAGGTTTTCAGTTGGTGGTATGCAAACATTGTACCATGAGTTATTGCATATTTATACTTCATTTGTTCAAATGATAATAAATTATTTCCCAAAAAACAATTTTCTATTCTTTTAATTCCTTTTCTCTCCCATTCTCCAAAGGAAAGGTTATCTATTGTGAAAGTGATTAGTTGATTTTGCGTCAATAATAATTTTGGTAGTTGGTAATTTGTTTTTTTTCCTTTTTACATGAATCTTCTTCCATATGTTGAATAGTACTGGTGAACTTCTATATTGCACCAGTTTTTCATCCCACTTATAAAGTATATGTTCTGGTACCTTCTCCCCTATTTTATCTAGCTCTATCTTGGTCCAATCTGGACCTTTGTTTGATAAAAATCTGATAGATACCTTAATTGTGCTGCTCTATAATAATTTTTAAAGTTTGGTAGCTGCAAACCACCTTGTTTGTACCATTCTGTTAATTTATCTAGCGCTATCCTCAGTTTCCCCCCTTTCCATAAGAATTTCCTTATTATTCTCTTTAGTTCATTGAAGAATTTCTCTGTTAAGGGAATTGGTAACGATTGAAATAGGTATTGTATCCTTGGGAAGACATTCATTTTAATGCAATTTGCCCTCCCTATCAATGTTAGTGGCAATTCTTTCCAATGTTCTAAGTCATCCTGTAATTTCTTCATTAATGGCTGATAATTTAATTTGTATAGGTGGCCTAAATTATTATCTAATCTAATACCTAGGTATCGGATTGCATGTGTTTGCCATTTAAATGGTGAATCTTTTTTAAACTCTGTGTAATCCACATTATTCATTGGCATCGCTTCACTTTTATTTGCGTTGATCTTGTACTCCGATACTTCTCTATATTCTTTCAATTTCTTATGTAGTACTTTTATTGATATTTCTGGTTCTGTTAGGTATACTATGATGTCATCTGCAAATAAACTGATTTTATATTCCTTCTCCTTTATTTCTATCACTTTTATTTTATTTTCTGTTCTTATCAGTTCTGCCAATGGTTCTATTGCTAAAGCGAACAGTGAGGGAGATAGTGGACATCCCTGCCTAGTTGACCTGCTTAATTTAAATTGGTTTGATATATATCCATTTACTGTCACCTTCCCCAATGGTCCCTTTTATTAATGCTTTAATCCAATTAATATATTTTTCTGGTAGGTTGAACCTCTGTAATACGTTGAATAAATAATTCCTTTCTACCCTGTCAAAGGCTTTCTCTGCGTCTAAAGCAACAGCCACTGTTGGTATCTTATTTCCTTGTACTGCATGGATTAAATTAATAAACTTACATTGTCCGTTGTCCGTCTTTTCTTAATAAATCCAGTTTCATCTTGGTTTACTATTTTTGGTACACAGTTGACCAATCTGTTTGCTAATAGTTTTGCTATTATCTTATAATCTGAATTAAGTGGAGATATTGGTCTATCTGATGCTGGTGTTAGTGGATCTTTCCCTGTCTTTGGTATTACTGTAATTATTGCTGTTTTACATGAATCTGGCAAGTTTTGTGTTTCTTCAATCTGGTTCATTACTTCCAGGAAAGGAGGAATTAAATGTTTTATAGAATTCTATTGGGAGTCCATCCTCTCCAGGCGTTTTATTGTTTGGCAGCTTTTTTAATATATCCTGTATTTCCTCTATTTCAAATGGTTTTATCAATTTGTTTTGCTCCTCTTGCAATTTTGGTAGTTCAATTTTAGCTAAAAACTCTTTTAGCTTGTTCTGTTTTAAGTTGCCAGGCAAGTATTTTGTGCGTTTTTTCTCCTAGCTCGTAATACTGCTGCTTTATTTTCATTATGTTCTTCTCCTCCTAGTACGTTTGTAATGTTTCGTATTTTACTTTGTTGTCCGCCAATTCTCTTCTTTTTGTTGTATGTTCCCTTGTTGCTAGTTCTTTTTTTGTACTTACTATTTCCCTTTCCAACTGTTCTATTTCCCGATTGTAGTCATTTTTCATCTTAGTTACATAACTTATTATCTGCTCTCTAATGAAGGCTTTCATTGCATCCCATAGTATAAATTTGTTTTTCACTGATTCCGTATTTATTTCAAAGTCGATTTTAATTTAGCGTTCAATAAATTCCCTAAATTCCTGTCTTTTAAGTAGCATGGAGTTTAATCTCCATCTATATGTTCTTGGTGGGATGACCTCCACTTCTAATGATTAGATAGCAATCTAGATTTATATTCTGTTTTCCTAACTCTCCCTTGGATATGGGCTGACTACAGGAACAAGTCAATCCTTGAGTATATTTTATGTCTACTCAAACAATATGAGTATTCCTTCTCCTTTGGGTGTTTCCTCCTCCATATAGCCAAAAGTTACATTTCCTGCATTGATTTAACCATAAATTTGGCTACTTTGTTCTTTTTGCTAGTCTTTTGTCCAGTTTTATCCACCTTTGGGTCCAAATTAAGGTTAAAATTCCCTCCTATCAATATATTCCCCTGCGTATCTACAATCTTCAAAAAAATATTTTGCATAAACTTTTGATCCTCTTTATTAGGTGCGTGTATATTGACCAAATTCCAGAGTTCTGAATATATCTGACACTTTATCATTACATACCTCCCTGCTGGATCTGTTATTTCTTCCTCTATTTTGATTGGTACATTTTTATTGATTAATATAGCTACACCTCTGGCTTTTGAATTATATGATGCTGCTGCTACGTGCCCTACCCAGTCTCTCCTTAATTTATTATGTTCAACTTCAGTTAGTTGCGTTTCCTGCACGAATATCTATTTTCTTTTCTTTTTTTCATTAAATTTAATAGCCTCTTCCTTTTGATTTGGTTATGTATTCCATTAATATTTATAGTCATATAGTTCAATGTGGCCATCTTATACTCTGTTTACACCTAATTTCCGCTTCCTCACCACCACCTTTCCCCTTTTCCATCTGTTTTCCCTTTTTGAACGCAATGTATGACAACACTTCTAAAACATAAAATACTTCAAAAACTCCCACATCTAAAATTCCCTTAACCCCAAGTGTCCCCCCACCTCTCTGAGTTGCCCCTTGTCCCTTGCCGGGTAACCACAACTCCCCTCTCCATTCAGATTGCGAACCTGCTCGCAAGTGTCAACTGATTTCGCAGTGACTGTTATTCTCTCCCACCCAACATCCTCCAGAAAAGACTTTTATCTTCACATTTAACAAAGCTCACCCTCTTCTTTTTTTCCCTCTGCCTTACTTCCCTTTGCTTTCCCTTCTTTAGTTCTTACTTATACATTATTTTTGTATCTTTATATGTAGTTTGTCGTCATTCTTCGTTTTTGTTACATCTCTTCATCTCTTTCTGTCCTGCAGGCATTCTGCAAATTCTCGTGCTTTCTCCGGATCCGAGAACAGTCTGTTTTGCTCCCCTGGGATAACTATTTTAAGCACAGCTGGATATCTTAACATGAATTTATAGCCTTTTTACCATAGGATTGATTTTGCTGTTTTAAACTCCTTCCTCTTCTTTAGGAGTTCACAACTTATGTCTGGGTTAAAAAAAAAATTTTTGTCTCTTGTATTCCAATGGTTTTTTGTCTTCTATAATTTTATTCCTTGCCCTCTCCAATGTATTTTCTCTTGTGTATCTCATAAATTCTACTAAAACGGATCTTGTTTTTTGTTGTGACTGTGGTTTTGGGGCTAATGTTCTGTGTGCCCTTTCTATTTCCATTCCTTCCTGCATTTCTGGCATTCCTAGGACCTTTGGGATTCATTCTTTTATAAATTTTTTCATATTTTTGACGCCTTCATCTTCCTTTAGGCCCACTATCTTTATGTTGTTTCGCCTATTTTAGTTTTCCATTATATCCATCTTCTGAGCTAACAACTCTTGTGACTCTAACATTTTTGTCACTGTCTTCCAATTTTCTTTTTAAGTCATTCACTTCCATTTCTACAGCCATTTCTCATTCTTCCTCATTTTCTAATCTTTTCCCTATTTCTGTCATGACCAGCTCTGTTCTAGTCACTTTTTCTTCTGTACTTTTCATTTCACTAAATTCTAATGTCAATCATTCTTTTAATGCTTTCATTTGTTCTTGAAATTTTAAAAAATCTATATTCTGTCCATCTATTTTACCTTCTATTCCTCTGTGCAGAGCTTGGCCTTCTTCTTCTTCTTCCGTGTCTGCTCTTGGGTTTGTGTCTTCTACTTCTCTTCCTTGTATCTGTGCCTATTCTGACTTTCTTGTTGAGCTGCTTGCCTCAGTTTGTTGGGTGTTTTTTTTCATGGCTTCTTGATATTGGTCCTCTTCTTCTGGGCTAGTTATCTGTTGGGCTTCCTGTTGCTGTTTTTCTTTCTTATCACTCCCTTTCCCGTTGCTTTCCTCTTCTTCCAGCTGAGAGCCCTGCTGTCGGGCATCTCTCAACTCGTCACGCTGTGTAAGTTCACTCCACAGCTGGGCCCCCCCTCCCATCAGTGTTTCCCTTTTTCTTGGTGTGCGCAGTTGCGCACTTCTGTTGGCTCAGAGAGCCATTTTTGCAGTCCTGTGGTTGGGAGGTCGTGACCCTGTGGGGTCTCCACTAACCTCGGGAAGCGGGCTCCTCTGTCCACGGCAGCTCCCTGCCCCTTCATGCAGGCAAGACCTTCTCCTTTCTCTTCTGGTGTCTTTCCTTTTTTTCCTGTTGTTTTTGCTTTTTCCTTCATGGGTACCATTTTCTTTCTTTTCGCCACACCTTTATCTTTTATTTCTTGTGTTTTGTGTTTCTTGAGCTTTGTGTTTTCTTCACTTTATTTCTTCTTTTCCTTGAGAGGGCTGTTATTTTCCTACCGGCCACTACTCCATCACGTGACTCCCCCCTGATTTATTTCGAGGTTTTTCTTGCAATTTCTATACTCCTTATATACATGCTTGCTGTACACCTCTCTTCTTCTGAACCAGATCACTAATATCCTTTGAAAAACCAATGTTCCCTGGCCTGCCAACAGGAAACGACATGCTCTGAACTCTCAAAATGTTATCTCTGAAGGTCTTCCACTTACCTTGCACATTCTTGCCCAAAAACAACTTATCCAAATCCAAGCATTCTAGATTCTCAAAATTTTCCTTTCTCCAATTTAAAATCTTAACCCAAGGCCCAGAAATATTTTTCTCCATAATTAACAATGGCATTGTGATCACTGGATCAAAAATATTTCCCTACACATACTTCTGTCACTTGTCTTGTCTCGTTCCCTTATAGGAGGTCCAGTATGACACTCTCTCTAGTTGGTATCTCTATTTATTGATTTAGAAACCTTTTTGGAACACATTTGACAAACTCCAAGCCATCCAGCCCTTTGCCGGAATGGGAGTCAATATGTGGGAAGTTAAAATCTCCTACAATCAAAACCTTATGTTTCCTGCTGCTGGCTGTTATCTCTCTACAGATTCGCTCCTCCAATTCTACTTGACTATTGGGCGGTCTATAATACCACCCCATGAGTGTGGTCATACCTTTCCCGTTCCTCTGCTCCACCCATAATGCCTCAGTCGATGAGCACAAGCAATGCCACTTCTCCCCCTTTCATCTCCATACCACCCCCCCCACCCCCAGTTCTATCATATCTGATGTATGAGTTCATAATAAAACCTCATTTGACATTTGGATAAATTTGGATATAAATTTGGACACTTGCTACTGCTGGTGTGCTTTTCATTTATGAATGATCAAATCAAAGCAGTGAGGCTCAGAAATAAAATAGCACCTAATAAGGCACTTAAGTGAAGGATGACTGCCAGGCTAGTGGAAAGGGGCAGAAGGAAAATCACCCTGATTGGCAAATGATTTTCTTTGATTTCGAGACTCAACTGTAGACTGGAGGAGGAAAAGCATGAGGTCTGCCAGTTGGAGCTTCAAACAAAACAGGCTTCACAAGAGCTGTTAATGCTTGCTTCCTCAAAAGTGGTCTCTGGCTTTCTAAACCATGCACATGGTTGCCATATGTGCATTGCACTGTATGTCTGGCTCAATCCTGTATTGGTATGAAAGGGACGTGCAAAAACTTGAATGAAAATTGTTGGCTCCATTAAACTCATATTAAGTACCCTATTTTCCTTTTGTTAATGATTTCAATTAAAAGTGATTTTTATAGTGATGGGATATGTGATCCAATTCTCAACATTTCTATTGAAACCTGATCTAAGAAATTTCGTCTTGCAATTGTTCTGGAAATCAGATGTAAGATAATTTTCTTCATCTGGATCAAGTGTTGTGTCGTTGTTGCCATCATCACAGAGATTCACAATGTGTGTCAAGGCTCTAATATAGATCTATAGGTCAGTGGTTCTCACCTTTTTTCTGTCCACTCACATCCCACTTTACGTAATTCCTAGGCCATTGGTGCTCTGTGATTAGTAAGGAATTACTTAAGGTGGTGTGTGAGTGGGAAGGGAAGGTTGAGAATCACTGCTCTCGATCCAATTGTTAATGAAATATTTTGCTTGGGAAAAATTGTCATTGGCCCATTTCCTTTGGAGTTATGAAACCATGCACATAATGAGTCAATCAGGTACAATTAAAACAGTGGTTTTCAAACTTTTTCTTTCCACCCACATACCACCTTAAGCAATCCCTTACTAATCACAGAGCAGTTATGGTATTAAGAATGCTTAAAATGGTATGTGAGTGGAAAGAGAAAGGTTGAGAACCACTGATATAGGTCTAATTTTTGTTGTCTTTCATTTGATGTTATTCATTATTACCTCTCTTCTTTGCAGTTGTGGCCTTTGGTATTGCATACCATCAAAACAGACAGTTACTGGGAAAGAGTGGATTGCTACCAAGCCAACTGTATTTACAGAAAGTTCAACAATATGCTGGGGTTAAAGTTGGCGTTGAAGCTCTGAGTTATGCACCAACGGTTCTGTGGTTTCTGGATTGGTCTGATATGGATGCACATCTTGACAATATCGCCTTGTTGGGAATGGGACTATCGTTGTTTATATTGATCACAGGATGTGCCAATATGATTATCATGTTTGTCTTATGGATCCAGTACCATTCGCTGGTGAACGTTGGTCAGATTTGGTGAGTGATATGACTACATTCTGCATTTAGTAATTGGTGAATTGCTCCCATTTTACAAAACCAGATATCAGTGGGATTTGAAATTTGGTATTGAGCTTTGACATGTCTCGGATAGCAAGCTGCATGAGATACCACAGAGGAGATATTCTAATTTTTTAATATCCTTTTGTTCAACCTTTAGCACCCAGTTTGTACTCGGGCTGAGATTACAGTTGAGGGCAGATCTTCACTGCATAAACATCTTGGCTTATCAAATCCAGTGAAGGGACTCTTCCCTGAAGATTTGATGAAGAGCAGATAACTGTAGATTTGTAAAATCTCTTCTCATTGCTCTCCTCACCATGACTGCACACAAAAATATATATTCTTGGCCTTGCACCTGACTATGATCTCCATCAATGTACATTGATGACTGCTTTTCATCAATATTAAATGGAACTGAAATGAACCCTAATTTTCTATTAATCAAACAAGATCTCATTGGATATTTGCAGATGCACATTGGTACTGTTGAAGTGTGAGATATTCATCTGAGGCCACTCAAAACTGTGCATTGTAAAATATATTTAAATATTGAAGATGGCTTGAAATAAAATTGATCTAAGAACATAAGGAATAGATTTGAGTAGCCCATTCAGTCCTTGTATATGTTGTGTCATTCAATAAGACTGATTAATTTTTTGCTTCAGTGCCAGTTTTCTGTACAAGCTCCATATTCCTTGATTACTTTGATATTCAAAATCCATAGAACATTGCAGCACAGAAACAGGCTCCTTCGGCTCTTCTAGCCTGTGTCAAACTATCAAACCCAAACATGTTTATACTCGATGACTGGGCCTCCATAGCCAAGGATTCACTACTCTCTAGGTGAAGACATTTGTCCTCATTTCATTTCTGAGGTGATCAAAAAATCAGAGGTTGAAAATGTTTCCTGGAAAAATGCTATTGCAGCATTTGAAACTGTCATTGCCTTTGCAGATCAACAACCTCAATTTCTCCACACGTTATGCAGCTGTACATCTTGCAAAATATGACTATACATGAAAAGACAAGGGTCTTCAACAAACTGATATTTGTACATTATCCAAGAAGACAGACTTATCCAAGAAGACAGGACGTAGGATGAAGTAAACATGTGTGTTACTTGCTCTTGCTTATTTTTCATTTTTCTCCACCTTTAACTTTTCCAACCAAAGTGTTCTGTACATTTCATTATCAGCCTCTCACCAAGAATTGTTTTACAATGCCTGCAAGAAGTGCTAAAGCAGGGAAAAAAAGAAGAAATGGCGACAATCATGGAGTTAATGGAGCATCTTAAGCAATCGTTGACGGAAGAATTTAAAAATGCTTGGGCCAAATTGAAATTAAGCTTGAACAGGTCCATTCAGCAGGTCAAGAACATTGTGAGGAGTTGTCATCTATTGAGCTCAACTTAAACAAATTGAGTGACCGTGTTAAAGAATTTGAAGATGTATGCTCCAGTCTAACTAACACGAATTCAAAGTTAATGATGAGTGTCATTGATCTGGAAAGCAAGAGCAGAAGGCAAAATTTATCTATTTTGGGCTTGTCTGAGTCTACTGAAAGTGAGGAGCTTTACAAAAATTTTTGGAGCTGCTCTGCAATTGTGTTTGGGAGAGATTTGCTCGCATCAGTGTCTGAGATTGATAGAGCTCACCATTCCTAAGTACCCAAGCTGTCTATGGGTCAGAAACCGCAATCTATCATTCTCAGATTGCATCAAAAGGATTTTTTGATCCATGAAGCCCGACGGAGAGGGAATCTTGAATATCGTGGCCAACAGATCAAGATCGTTAATGATAATTGCCCTGAAATAAAGAATCAGTGTGTCAAGTACAGAGAGGTTATGTTGGAACTGTATCATTGGGATTTTAAACTTTCATTGATATACCCTGCTTGGCTCCACATTACATTTTCTAATGGTCATAAGAAATGGTTGAGTTTGGTGGATGAGGCTCAGAAGTATATTGATGATCTTCCTTCTGCATCACGCCATGTGTGAACTGTTATTTTATAACTGAGGCTGATTAATTACTGCTACTTTTAAGGTTTCTATCACTTACTATACAAGATCCATTGGATGAAGATTATTTGGTTGTTTATAATTTGCTTTAATAATAATATAGGGAGTGATTAATCCATTTGGATTGCAGTTATGTAAGGGCTTCTCATGGTATTCAATTCATTGAGTTATTTAATTTTCAAGACAAGAATATTGAGAAGTATATTTTCATTATATATATTTTATTTAATAATAATCAGCAAAGATGGAAAATAATTAATGTTGCAACTTATTACACATTTTTAAAAAAAATTGCATGCGAAACATTATCCTGTCCTAATTAGAAATGCAGAGAATATTTACATTTGAAGCAGAGAAGCGTGAGATAAAATGCTTAGCAGGAAGGTATTTAGGTACATTTTATTTATGGTGAGCTTGTTTTTCAGCAGCTTTCTGGATATGGGAAATAAGGGCTAGGGTGGGGAAGGTAGGGGAATGTTATTCTAATGTTACCATAGCATTGGGAACTTTTATAAACACTGGCTTTCTACAACTTATCTGCAATGTTGTTTTGGTTTCATGTTCCTGGTGCAAGGTTGAATCCGGGACTTGAATAACATGTGTCTTAATCAATCCACACTATTAGTTTTTAATAATGGCTAATTGATTCAATTTTGTTAGTTGAAATGTGAACAGATTGAACCATCCAATTGAGAAAAGAAAGTTCTCACATGTCAAGCAGCTTAAAACTGCAGTTGCTGTTTTACAAGAAACACACATTTGATGTGATAACTTTTATCTTATGTCCCAGTGGAGGGGTGATATGCCATAAGCAAGGACCAGACTTGTATCAGCCCCCCCACATCTCCATCGGGCACACAAAACTCAAAACGGTCAACCAGTTTACCTATCTCAGCTGCACCATTTCATCAGATGCAAGGATCGACAATGAGATAGACAACAGACTCGCCAAGGCAAATAGCGCCTTTGGAAGACTACACAAAAGAGTCTGGAAAAACAACCAACTGAAAAACCTCACAAAGATAAGCGTATACAGAGCCGTTGTCATACCCACACTCCTGTTCGGCTCCGAATCATGGGTCCTCTACCGGCACCACCTACGGCTCCTAGAACGCTTCCACCAGCGTTGTCTCCGCTCCATCCTCAACATCCATTGGAGCGCTCACACCCCTAACGTCGAGGTACTCGAGATGGCAGAGGTCGACAGCATCGAGTCCACGCTGCTGAAGATCCAGCTGCACTGGATGGGTCACGTCTCCAGAATGGAGGACCATCGCCTTCCCAAGATCGTATTATATGGCGAGCTCTCCACTGGCCACCGTGACAGAGGTGCACCAAAGAAAAGGTACAAGGACTGCCTAAAGAAATCTCTTGGTGCCTGCCACATTGACCACCGCCAGTGGGCTGATAACGCCTCAAACCGTGCATCTTGGCGCCTCACAGTTTGGCGGGCAGCAGCCTCCTTTGAAGAAGACCGCAGAGCCCACCTCACTGACAAAAGGCAAAGGAGGAAAAACCCAACACCCAACCCCAACCAACCAATTTTCCCTTGCAACCGCTGCAATCGTGTCTGCCTGTCCCGCATCGGACTGGTCAGCCACAAACGAGCCTGCAGCTGACGTGGACTTTTTACCCCCTCCATAAATCTTCGTCCGCGAAGCCAAGCCAAAGATTAACAGAAGAAGCCACCTCTACTGACCAGTGAGATAAGTTGCACCATCTGTTATTACCAGTAGGGTGGAGCCAATCTACAGTCATAACCAATAGCAAGCAATTAGCATAATACATTAAATCACTACGTTCACCCCCCCCCCTCAAAATTAACCAATTTTAAGCAATATAAGAAAAATAATGGGGAATCAAAAGGATTAAAAGCACTACCGAAGAAGAGAGAAAATCAGCACAAGGTTTGAAAAAATATTCTGAGAAATGCAGCAATTAAAATTGATCATAAGTTAGCCGTTGGGGTGGGCTTGAGACTCTTTGAGTCTGACGCAAAATCCTCATCTCCTGCAAGCTAACAGGAGCTGCTGCTTTATTGGCAGATAAGAAGTGATTGGTAGCAGGTGTTGTTTGGGGTAAGTCTCTGGGTGCTCCAGATTGAATTTCAGGGACAGAGACATGCTGTTCTGGGGAGGGCAAAGGAAGATTAGTGGTAGAGGGAAAAAGGTTAGGAGCTGCAGGCAGAACCCCTGGTGAAGTAAGATCCCTAAGGGAAACAGTGTCTTGTCTCCCATCAGGGAAAGCAATTTGAGCATATTGTGGGTTAGCATGAAGCAGTTGTACACGTTCGACTAATGGATCCACCTTGCTCTGTCTAACATGCTTTCCAGATCTCCAGTCTTCGACTTTCTAGGAAAAGAAAACAAACACTGATGAGGTGTTTTATTAGTTGGTGTGCAAAGTAAGATACGGATAGAGTTCAAAGCTTCAGGTAACACTTCTTGCCAGCGGCTGGTGGGGAGACCCTTGAGTTCAACGTGCCCATTCCCCCTAGGGTTGCAACTGGTAGTGTGACTTGTGGCATTGCTTCTGTCAAGAAGATATTGCTGAAGCTCTGAGCTCATAAAGGCTGAACCTCTGTTGCTATGAATGAAATTCGGATAACCAAAAATACTAAAAATGGAATCGAGACATTTAATTACAGAACCAGCAGAAACATCAGTACAAGGAATAGCGAAAGGGAAATGAGAGAATTCATCAATAACACTAAGAAAGTAAACGTTTCTATTATTTGAAGGTAGTGGCCCTTTAAAATCTACACTGAGGCGTTCAAAGGGTCTAGAAGCTTTGTTCAATGAAGAAAATGAGGGTTTGCATTCAGCACAAACAGGGCATTGTCCAGTTAAGTTTTTCACATCCTCCAATGTATAGGGCAAATTTAGAGATTTCACATAGTGATAAAATCTGGTGACCCCCAGATGGCACAGCTCTTCATGAAGAAATTTTAATCGGTTTAGCTGCAGACTCGCATAAAATGCGGGAGAGAGAGCATCAGGAGGATCATTGAATTTTCTTGGACGATAGAGTATGTATAGTCATAGGTAGAAAGTTCGAAGCGTCATCGCATATTCTTATCATTTTTAATCTTGCTCTTCAATTTAGTGTTCAACGTGAAGAGAACAGATTTCTGATCAGTTAACAGGGTGAACTTCCTGCCAGCTAAGAAGTGTCTCCAGTAGCGGATAGTTTCTATAATAGCTCGTGCTTCCTTTTCAACAGATGAATGATTTAATTCTGGCCCACGTAATGTGCGAGAAAAGAAGGCGACAAGTTTGCCAGCTTGATTTAGTGCGCCAGCTAGAGAAAAATCAGATGCATCCGATTCTAATTGAAAAGGTAAATCTTCATCAGTTGCAGCCGTGGAGGCTTTGGCTATATCCTGTTTAATGTTTTCAAAGGCTTGGAGGACCTCATTACTCAAAGGAAAATTGACGGTTTTAAAAAGAGGTCATGCTTTGTCAGCGTAGTTTGGGACCCACTGAGCGTATTAGGAGAAAAACCTTAACGCTTGAGGTCCTTTTACATTGTTGGTGGGGGAAGCTCCATGAGTGGTTGCTTTCTCTCTGGATCCAGACTGATTTCTCCTTTACTTACTACATAGCCTAATATTGGCAGGCTCTTTGTGCGGTACACACATTTGTCATATTCAGGGTTAAACGCAAGGTTTTGGCTACTTGGAGGAACTGTTGTAAATTCCGATCATGATTATTCAAGTCTTTGCCGCAGATGGTAACATTGTCCAGATAAGGAAAAGTGGCCTGCAACTTATAGGTATCCACTAACCTATCTATCTCTCTTTGAAAAATTGATACCACGTTAGTGACGCCAAAGGAAATTCTCTTAAATTGGAAGAGTTTGCCATCTGCCTCAAAAGCAGTAAACTACCTTATGGATGGGAACGTGGTGGTATATCTCATATTGGACAACTTGAGTAACCATGTCTGAAATGCGAGGCAGGGGGTAAGCGTCTAGTTGAGTGTACCTGTTTATAGGTTGGCTGTAATCCACGACCATTTAGGTTGTGTGCCATTTCTGACCAATACTACTTGAGCACGCCAAGGACTTGTGCTGGGCTAAATGACGTTTTCCTTTAACAAGTTCTTAATCTCATCTTTAATAAAGAGTCTGTCTTCTTTTCTGTAGCACTTACTTTTTGTAATTATAGGCTTACAATCCGAGGTCAAATTAGTGAAGAGACAAGGGGGTTTAAATTTTAGTATGGACAAACCACAAAACATCTTTGGCGAGACGGTGATAGATGGCAAAAGGCCATTAAATGCCATTATGATACTTTTCATTTGGCACTGGAAGTCCAGACCCAGAAGCATTGGAGTACATAGGCCAGGGAGTACAGAAATCTTGAAGTCAGTATATTTATTGTCATGTATTTTAAAATTAATTTTGCAATAACTTATTGTATCTTGTTCTAGTCCCGAGCAAGCCATCGTGATCGTGCGCTTAGACGGGTATAATGCAAGATTTAGTGCTCTTGCAGTCGAAAAGTAAATGTAACTGTACTGCCCGAATCACATAAAAAGTTAATAAAAGTTACTGCCCATTTACTTTCACTTTAATCGTGGATGGCTGCAGATCGTAGGATTTATCTTGATTTACTTTCATGGAAGCCAGGATTGGATCTCATTGGGGCAGTAGCATGTAGGGCCTCGCCTCTACACTGGTCGATCCACTGGATGATTCAGAAGAAGTTGAAGAAGCTGAAGTCGGGCTAGATGAATCAATCTCCAGCTCAGCATCGTGGCGTTATGACGATGACCTTGCCTAGTATCACCACTTGAGCACTTCTTCTGCTCGCCACGAGTGCCAGATGTCAACTCTCTAGCTCAGCAAGCTGTGGACTAATGGCCTTCCTTCCCGCAGTTGGTGCAGGTATCTTGCCATGCGGGGCACCGGTTGCAGGCATGTAGTGCCAAACCACAGAAGTAGCACTTCGGGGACTGGCTTTTTCGTTGCGGTTCCGTAGTGCTCAGTAGCGAATCTTCACTACGGATTGATCTGAGGGGTGCCGCTTCTGCACTTCTCGAATGCTTTTGCTCTTTGTAGCACAGTTAGAAGCATCTTCGCTTGTAGCAGAGCCGCATTAAAGGTCAAGCCCGGAGTCTCTAGTAGACGCTGTCTTAACATATCCAAATTCCAGACCGCTTATGAACACATCTAACATCAGGGACTCACGGTGGGCTTTAGCCGTGACTGCAGCGCAGGCACAGTCCCTGGATAGCCCTTTCAGGGTGAGCACGGAAACATGTACACTCTCACCTGCTTGTTGCTTCCGAATGTGAAGCTGGTGTCTTGCGAACAGGATGTTCTGAGGCCTATCATAATAGGCTCTAAGGAGATTCACTGCGTTCTGATAGCCAGCTACCTCTCTGACCACAGAGTAGGGGACGTCTCCGAGGAGAGCCTCGAGATGGTCCATTTTCTCGGCATCTTGCACGACATTGTTCTTTCGCATGTATGCTTCAAAACTCTGGAGCCTGTGGTGGAACTTTTCTCCGGCTCGGGGGGCATCTTGATCTATCTCGAGTCTTCCAGGTTGCAGGGAAGTATCCATAATTTTCTTCTGTTAATAAAATTGATATGCCATAAGCAAGGACCAGACTTGTATCATTCTATCGGCTTTTATTAACAGAAGAAGCCACTTCTACTGACCAGTGGGATAAGTTGCACCATCTGTTTTACTAGTAGGGTGGAGCCAATCTACAGTTATAACCAGTAGCAAGCAGTCAGGATAATACATTACATCACTACAAGGGGACAACACTTTCATTCCACTTTTCAAGCTAAAAGCAGGGCCGGGGGAGGTTCAATTCTTATTAATCAAAATATTCCCTTTGTTCAACATAGTTTTGTATTAGATACAAATCGTCGTTATATTATTGTCTCTTGGAAATTATATAAGATGGTAATATTAGCTAATATCCATATTCCTAATGTAGATGAGATGGGGTTCTTTTGAACATTTTTTTTCTTTCCTACTGGACCTGAGCTTATATTCTCTAGTACTTTGTGGAGATTTTAATTGTTGGTTAGATCCTGTTTTGGATTGTTCCTCTCATAACCCTGCTATGTTGAATAAGTCTACCTTAGCAATTCATACTTTTTAAAAATCAAATATGGTATTTCTGATGTTTGGCATTTTTTTTCCATCCTAATAGGAGAGAGTATTTTTTCACATGTTCACCATATCTTTTTAAGGATCGACTATTTTCTTATGATACCCAATTGATTTCACAGCTGTTATTGTATCAAAATATTGAAATATCAGTCCATGCCCCTGTTGAGTAAGATTGATTGGGTGGTGTTTATGGGGGAGTTGACTGTGGATAGACAATGGAAAGCATTCACAGATCTAATGGAGAAATTGCAAAAATCGTTTATACCGGTTTGGCATAAAAATAAACCAAAAAAGGTGACTCAACCGTGGATAACAAGGGAAATTAGAGACAGCATTAGGTCCAAAGAGAGAGCATATCAATTGGCCAAAAAAAGTACCACAACCGAAGACTGGGAGTAGTTCAAGATGCACCAAAGGAGGACAAAGGGATTAATCAAGAGAGCAAAAATAAATTACGAAAGTAAGCTTGCGGCAAATATAAAAACTGACTGCAAAAGCTTTTATAAATATGTCAAGAGGAAAAGATTGGTGAAATCCAGAGTAGGTCCCTTGCAGTCGGAATCAAGGGAATATATAATGGGGAATAAGGAAATGACAGACCAATTAAATCCTTACTTTAGTTCTGTTTTTACAAGAGAGGATACAAATAACCTCCCAAGGATGTTGGGAAACATAGAGACTAATGCAAGGGAGGAACTGAAAGAAATCAGTATCTCTAAGGACATGGTCTTGGGGAAATTGATGGGGTTGAATGGCGGAGCAGGCTCAAAGGGTCGAATGACCTACTCCTGCTTCTATCTTCTATGTTTCTATGTAAGGGCCTGATAATCAACATCCTAGGGTACTTAAGGAAGTGGCCATTCAGATAGCAGATGCTTTAAGAATTATTTTCCACAACTCGATAGACTCAGGATCAGTACCCACGGATTGGAGGGTAGCTAATGTTACCCCACTATTTAAAAAGGGGGGGTAGAGAAAAAGCGGGGAATTATAGGCCGGTGAGCCTTACATCAGTAGTGGGCAAAATGATGGAATCCATTATTAAGAATGTAATAGTGGAGCATATGACTAGCAGAGAAGGGATCGGACGGAGTCAACATGGATTTACAAAAGGTAAATCGTGCTTGACAAATCTATTGGAATTCTTTGAGATGGTGACAGGTAAAATAGATAGGGGAGAACCAGTGGATGTGGTGTACCTGGACTTCCAAAAGGCCTTCGATAAGGTCCCGCATAAACGACTGGCTTCCAAAATCAAGGCTCATGGGATTGGGGGCAAAGTATTGATGTGGATTGAGAACTGGCTGGCAGGTAGAAGACAGAGAGTTGGGATAAATGGCTCGTTTTCTGAGTGGCAGGTGGTGACCAGTGGGGTGCCACAGGGATCTGTACTGGGACCCCAGCTGTTCACAATTTACATTAATGATCTGGATGAGGGGATTGGATGTAATATCTCCAAATTTGCAGATGACACTAAGCTAGGAGGGGTTGTGTGCACGGAAGAGGGGGGGTCATGAAGCTCCAGTGTGATTTGGATAAATTGAGGGACTGGGCAGATACATGGCAAATGCACTACAATGTGGATAAATGTGAGGTTATCCACTTTGGTAATACAAACCGGAGGGCAGATTACTATTTGAATGGCAATAGATTAAGAGATGGGGAAGTGCAGAGAGACCTAGGGGTACTTGTACACCAGTCTCTGAAGGCGAGCATGCAGGTACAGCAGGCGATTAAAAAGGCAAATGGTATGTTGGCCTTCATATCAAGAGGGTTTGAGTATAGGAACAAGGATACCTTACTGCAGCTGTACAGGGCCTTGGTGAGACCACACCTGGAGTATTGTGTGCAGTTTTGGTCACCTTATGTAAGGAAGGATGTTCTTGCAATGGAGGGAGTGCAGAGGCGATTCACCAGGCTGATACCTGGAATGGCAGGAATGACTTATGAGGAAAGATTGCGCAAATTGGGATTGTACTCGCTGGAGTTTAGAAGATTGAGAGGGGATCTCATAGAGACATATAAAATTCTGGCAGGACTGGACAGAATGGATACAGATGGGATGTTTCCAAGGATGGGAAAATCCAGAACCCGGGGCCATGGTTTGAGGATAATAGGCAAACCATTTAGGACCAGATGAGGAGGAATTTCTTTACCCAGAGGGTGGTGAATCTGTGGAATTCATTGCCACAGAGGGCAGTAGAGGCAGGTTCATTAAATCTATTTAAGAGGGAATTAGATCTATTTCTTCAGTATAAGGGTATTAAAGGTTACGGAGAGAAGGCGGGGACGGGGTACTGAAGTTTAAGATCAGCCATGATTTCGAGCAGGCTCGAAGGGTCGAATGACCTACTCCTGCTCCTATCTTCTATGTTTCTATGTTTTGTTTTATCTTTATTCCTTCCTGACTTCCCTCAAGTTAGTTGGCATTGGCGTTTTAACTTGACATTGCTTCCGGATGATTATTTTTTGAAATTTATAGAGGAACAGATAACCCTTTTCTTTGAAACTAATATTACATTATAAATTTCTAGTTTGATTGTATGGGATAACCTGAAAGCTTATCTTTGGGGGCAAATTACTTGCACTGTAAACAAAAAAGGAAGGCTAATAAAGAAAAATTAGAATTAATTACAGATCAACAGTTAGATTAACAATATGTTCAAGTTTAAAAACCATGAATTATATAAAAAATGAATCGAACTCCAAACTAAGTTTGATCTACTTTCAACACATCAAATTGAACGTCAATGTTTAAAGAATAAATCTCAGTTTTATATTCATGGAGCTAAATCAGGTAAACTTTTAGCTAATCAGTTGAGGGGATTTGAAGCTAAGCGTCAAATTGCAAAGATTTGAATGGAAAATTCCGTACAACTTCAGATCAATCTGAGATTTTAAAAAAATTTTTGATTTTTATAGACTTGCAAATTTCAAACAAACAGTATAATCTTTCAACATTCATACAATATACAGAGTCTGTGTTTAATTCCCCGCCCTCCTCAACCCTCACCTTTTCCCTACTGAAGAAACAGTCAATTAAATTGTACAGATACAAATTCTGGTGGGTCATTTCCTACAGAAATCTAGGAAAAAAACAACAGGATGGCTAAATAACAAAGGCTAAAAAACAATTAAAAGGAAAAAGAAAAACTTAAAATTAATCTTAGAAAAAGCATGTTGCCTACGCCATGACCACTTTCTCGGTCACTTTCATTACCCTGCTATGACGAATTGCTATTATATCCCTATTTTGAAGTGGGGTAGGCTAATAATCTTTGTGCCAATTTATTTCAAGTAAGGTTGCTACACTCTAACAAATGTGTCATGTTTTTTTTCCTTAGATTGTACATGATTTTCTCCAGGGGAATGCAACACTGCATTTAGCTGGGAGTTGGACTTCCACGAAACTGCTATACACTTCCTGACTGCCGCCAAGGCGACCTTCATAAATGTAATTTTTTGATCTTTGGTCATTCTAAAACTCACGTCCCCAATATCTCCCTAAAGGTATAACTCCGGATCTTGTGGAAAATCTACTTTTGTAATTTTTTTTCAAAGTATCCCCCAGGTCTTCCTAGAAGGGTTCACCTTTGTACATAGCCAGATGGAGTAAGCAAAAGTTCCAATCTCCACACCACACCAAAAGCACATTTCTGAAATTTCAGGCTCTGCTTTATGTAATTTTTGTGGTGTGAGTTACAACTGGTGTAAACAACTGTACTGTACCAACCTGTATCTGGCATTGATCACCCCATCACACTGTCCAGACACAGGTCTTGCCAACCCTCTACATTGATTGTTTGACCCAAGTCTGGCTCCCATTTCTCCCTCAACTTGTGTAAGCCCAGCTTTGGGCCCTCACTTTGGAATATGTAATGCATCTTATAAATTACACATACATTCCCCTTTCAAATTAGAATCTCCATGTTGCTACATTTAGGTTATGTGATAGATGGTCCCAATTTTTTCCTTAAGAATGCAGAGAGTAGAAGAATGTTCTGTTGGACAAATTGTATTTGTTTCTCAACTGCTCAAATGACATAAGCTGTCCCTTTTCTAATGATCCTTTGATACACCTGATCCCTTTCTGGCACCAGGTGTCCAGGATTTTGAAATAAATGATACTTTTAGGAAATACTGCTCAGGTCTCTATACTTCTGAATTTACAAATGATAACAGTACAATGGATGATTTTCTGGATCATTTAAATATTCCCACATTATTCTCGGATGATAGAATTTGTTTAGATAAACCTATAATCCAAGAGGAAATAGTTTCTGCTTTCTTCCTATTACAAGCAGAAAAATCTTAATGACCTGATGGGTTCCTGGGGAGTTTTTAAAATCATTCTCTCAATTGCTTCGACCTCGTATAGGTTCTGTATCATCTGACTACTTTAAATATGGTAAATTACTGGTATCATTGAATGAGTCATGTATTTCACTCATACCAAAGAAAGATAAAGATCCATTGGAGTGTTCCTCTTACAGGCCAATTTCTTTATTAAATGTGGATGTAAAAATTCTGGCCAAGGTTCTGGCCCTTAGATTGGAGAACATTTTACCTTCAATTGTTTCGGAAGATCAGACTGGTGTTATAAAGAAAAGTAACTCTTATTTTAATATTTGTCGCTTAATAGATATTTTATATTTATCTTCCAGCACAGTCCCTGAATGTGTTCTTTCTCTAGATGCTGAGAAAGCATTTGATCGGGTGGAGTGGGTGTATTTATTTACAATCTTAGAAAAAATTAATTTTAGACCATGTTCATGATTAAATTACTGTATTCTTGCCCTACAGCTTCAATTCTTACTCTCAATTGTCTCAGCCTTTCAATTTACAAAGGGGTACCAGCCAAGGATGCCCCTTAAGTCCATGACATTTTGATCTGGTCATGGAACGATTAGCGATTGCATTTTGGGAATTTCAAGATATCTCTGGGATTTGGAGGAAAGGGAACATAAAGTCTCTTTCTAGACAGATGATCTTTTACTTTATATATCAGACCCTGATACTTCCTTTCCCCATATGTTTTCACTACTGTCTCAGTTTAGTCAGTTTTCAGGTTATAACTTAAATTTATACAAAAGTGAATTTCTTCCTTTGAATGCATCTGCTTCAGTGTACATTAGTTCTCCTTTTAAGATTGTGAGAAATCAATTAATTTATCTTGGTATCATAGTTACTAAAAATCATAAATACCTTTTCAAAGAAAATTTTCTTATAAAAGCATGTGAAACAATCTTTCATGCATTGGTCTCCCTGTCTATAACTTTGGTTGGCCATATTAATTCTATTAAAATGAGTATTTAAATTTTTATACCTTTTACAATCTATACCAACTTTTATTCCTAAATCATTTTTTGACTTGCTTGATTTGGTGATATCATTTTATAATTAGAAGGGTAAGCATCCTTGCCTTAATAAAATAAGTTACAAAAATCGAAAAGGAATAGAGTCACGGCGCTCCCTAAATTTAGGTTTCATTATTGGGTGGTCAATATACTTATCCTCACTTTTTTGTTATATTTTCGTAACCAAATTGATTACAATGGAGCTTAACTTTGCTTTTAAAAAAAATGTTTCATTCCAGCACTTCTTGGATACTCACTCCCTTTTTTCTTTAGAAAAGTCAATTGGCAATCCAGTTGTCAGATACTCTGTGAAAGTATGAGTTCAGTTCAGGAAGCATTTTGGATTTCATGATTATTTTCTTTCAAGTCCAATTTTATTCAATCACATTTTCCAACCAGCTTTGCAAGATTCTGCTTTTCAAATTTGGCACAAAAAGGGTATTGAACGCTTCTGAGATTTTTGTTTGATAATAGTTTTTTTAAAAACATTATTTATTCATTCAAAATACAGATAATAACAATAAACAAAGCATGAACGTTATATTTTATATATATATTTAAAAAAAAAGAAATTAAAAAAAAGGAAAGAAACCCCCCCCCCCCTTTCAGCCAACTCTCCTAAGGAGAGCCGTAAAGAAAAAAGAAAAAAAAAGTAAAGCATACATGTTAAAATCTAGTCAAATTAAATCAAAATGTAAATATTCTGAATATAACAACCACCTATTAATAAAAAAACTATAATTATCCACGAAACGTAATTTTTTCCATTATTAAACAATATTTCACCTCATTATGCCAAAAGTCTCAAATTTAATAATTTCAGGTAAAATCATATCTCTACCGAACACATGTTTTACCAAAGATCGAACTTGATAAAAATACGCTTACGCTTAATCGAACTGTTTAAACCCCGAACATTAAAAGTAGCAAACTTCAACTTTGACATATCCACTAATATTACTAAAAACTAATAATATCAATATATAAAGATCAATGTAAATAGACTCTCCAATAGGAGAAAAAGAAACCACAAATTAAAGTCTAAATAAAATGAAAAAAAAAAGATAAAAAGAAAAAAAACCCCAAAAAACTACCAAAAGGTAGTAATCCCTAAACAAAAGTTGGGTGTGGATCACCCACCAGTGGCTGATGACTAGTAGAACATGGAGCAAATTTCTCCCTCCCCAGCCAAACAAAGAATAACAACAAGATTTCATAATGACATAAAAAGAAAATAAAAATAAAAAAGTTCTTCTATTCATCCAAGAAATTCCAGACTCGGCGACCCCATTTCAAGGAAACGGACTCTTTCCATTCCCATTTCTCCCATTTCCAGAACAACCAGATTTTTCTTTAGGAGACAATGGTGGACGACGTCTTTGTCCTCTTACATCTGGCAACGAGTCAGCAAAACTCATTGCTTCACACTCATTCTCAAAAAACCGAAATTGAAAGTCTCCACAAAACACCTTCAACACTGCCGGATAGCGAAAAGTAGACTTATAACCTTTACGCCACAAAACTTCTTTAACTGGATTAAATCGACGCCGACGCTGAATAACCTCTTGACTCAAATCAGGATAGAAAAAAACTCTACTATTCTGAATCATTAACGGAGCTTGTCGTTGTCTCGCGTTTTGCACTGCTAAATGAAATATAATTTCTCTGTCCAAATAATTCAAACATCGAATTATCACGGGTCTCGATGGTTGACCAGGTAGAGGTCTTCTTCTTAAGGCTCTATGAGCTCTTTCCAATACCAGACCTCCAGAGAAAAATTCCTGTCCCAGTATTTGTGGAATCCATTTGGTTTAATAAAAATGAAGAGGATCCTGTTCTTCCAAACCTTCTGGCAAACCAATAATCTTCACATTATTCCTTCTACTTTGATTCTCCAAATAGTCTACTTTCTTCTCTAACTCCCTCTCAAGTTCTCGCAATTCTTTAACGGATTCTTCCACCTCCAACACTTTTTCTGTATTAGAAGCCACTTGTTGTTGACATTTCAAAAAAGCAGCCTGAAATTGTTTAAAATCCTCACAAGATGCTTCCACACGAATTTTAACTGTATCCAGTTCCAAACTGAGCCTCTGAGACATTTCATTCAACATAGGCTGAATGATAAGGCTTAGCTGTTTACATTGTAATTCAGAAAAGCTCAGCCCTGCTTTCTCTTGCGTACTGGCAGAACCAGGTAACTGCAGCTCCTGCTGCATCTCAACAACAGGCAGTTTAACAGTTTTACTGCGGGTCTGGTTTTTATGTATAAAAATCAATAAAAAAATTTTTTAAAAAGGAAAGAAGGCAGCCCAAAGGCTGATCTAGAACCGCAACCATCCGCATCACCTGCTGACCTTGATGACCCTTTGGTTGATGATCATGATTTTTATTCAAGTTAATTATTTTTTAAAAAAGTTTATTATATTCAAGTTGCAAGTTAAGTTTATTCAGTGTAAATGGTTAGTGTAGCAGTTAGTGCAACGCTATTATAGCATCAGTGACTGGGGTTTCAATTTAAATTTTGTAAGTTACAGGAATTACCTGAACTTTACCTAACTAAGGAGTACAATACTGATATTTCTTTTCAAATTACTTTACATTTTTCATTGTCTTTTGACTTTTAAACTGTTTATTCATAATTTAGGTGTATTAGTTGGGCATTGTAAGAGTGAGTCTCAGGCAACTAGAAAATTCACATATCCGGCATCTGCAATCCCCATAGGTGCCAGATACTATGGGCTTTTTATTGTTTATGCATTTCGCATTTCTCTGCATGCAATATGTATCTATTCACTCCGACATAGCGATTTAATTTTTTAGTCATCCTGGTGTAAACCATTGCATATTCAAATAATGGCGTCATGCTGATGTCCAGCCAATTTATTAACAATGTATATGAATGTGTATTAATTATTTTTAAATGCCCTTGTACTTGAAACAGATTTCTCCACTTCTATTTGTAAAGTAATTCACTGTTGACAGAACAGAATCATAGAGTTTTACGGCATGAAAACTGGATCCTTGGCCCAACTTGTTCATGTTGTCTACCACAGCTAGTAGCATTTGCCTGCATTTGGCCATTATTCTTCTAAATCTTTTCTATCCATGTACCATGTCACCAGTCTGGCAGTAGTGATAGTGGAGGGCATTGGAGAAAGCCAAACAGGGTGGCCTGGAAGGAGATCATAAAGGTTGCTATGAGTTATTATTAAGTGTAATGATACATCATTTTCTAATTCAGATCATCATTAATCGATGTAAGTGAAATGAATGTGGAATATTAAGATGCATCAGTACATTCCAGAAAGGTATCATTTGCTGAAATTCCCATTGTTTCCTTGTTTGAATGATTCCAAAGGCATTGGTACTGTGGACGAGCCAGTGGCCAAGACTTCTTTCTATTCACTCTGAAAGTAGGGCAACACCATTACAGCACCAGCGATCAGGATCAGGGTTTGAATCCTGTGCTGTCTGTAAGGAGTTGGTACATTCTCCCAGTGTCTGTGTGGGTTTTCCCGGGGGGGGGGGGGGCTCCAGTTTACTCACGCCATTCACAATGTACTGGAGTTGTAGGTGTAATTGGGTGGCATGGGCTGATGGTCTGAAAGGACCTGTTACAGTGGTGTATGTCTAAATTTAAAGTATTTCCATTTCTTTGGGAGCAGCATGTATCCCAATTGTGTGGTGTCAGGTCGGTACATTTGACATTGGTGGTATTGGTCGCCAGATTCCTCATGGCTTACTGAAACTTCAACTGCATCCTGAACCATTTCCTATAGATTTGTTTAAAGTTGGATGCCAAGCATCATTGCTTCAATAGATGAAATCCCACTTAATGCTGGCTCTTCCTTCAGACTTAACATGAGTGCCAGTGGTTTCAATGCTATTCTTCCTTGGAATTCCTTGCCTCTCAGACATGCCCAATCATCCAGATCAGGCAGTATAGGCAGGACAATTGCTGCAGAAGAAATTATGGGAAATAGTTTTATTTTTGGGAATGGCAGGATCCTTTATCAATCACCAGTCAGTTGAAGTGGGTTCAGAATCAACTGTAAGCCCTGGAGTATTCTGCAGCAGATCCTGGATGTCTGTGTAAGATTTGTGACAACTTATAAAATTCCTCTGGTGCTGCGAAACATGGCTTTGCAGGGAATGACCAATCTGAATTGGAACAATGTGTCCCAATTTTCTAAATGAATGCTATACAAAAGCAGATTGTCATGTGGAATTATGCCTGACAAAGTGGTGATATGTTTGTTAGTTTTGCAGCTGGATGTGAACTTTCAAGTGTGACGTAAATAATTGAATAAGTGCCTTACTTCAACCCACTCTGTCATGTCTCCTTGGTATTTCAGCCTTCATTGACTAGGTTAGGAGCACTATCTGTGGGGAACTTGAATCTTAGTGATGGGATGAGGGGGCACTATTGACTGCTGAGACCTGGCCCTATTTATTTGCAGTGTAAATGTCAGGGGAGTGTATATCACTCACGATGCCTGTGGCCTTTACAATAAATGATTTCCCATTAATCTTATTGGTTCTAATGAAAAACAGACAAGTAGTTTGAGGGTTTTTTGAGCACTCCCACTTTCACAAGTAAACTGGCAAACTAAAGTAAAACATTTTTTTTTGGAATACTTTATTTTAAAATTTTAAAACCACAATTACATCAAATTCTAATAAAATTCATATACAGAAAGATATATGTGTATAATATATAACAAACCCTCGCCCCAACCACCTCTTCCCTCCCCATTAATTCCCATCCTCCTTCCCCTACAACTACCCACTAAAAAAGAAAGAAAAGATGATCAATTATGTAGAATTCAATTTTCAGAATCATCACCGGAATGGATGAGAATTCAAATCTTCAAACCAACAATTTTCAAATATAAGCTCCACACCTATAAAAAGAAATGGTATTAATCCCATAAACTATATGTTATCTTTTTGGAGGATACAAGATTTCATTTCAGTTTGCCATCTTTGCATTCCCAAGACTAAATCCCATGTGATAGCTAAACATTTCTTAGCTACATCTAAAGCTAAACGTAAAAATTCAATTTGATACATAGTCAATCTTAATTTTAACCTAATCATTGTAATATCTCTGAATAAAAACAACATTGGATCAAACGGAAGTTTAATGTTTTAATTTTTTTCCAAAAATAATTGAACTTGTATTATCCAGAAAGTTTTAACTTTAGGACAGATCCAATTCGAATGAATAAAAGAACCTGTCTCTTTACCCACATGTAAAACATAAATCTGAAGACATTAGGTTAAATCTTTTTAATTTTTGAGGGGTTAAATATAATTGATGAAAAAAATTATTTTGTACTAATCTGTTCCTTACATTAATAACAGTAGTCATATTTTTACATAGATTCCTCCAATCATTTTCATCTATCTCTTCAAATCAGTTTCCCATTTCAATCTTGATTTATGAATATTTGGTTTACGCACTTTGTAATAATTTATACATCCCAGAAATAAATTTATATATCCTCTAGTAAGTAGTAGCTCTAAAATAGATTGTCTAGGTATTTTTAAACTATAAGCTAACTTTTCAGTTAAAAAAGCTTTTACTTGATAATAACAAAAAATGTATTATTAGGAATCTCATATTTTTCCTTCATTCGGTTAAAAGATTTACATTTCCCCACTTCAAAACAATCCTCCATCTCTTTAATCCCCAGTTGATTCCAGGAACTGATTATTAACAGTGAAGGGAAAATGTTTATTTTGATATTAAAGGCGTTTTAGATGAAATCATGCCTTTTCCATCTCATAATCAATTTTATTCCATAATTCAATTAAATGTTTCAATTTTGGTGGATCTCTCTACCAATTAACAATTTTCAATTCCATTTATAAATAAATTCTTGCATATATTTCTCATCAATTTTAGCTATCTCTATATTTGCTCATACTGAAGATCTATTTAAATCAAACATTCCACTAATAAATTTCAATTGAGCAGCTTTATAATAATTCTGAAAATGTGGAAGTTGTAAATCACCTAATTCATATTTCCAAATTAATTTTTTCAAGGATACTTTAGCGATTTTCCCTTTCTATAAAAATTTTCTAATGATTAAGTTAAGCTCTCCAGAAAGCTCTGTATAGGCCTCTTCCGTGCATGCGCAGTTGCTCCTGAGTTGTCACTGCAGTTTTTCTCCGTGCTCCAGCGTCATCTTCTTCAGCTCCCCAAGGAAGTGGTGCTGGAGATTCGACTCTTACCAGAGGTGGTCGTGCTGATTGAGTTTGGAGAGGAATTGAGATCAGTGGTTGAACTCTTAAGGTAGGCCCAGTTTCTTCAATCACAGTTCGTTCTGTTGTCGTCATTTTCTATACAGATTGAGCCTTGGATTTTTTTGTAGCCATTGTTAGAGATATTTAGAAGAACTTTAAAGTCATTCACTTTTTAAAAAAAAGTTTAATTAATTCTGCCAGGAGAGGCATCTCCCACCTACGCCATCACACCACGCCCCCACTAAAGTCAAAATTAACAAATTATTGCTTTATTTGTTTCACAAGATAGCTATTTAAAGAGGGGAATTCATGAATTGAAGCCATGCTCAAGTCAAACAGATAGACTGAATTTTATTCAATCTGTTGCAACAGCAGTCTAGATTGCTAGGTATTTCCATTGGTTGACATCTCTTCAAATGTTAATACTTGATTGCATTTTATACACAAAAGTGCTAGAGATACTCAGCAGGTCCCGCAGAATCCAGAAGTACGGAAATGGTGGTTATGTAATACTTCGAAGAAGAGCTCAGGCTGGAAAAGTTTGTTTTATATCTTTGCCTCCTTTGGACACTGTGTGACCTGCTGAGTTTCTCCAGCACTTTTGTGTGATCACAGCATCTGCAGACTTTCTTGCTTCACTCTGCTTGATTTAATTGTTAACTTACTTGACCAATTTCTTTCTCCCTCCCAATTTGAAAACCAGTCCTTGCTAAGCAGTCCTTCAACTCTGAAGAAACACACATCAAAGATGGAACAAATTGATCCATTTTCTCTTTCATGGAAAATAGGGTGTTGAGTGGTTGGATGGGTTAAAGGGTAAGGTTAAAGGGCAGTGGGGTACATGTAGTGGATCAGCTGAAGTGCTGCAATGGAATGTGTTTGTTTACTGCCATATAGATACAGTGTAGAATAGTAAACCATCTGGCAGAGAATGCTTTCTGTGAAATTACTCTTCTAACTTCTATTGCAGCCAAGAGTATGTCAGTATCTGTTTAATCTTTGTAGTAGGGCCAATAAACATCCTGATGAGAAGAACTGAGAATGGCTGTCTTTAACTACATGGTATTTTGTGGCTTACAAATAAACACTTCAAATGTGAGATCAGTAATTCAGACAATTGTAGAGAGTTTAGAGTTTGTCCTTAACAGAACTAGTGTTGGGAGGTGATGCTGAAAACACTTCTAGTGCTCATGTTGAATGCCTTCAATTCCATTATCTGCTGTGGTTTCTCAGTCTTATTTCAATCTACAGCCTTTGGAAAAAAAACCATGATTTGAATGCTCCTATTTAAAAAAAAAACTTACATCATGGTAGAAACTTGATTCCTATCATTTAAACCCATGCCGCCCAATTACACCTAAAATAAGCTACAACCCCACACGTTTTGGAGGGTGAGAGGAAATGGGAGCACATGGGGAAAACATACAAACTCCTGATGGACATCACTGGATTCAAACGTGGATTGCTGGCACTGTAATAGCACCTTGTTACAAATTGACTAATTTTGTTTTTTTTAAACTTTGTTAGTCTTTTTGTATTATGGACCTAGTGCTCCATTTTAAGGCTTACTCACACAAAGGAAACAGTCATAAAAACGTAAGGCCATTCAGCCCATCAAGCCCACTCTGCCATTCCATCATGAGCTAATCCAGTCTCCCACTCAGCCCCTCTCCCCTGATTTCTCCCCATAACCTTTGATACCTTGACTATTCAGATCTGTATCAATCTGTCTTGAATACACCCAACGACTAGTAGCAAATTAGGTTCATCACTCTCTGGTTAAGAACTTTCTCTGCTTTAAATGGCTGCCCTTTAATCCTGAGTTGTGCTCTCTTATCATGTATATTCCTATACTG
Organism: Narcine bancroftii; assembly: GCF_036971445.1. Classification (NCBI taxonomy): domain Eukaryota; kingdom Metazoa; phylum Chordata; class Chondrichthyes; order Torpediniformes; family Narcinidae; genus Narcine; species Narcine bancroftii. Next base: position 39,003,301 of record NC_091480.1, on the reverse strand, counting down.
TACTTTGCTGTAGTTCTGAATTGTGATTTATATTATAACTGCAAATGTGACAATGTATTGTATTAGACTTGTTCCATTTAAAGAGAACTGGATATTACTGCAACATCCATTTGCACGTTCATCCATTTGAAAATTCATCCAGCAAAATAACTGTTGAAAATTGTTGCTTTTTGATGAGTCCAGCAACAAAATGTATTCCTAGAAAACTTCTGAGGTGAAATGTGAGCATGGGTGACCCACCCCTGCCAAATTCTGCCATGTAAGATTGCCAGTACTCCTTTGGTAAATCTGAACCAGCAAATATTTTGTCATTGTTTAGGTAATATTTTGGTTTGCTTGGGTTTGGCTGTCCACTTTTAAATTATTTAATAAATGTAGAAAATGAAATTTCAAAATTATAAAAGTGACTGGATTGGATGAGGAGTTGTACCCTAATTGTCATCATTTAGAGAATGAGAATTAGGTCAGGGCAGAGAAGAGAGAGGAGTTGGGTGCTGGAAGCATGACGATGATCATGCATTTATTGTCATACACATTGTATAATGTGCATATGCATTGAAATTCTTGCTTGCTGCAGCGAAAGTTATTGCAAAGAAAAACTATAATAGTAATAATGAACTAAAAGAGACATATGGTGACTAGTGGAGTTCCTCAGGGATCAGTCCTGGGTCCACTATTGTTAGTTATATATATTAACGATCTGGAAGTAGGGGTGGAGAATTGGATAAGCAAGTTTGCGGATGATACAAAGATTAGTGGTGTTGTGGACAGTGAGGAAGATTACCTTAGATTAAAAGGTGATTTAGGAAGGCTGGAGGTGTGGGCTGAGAAATGGCTGATGGAATTTAATACAGATAAGTGTGAGGTGTTACATTTTGGAAAGGCAAATCTAAATAGGTCATATGCATTAAATGGTAGGCTATTGAGATGTGCAGAGCAATAAAGGGATTTAGGAGTGATGGTAAATAGTACCCTCAAGGCTGATACTCAGGTAGATGGTGTGGTGAAGAAGGCATTTGGAATGTTGGCCTTCATAAATCGGAGTATTGAATTCAAGGGTAGGGAGGTTATGATGAAATTGTACAAGGCATTGGTGAGGCCAAATTTGGAGTACTGTATACAGTTTTGGTCACCAAATTATAGGAAAGATATAAACCAAATAGAGAGAGTGCAGAGAAGGTTCACGAGAATGTTGACAGGATTTCAAGGTTTGAGTTACAGGGAAAGGTTGTGCAGACTGGGGCTTTTTTCTCTGGAGCGTAGAAGATTGAGGGGGGACTTGATAGAGGTGTTTAAGATTTTAAAAGGGACAGACAGAGTAAATGTGGATAGGCTTTTTCAATTAAGAAAGGGGGAGATTCAAACTAGAGGGCATGGTTTAAGATTGAAGGGGGAAAATTATAAGGGGAACATTATAAGGGGAAATTATAAGGGGAACGCAAAGGGTGGTAGGGATGTGGAATGAGCTTCCGGCAGATGTGGTTGAGGCGGGATCATTGGTTACATTTAAGGAAAGACTGGATAATTACATGGAGAGGAGAGGACTGGAGGGGTATGGACCGGGTGCTGGTCAGTGGGACTAGGAGGGTGGGGATTTGGACTAGTAGGGCTGAACTGGCCTGTTCTGTGCTGTAAGTGGTTATATATGGTTATATATAGAATTGGAAGTGATGTGCTCAGAGTCAAGTTAAGATGAGATCCTTTAAATTTTGCTCAGCTGTCCAGAAAGGTGGTAGCTTCACAGCAATGGCTGCAGAGTTCATGTTTGTCCAAAAATACATATTTAGACTCGTCGGGGTCACCAATTGTGGCCACTGAAATCACAGTGGACACGATGAAATAACCACACAAGGCGTTTCTAGAGTGAATCAAATGGATTTACTCTTCATAACCCACGCAACCTTTTAAAATGCAGAATCAGATGCTCGACACCTGCTGACGTCATCACGGACTGGGAGTTGTAGTGCCGCATAGCACTGCTACAAACTATAATAGTAATGGTGAATTAAAAGAGACATAGAATTGCAAGTGATGTGTTCAGGGGCAAGTCAAGACGAGAGCCTTTAAATTTTGCTTGCACTTAAGTTAATTGGTAGTTTAATATTTCTTTAAATGAGTCAAAGGTTCTATATTTAATTGTCATACCAACCTCTCAATTGAACTTTGTCCGGGATGGGATTGCCCATTAAACATCCCTATATCAAACTGTGGGCAAATAATCCCACTGTTTTGTGGGTTATCTCAGTGAAAAATGGGATTATAGGAGTAAATATAGACAGAAACTCAGGAGTGAGGCACAGTGCACCTTTGGAGGCTATAGTTGCCATTTTTCTACCTGAGGACCAGAGTTGTGCCAATGAAAGTCAAAGAAGCCATTATAATGCTGAAAAACAAGAATAAATCAGTAAGAGACATCACCCAAACCTTAGGATGACCAAAATCAGCAGTTTGGAACATCATTAAGAAGAAGAGCATACTGGTGAGCTCAGTAATTGCAAAGGAACTGGCATTCCAAGGAAGACCTCTGCTACTGATGGCAGACGAATTCTCATCAAAATGAAGAAAAATCTCCAAATGTATGTCTGATATATCAGAAACACTCTTCAGGAGGTAGGTGCGGATGTGTCAATGTTTACTGTGCAGAAGACTTCATGAACCGAAATACAGAGGCTACACTGAAAGATGCATTATTCAGCCACAGAAAGGATGTGCAGATTACAGATTGCCAAGAAATATTTAAAAGAGCATGCAGAATTCTGGAAAAAAGTCTTGTGGACAGATGAGACCAGGATTAACCTGTAACAGTGATGGAGGCATAAAGACACTGCCCAAGATCCAAAGCCTTTGCCATGGTTTGCATCTTGCAGTGTAGCCTCTGTCTTTCCGTTCATGAAGTCTCTGACGACACCCGCCTCCTGAAGACTATTTTTGATCTATTGGACAGACATTTGGGGATTTTTCTTCATTTTGATTAGAGTTCTGCTGTCAACAACAGCAGAGGTCTTCCTTGAAATATCAGTCCTTTTGTAATTACTGAGCTTACCAGTGCGCTCTTTCTTCATAATGATGCTCCACCTGTTGATTTTGGTAATCCTAAGATTTGGGCGATGTTTCTTACTGTTTTATTCCTGTTTTCAGCCTCATAATGGGTTCTTTGACTTTCATCAGTACAACTCTTTACCTTATGTTGAGAAATGTCAACTACAATCTCCAAAAATGATCAAAAGCTTAGAAGCAAGCCTAACTCTCTGCACCAAAGAAGCAATTAAACATACCTGAGTACTCACAAATACCTGGATGCCAAATATCACAAATACTATGGTGCCCTGAAATCAGGGGTCTATTATAAAATGTTTTGTAATTTATACATGGTTAAACCAAAATGTATACAACTAACCTTGAATAAAATCTGGAATATGCATTTTAATTACATGTGAATTGTTTGATTACACATTTAAAAATGTAGAACACAGGGACACATAAAGGAAAAAGATGCATCTTTGTCCCAAATGTTATTGAGGGCACTGTATTATCTTTGATCCAGTTCATGCTGGGGGACTAGCTGAGTTTCTCCAGCAATTTTGTGTATTTTCTACAATCACAGCGTCTGCAGACTTTTTCATTTCACTGAGTTCACTCAACATACAGAATGTGTACAACCTGATGAACGACTAATGCTGGAAGGGAACAAGTTAGCTATGACTTCAACATGGCGCTGAGTCAAGGTCGTCCAGCAGATAACAAGAGAGTGGCCATGGGTATACATTATTCTGAAGTGGTTTTAGTAATGGAGTATGGGGAAGCAGCAGTTGCCTTTGCCATCAAAACTCTTACCATGTCTTTCTAAGGTAATTAATAATGGACTTCCGACTCTACAGCTTCCAATAAAGGATAAACAAAACACGACTCTGATCAATACCTATGTTCCCACAGTGACAAATGACGATGAAACCAAAGGCAAGTTCTATGAAGATCTGGACTCAGTGACTTCAGCTAAAGCTATATCTGAGAAAATTATCACTCTTAGACATAATAATAATACAAGTGTTGGAACAGAGTGCCAAAGGAGGAACATTGCCTTTGGCAAAAATCAAGTTGGAAAGTATACCAGTAATGGTCTGCTGCTTCTAAGATGGTGCAACACACATGACCTAACTGGGCAGCACGATAGCATAGTGGTTAGCACAAAGCTGTTACAGCTCCTGCGACCTGGTTCAAATCCAGCACTGTCTTGTAAGAAATTTGTAGATTCTTCCTGTGTCTGTGTGGGGTTTTCCTTGGTTTTCTAGTTTCCTCCCATATACCAAAGGAATACAGCATTGGTAGATCAATGAGTGTACTTGGGTGCCATGGGCTTGTGGCATAGAAGGGCCCGTTATTGTGCGCTATCTCTAAATTAAAAATTAAAATTAAACTCAGCACACCCAGGCCACATCCATAGGAAGTAAAGGGTAATCAATGTTTCAGGCCAAAGCCGAAACAGTGGTTACCCTTTACTTCCTATGAATGCTGCGTGACCTACTGAATTTCTCCAGCATGTCTGTAAATTGCACTCTATCTGCAATACACCATCTGCTGACTCCAGTCATAACCACACCATCTTTCATCAACAAAATCACAAAATTTCTTGGATATATCCACGCTCTAATCACTGATGTCAAATTGACTTACTGTCGTGAAAAAATACCAGCAAATTGTGAGTGAATTAGGTCATGGATGTTGCAGATTGCTGAGCAGATCAGGATCTCATTATCCCCAATCTCTATATTCATATTAAGAAATGTTCCCAAGACATAAAGTCTGCTGAATGATTCAAGGATGGTACAGTGATTTGTACTGTACTGCGTAGAGCACTTGTATGCACTCATACAAGCCCCCCGTGACTCAACTATTTATTTAACAATAATATTTATTTATTTTAATATTGTATATAAGTATTGTGCATATGTATCATTTGTCTGTCTGTTATGTCTGTATGTGCATTTGCAGTGTGTTGCACCGAGGACCAGAGAACGTGGTTTCATTGGGTTGTACATGTACAATTGGATGATAAATAAACTAGAACTTGACTTGAAGTGGGTGTTTGTTGCAGAACTTGACAAGCAGTGAGCTAATCTGGACCTCAGTCTAGATCAGGGGTGTCAAACTCAAATTCACGGAGGGCCAAAATTAAAAACTTGGACTAAGTCAAGGGCCGAACTAAATATTTATTGAAAATTTTCAACAACATCTGCATGTTTTCTCTTCTTTCAACATATGTAATGTTAAACTTTAGGATATAACTTTAGGAGGATAATGTTACAGGTCAGGAGTAGGTAGCTCAAGTTCACCCTTTGCTTGACCTGAGGGAAACCTATTTGGTCCCTGTGGAGATGTAGTCAGCATTCACAGGCTGTGTCCATTTTGGCCTGCATCAGGACTCAGCATTTCTTGCTCACTCCTCAGGGTCTAGGCCTCGACCCACCATCCCTCTACTTGACCAGTCCTTTACCCAACCTCTACAAACCCCTCACTCCACTCGCTCTGCCTCTACCCACCCCATCCTATACATGCCCCTCTACTGCCTCTCCCCTCAACCTGTTCCTCCTTCTACCTGTCTCTCACCCTCGAATCACCCCTCCCCTACTCGCCCTGCCCCTCCCCTTTTACCTCTTCCCTATCCACCCCTCCTTCTACTCATCCCTCCCTCTAACTGCCCCTCGCACCACCATAACTTCCCCTGCCCATTACTCCTCACCTACACCCTCTGCCCACCCCTGCTTACCCACCCACTCAGGCCCAGCGCGCTGCCGATCAGCCTTTGCGGACAGCCACCATCTCTCTCTTCACGTGCAGGGCCGAACCAGCCGTCCCTGGGGTCTGCGCGGGTGCAAGCACTGAAGGCTGTGGCGACCGGGAGAAGTGCGCTTGCGCTGTGGAAGGCAGTCCGGTGCCAGTCGCGCAGGGCTCGCGCAGCCCGGGGGCCATGCGCAGCCTGCCATGCCTGTCGCGCCGACAGGGAATCACAGGCGCTCGCCCATCCGCCGCACCGCTCGACAGGTGGGAGAAGTGACTGGTTGTGCGGGGAGCCTTCCAACTGGCTTGCCGGCTGATGACATCGACAGACTTCTCGTTACAATTTCTCGTGTTACAATGGGGAAGGATGTGCAATGAAGGGGGAGGATGGTGGGGGTGACATTACCAAAAAACAGCATCGGCTCTCGCTGCAGGGCGGGCCACCTCTAATAAATTTTTGAAATGATTTTGCGGGCCAAATATAATTATATCGCGGGCCAAATTTGGCCCGTGGGCCAGAGTTTTTCATGTGTGGTCTAGATGGTGTAGAGCATGACAGGACCCTATTCAGAGATGCTACTTGTAAAACTGCTTGTGGAAAACTTGGACCAAAGACCTAAGCAGTGAGCTAATCTGGACCTCAGTCTAGATGGTGTAGAGCATGGCAGGGCCCAATTCAGAGATGTTACTTGTAAAACCACTTCTGGAAAACTTGGACCAAAGACCTAGGAATAACCAGACAGGTTTGATGAAAGTTAAATATCTGCTTGACAAAAAATACTAACTTCACCAGAATAACAGAACAGTTTTACTTTCACCTCCTGAAAGGATGCCTTTTCCAACAGTGACTTAGTTACTTTGAACTTGTCCGTGAACTACTCTTTGCAGATGATGCCGCTTTAGTTGCCCATTCAGAGCCAGCTCTTCAGTGCTTGACGTCCTGCTTTGCGGAAACTGCCAAAATGTTTGGCCTGGAAGTCAGCCTGAAGAAAACTGAGGTCCTCCATCAGCCAGCTCCCCACCATGACTACCAGCCCCCCCACATCTCCATCGGGCACACAAAACTCAAAACGGTCAACCAGTTTACCTATCTCGGCTGCACCATTTCATCAGATGCAAGGATCGACAATGAGATAGACAACAGACTCGCCAAGGCAAATAGCGCCTTTGGAAGACTACACAAAAGAGTCTGGAAAAACAACCAACTGAAAAACCTCACAAAGATAAGCGTATACAGAGCCGTTGTCATACCCACACTCCTGTTCGGCTCCGAATCATGGGTCCTCTACCGGCACCACCTACGGCTCCTAGAACGCTTCCACCAGCGTTGTCTCCGCTCCATCCTCAACATCCATTGGAGCGCTTACACCCCTAACGTCGAAGTACTCGAGATGGCAGAGGTCGACAGCATCGAGTCCACGCTGCTGAAGATCCAGCTGCGCTGGATGGGTCACGTCTCCAGAATGGAGGACCATCGCCTTCCCAAGATCGTGTTATATGGCGAGCTCTCCACTGGCCACCGTGACAGAGGTGCACCAAAGAAAAGGTACAAGGACTGCCTAAAGAAATCTCTTGGTGCCTGCCACATTGACCACCGCCAGTGGGCTGATAACGCCTCAAACCGTGCATCTTGGCGCCTCACAGTTTGGCGGGCAGCAACCTCCTTTGAAGAAGACCGCAGAGCCCACCTCACTGACAAAAGGCAAAGGAGGAAAAACCCGACACCCAACCCCAACCAACCAATTTTCCCTTGCAACCGCTGCAATCGTGTCTGCCTGTCCCTCATCGGACTTGTCAGCCACAAACGAGCCTGCAGCTGACGTGGACTTTTTACCCCCTCCATAAATCTTCGTCCGCGAAGCCAAGCCAAAGAAAAAAAGACAATTAGCACAAGGAAAGTCAAAGTTATGCATCAACCTGCACCATGTATCCCATACACAGACTCAAACATCTTATGAATGGTCAATGGTTTCCAATAATGGAGAAGTCACATATCTTGTTAACACCCTCTCAGATCAGTCAACACTGATGACAAGGTTAACAACAGGATAGCAAGTGCCAGGTCTACTTTTGGAAAAGGTGAGAAATCTGGGAATGGAGAAGAATCAGCTGAAAGGCTCTGAAGGTGTATTTCTGCTTTTGTTATACCACCTACTCTGCTTGCGAGACGTGGATAGTGTACAATGGATGGCTTAACTACTTCCACGTGAGAGTTTTGCATAGAATACTTCACATTAATTGATAAGGTACAATTCCAGATGTGCACACCTGTCCCAAATCTCTGTGGGATCAACACACTTGAAAGATTTGCAGGTCAGAAGGGCAGGGCATGTTGGAATAATGTCAGGTGATAGAAAATCAAAGTACTGTTAACTATTTTATAGAGAGCTAACTGAGGACATGCATTCATGTGGTGAACAGAGAAGAGATTCAAATTGTGAATGGAGAAAGCAAAGAGGAAATGAGATTCTTGAAAATTGATACGACAGCATCTGGTACGACAGCATCTCTGTTTCTCTCTCACCTCTGCAAAATAAACTTGGATCCAGATTGGTTGAATCAGCCACAGTCATATGCAGTACATTGCAACACTAAAGACTGGAATTCATGGTCTGACTCAAGTTGTATGCAATACAGAGGATATTAAATCTCAAATCATTTATTTTCTTGACTTGTTTTGAGGGAACTGCCTTTAAATTTTACTGGTACTGAAGTTAATTGATTGTACACACATAAAGACATGTTAAGCTAAGTTCCATTTAATTTTTCTACTACAGGTTTCAAGCAGAATTTATTGAGTTGAATTCGATATATGTGTTTAAAGAAAAGGGAGAAAACAATAGAAATATATTGAAAGGGTAAGGCTAAGTAGAATGGGAGGAGGCTTGAATGACACACAAATGCCTGCAGTGATCTTGTTGACTACTAGTCTTGACAGCCTGTTTCAGGCACCCACCACTGCCTATGTAAAAAAAAATTGCCCTGCACATTGCTTTTAAACTATTCCTCCCACCACCTTAAACACATGTCCTCTAGTGCACTAGACCCTAGCATCTGCAGACTTGTTTACCTAATCTTGTGCCTGGTGCTTTTACACTGGGGAAAAAGGTTCTGACTACCCTGTGAATGTTGCTCATGATTTTATGAACTTCTATCAGGTGTCCCTCAGCTTCGTGCACTCCAGAGGAAACAACCCAAATTTGTCCAACCTTTCTTCATAACTCATACCCTCTAAACCAGGCAACATCTGGTAAACTTATTCAGTAGCCTTTCCAAAGCCTTCACATCCTTTTAGCAATGGAGTGACTAGAAATGCAAATAGTATTCCAAGTGCAGCTTAACCAAAGTTTTACACAGCTGCAACATGACTTTTTTTTTGTACATGCTTCTTGAATTAATGTAAAGACACATCTGGATACACACTTTTGAACTCTGCCAATTGAAATATTCTTCATCTTAGATATAGACTTAAGCCAGTAAAGAATAACTTTCATTTACATTTTGTTAATGTTCGATGCAAAATTTTCATTTTAAGTTATCCTTTCATGTTTAAATTGTCACATGAAAACTGGTTGCAAGAGAAACTTCTCAACTATAATGGCACCGACAGAAAAGTTTGTGCTATATTATGTTCAATAAAAATTATTACAAAAACTGATTCTTTCCTGATGACACCAACTTTAGACATGCACAGGATCTGTAATTAATTTGTGGAGGTTTAACATTTGCATTTTGAATTCTCATTAGGGCACTACAGCTAGCTATAGGATAAAATAAATATAGATACCCATGATTATTAGAATTCCTTATTGCATTCTGTTTTATGTTTTGCAATATTAGTCATAAACTAATGGGATTTGTTGTATGTTATTATGGAATTTGAGAGCATGTAGAAGGTGTCTGTAATGGATGTTTTCAACAAAGCCAAAACTTATTTCAATATGTTCAGAAAGTGGATGCAACCATATGTATTCTTGATTATTTAAGATCCACTGGCATCGAAGAGATATCAGCATGTAATCAGATATCACTTGTGGCCATAGCAGACAGAGCTGACGTGAAGACAGGATTGGCTGATACAGGTACTGGGGTTCAGATGTTTAAAAAGGGATAGGATAGAGGGTAAAAGAGGGGTAGCATTACATGTCAGGAATAATATCGCAGCGGCAGAAAGGGAGGATGCTGTGGAGGGAGTGTCTACTGAGTCAGTGTGGGTGGAAGTGAGAAATAGGAAGGGGGCAATCACTGTATTGAGAGTAATCTATAGGTCCCAAAATTGCCCTTGGGACACATAGGAACAAATTGGTGGGCAGATTTTAGAATGGAACAGAAACAACAGGGTTGTTATTGGAGTTCTCAATTATTGACTGGCCTCTTCTTACTGAGAGGAATAGATGGGGAAGAATTTATCAGGTGTGTCCAAGAAGAATCTCTGACACGGTATGTAGACCAACCAACTAGAGGAGAGGACATACTGAATCTAGTACTAGGTAATGAACCTGGTCATGTGACAGACCTCTTGGTGGGGGAGCATTTTGGTGATCGTGACCACAACTCCCAGAACTTTAGCATATCCGGTCAAGTGAAAAAACAGTCAAAATGGAAAAATGTTCAAGCCTTTATAGACGCCAGCCATTTTTAGCTTTTCATCATGTATACTCCAGACTGGGTCTATCGGTAAACCTTTACAGTAGTAAAGTATAGTATGTGGTTGGGTGTAAAACTAGTCCCAGAAAATTGAGACATGGAGAATATGCACTTATTGGAAGTCCCAGAAATCCGAGACAAGGTGTCCAAAGTGTTAATTGGAGAAGAGTTAATTACGATGGGATGAGTCAGGGATGGGGGAGAGTAAATTGGGAACAGATGTTCTCGGGAGAAAGTACAAAAGTAATATGGAGGATGTCTAAGGATATCTTGCGTAAGATTCCCGGATAGGTTTGTCCCAATGAGACCGGGAAAAGATGGTTGGTAAAAGGGAACCATGGTTGACAAAACAGGTGAGGAAGAAGGAAGAAAATATCAGGAAGCAAACATCAGGAAGGGCTCAAGAGAATTATATTGTAGCCAGGAAGGAACTGAAGAAAGATATACAAGAGCTCTAAGGGGGCATGAGAAGGCCTTAGCAAATAAGATTAAGGAAAGCCCTGAAGTGTTCTATGCTTATTTGAAGCACAGAGGTTGACGAGAATGAAGGTAAGGCTGCTTAATGATAAAGGAGGCAACGTGACTGGAGGCAGAGAAGGTTGCTTCAGTATTTACCAAAGAAATGGATCTTGATCAAGGTGAGGTCAGAATAAAACAAGTTTATGTGCTGGATCATGTTGAGATTAAGAAAGTGGAAGTGCCGGATATTCTTAAAAATATTAGGATTGTAAGTCCCTGGGACTGGGTGAGATATATCTCAGGTTGCAATGGGAAGGCTTCTGTTCTAGGACCTTAGTGATACTTATAAATAAGGTTAGCAGAGCTAGGGCTTTTTACTTAAGAGCAAAAAAGGATGAGAGGTACGGTTGGTGTATTAGCACAATGCCTTCACAGCGCCAGCGATTGGAACCGGGGTTTGAATCCCATGCTGTCTGTAAGGAGTTGGTATGCTCTTCCCATGTTTGGGTGGTTTTTCCCTGGGAGCTCTGGTTTCCTACCACTGTTCAAAACGTACTGGGGGTGCAAGGTTAATTGGGTGTAAATTGGGCGGCACAGACTCGTAGGCCAAAATGGTCTGTTACCATGCTGAATGTCTAAATTAAAATTTTTTTTAAAATTTAAAAGGTTAAATTTAAAAAGTGACTTAAGATTATGATAGGCTAAATAACATAAATAGTCAGCACCTTTTTCTCAGGGCGGGAGTAGCACAAGAGGACATCTTTACAAAGTGAAGGGAGGAATGTTCAGGGGAGATATCAGAGGCAAGATTTTTACACAGAGGTTGTGAGTGCCTGGAATGCTTTGCCAGGGATGGAGATGTAACAATAGGGACATTTAAGTGACTCTTTGGCAGGCACAAGCATGAAATAAAAATAGAGGGTTATGAAGTAGGAGGGTTTGGTTTATTTTTGGTAGGTATATCAGGGCTGGCACAACTTTCTGGGCCGAAGGGCCTGCACTGTGAGGTAATGTTCCATGTAAGCTGACTCCTGTATCCTGTGGTCCAAATTAAATCCAGATGATATAAATCAGGTATGATTTACTGCATATGGTAACACTATATTTTAAATTAATTGGTTACTGTGCAACTTAAAAATATCATTAAATGTAACAGTATCCTGTGTTGGAATTCCTTTCACTTTCATTGATTTTGAATATCACATAATCAGGAAATTACTCATAAACCTATTTTCATCACCAAAGCAATAGAATACCCCTTTTCAGGGGTTGCAGAGGGCAGACACAAGATGAAATAATCCTGAAATTTTGAGCATAATGTGTCTTGCCTTTGAAATTGATCTCAGATGCAATAAATCTGGGAAAACCTCTGAATGATTTACTGGATGCCAAGAAGATGCAGAAGACTATTTTCTTTCTCTGGTTCATCTCTCTTCAGGTTACCAATTGTATCCAAAGAAAATAATTATGGGCAAATATGAGCATTGTCTTCCTCTTACTCATGCTTGTTAACTTTTTTTTAATCTGCATTATTGCCATAGGTATTGCTCCAGAAGTGGAAAGAGGATTTTTAATTTTATGTACAAGGCTAGGTGCTCTGAAAGCCTGCAGGTGGATTTGGAGATAACACAGAGAAAAAAAACTCTACAGTATCCACTGGCAATTCATATTTCCTCTTAATTATTTCCACTAGTGTAATCGTGCACACATGTTTTACCTCTTATGCTGTTTTCACTATGTCACCCAACCAGGTCTGATGAAAAAGAAATGGTCTATTTAAAACAGGGGAGCCCAAACTTTTTAGACCATCAACCCCTTCATGGAATCCTTGATCCCTCATAGACCCCCCAGGCAGGTGCAATAAATAAATAATTAATTGGGTGGACATGCATTTTACGTATGAGGGAAACTGCATACCAGATGCATGGTGTCCAGGCCTCCCAGCAGCAACCCAAACTTTGTTACAACCCACCAATCGCCAAGTTACAAATCTGTAAATTAAGCAAGCAAGTGATTATGTGACAGAATACATAGATATGTTTTTGGGAGATAAATTGGGAAAAGGTTTGTTCGAGAAGGTTATATACAAACACTTTAAAACAGATCTTATTTAAAATACTGGAGCTCTGTCCCATGCTAGACATGTCGGGGCCTCAGAGCTTTTGCAAGAACTTTGAAGAGTGCTCAAGAGACTTCACGAGTGGATTGTTGTTTACAAAAGGCAACAGATGAAAGACCTTGTTGGAGCTGCGGATTGCCTGGAGGAGAGCTTGCTGTTGTAAGGGGGACATGTGGTTTTGCAAGCAGAGAGAGAGACACACACAGATCAGTTCTGCAGTGTTTGGAGTGTTACAGCCAGCAGACAGCATCTGGGACTGGAACAGGAGGTTCTGGATTGGAGAAGAGCAAATTTCGAAGGAATAAGAAGGGATTTGGGGAGTATTGAGTGGGACAGGATATTTTCAGGTAAGGATGTAAATGAAAAATGGAGGATATTCAAAAAAGAAATTTTGAGGGTACAGAGTAGATATGTCCCAGTGAGGATCAAAGGAAAGGCTGGAAGTCATAAGGAGGCTTGGTTTTCGAGGAATATTGAAAATTTGGTTAGGAGAAAGAGGGAGGAGTACAAGAGGTATAAAGAACAGGGAGCTGAGAGTTTGAAGAAGGACTACAAGGAGTGTAGAAAGAATCTTAAGAAAGAAATTAGAAAGGCCAAAAAAAGGCACGAAAAGGCTTTGGCAGACAGAGTAAAAATAAATCCAAAGGGTTTCTGTAGGTACATTAAAAGTAAAAGATTAGTGAGGGATAAAATTCGACCCCTTGTAGATAGCGAGGTTAGGCTGAGTGAGGTCAAAAGGAAATGGGGGAAATTTTGAATGATTTCTTTGCCTCGGTATTCACGAGGGAAAAATATATTGAACCAGTTGAAGTAAAGAAATATAGTGGGGAGGTCATGAAACATATAAGGATAACCGAGGAGGTAGTGATGGCTGTGTTGAAAAAGATAAAGGTGGATAAATCTCCGGGACCAGACAAAATATTCCCAAGGACACTCAGGGAGTCTTGTGGACAGATAGCGGGGCCATTAACAGAGATATTTAGGATGTCACTGGTCACGGGGGTAGTGCCAAAGGATTGGAGGGTGGCGCATGTGGTTCCGTTGTTTAAGAAGGGGTCTAAATGTAAACCTGGGAATTATAGGCCCGTGAGTCTGACGTCTGTGGTGGGTAAGTTGATGGAAAGTGTTCTGAGGGATGGTATTTACAAATACTTGGAGGTACAGGGATTGATAGAGAGTAATCAACCATGGTTTTGTCAGGGGTAGATCATGTTTGACAAACCTGATTGAGTTTTTCGAGGGGGTTACAAAAAAGGTTGAAGAAGGGAAAGCTGTGGATGTTGTCTATTTAGACTTTAGTAAAGCTTTTGACAAAGTTCCCCACAGGAGGTTAGGAAAAAAGGTGGAGGCATTAGGTATAAATAAGGAGGTAGTGAAATGGATTCAGCAATGGTTGGATGGGAGGTGTCAGAGAGTAGTGGTAGAAAATTGTTTGTCCAATTGGAGGCCGGTGACTAGTGGAGTTCCTCAGGGATCGATCCTGGGTCCACTATTGTTTGTTATATAAACGATCTGGAAGTCGGGGTGGAGAATTGGATAGGCAAGTTTGCGGATGATACAAAGATTGGTGGTGTTGTGGACAGTGAGGAAGATTACCTTAGATTAAAAGGTGATTTAGGAAGGCTGGAGGTGTGGGCTGAGAAATGGCTGATGGAATTTAATACAGATAAGTGTGAGGTGTTACATTTTGGAAAGGCAAATCTAAATAGGTCATATGCATTAAATGGTAGGCTATTGAGATGTGCAGAGCAACAAAGGGATTTAGGAGTGATGGTAAATAGTACCCTCAAGACTGATACTCAGGTAGATGGTGTGGTGAAGAAGGCATTTGGAATGTTGGCCTTCATAAATCGGAGTATTGAATTCAAGAGTAGGGGGGTTATGATGAAATTGTACAAGGCATTGGTGAGGCCAAATTTGGAGTACTGTATACAGTTTTGGTCACCAAATTATAGGAAAGATATAAACCAAATAGAGAGAGTGCAGAGAAGGTTCACGAGAATGTTGACAGGATTTCAAGGTTTGAGTTACAGGGAAAGGTTATGCAGACTGGGGCCTTTTTCTCTGGAGTGTAGAAGATTGAGGGGGGACTTGATAGAGGTGTTTAAGATTTTAAAAGGGACAGACAGAGTAAATGTGGATAGGCTTTTTCAATTAAGAGTGGGGGAGATTCAAGCTAGAGGGCATGGTTTAAGATTGAAGGGGAAAATTATAAGGGGAACATGAGGGGAAATTTCTTTATGCAAAGGGTGGTGGGGATGTGGAATGTGCTTCTGGCAGACGTGGTTGAGGCGGGATCATTGGTTACATTTAAGGAAAGACTGGATAGTTACATGGAGAGGAGAGGATTGGAGGGGTATGGACCGGGTGCTGGTCAGTGGGACTAGGAGGGTGGGGATTTGTTACGACATGGACTAGTAGGGCTGAACTGGCCTGTTCTGTGCTGTAAGTGGTTATATGGTTTAAGTAACCATGTGTCTTGGTTAATATCTAATGCTGCTGGGTTTTGGGATCCTCTGGGCTCGTAACAATTACATTAACAGTAAAAAAAATCCTTCCTTCTGGCCTGGAAGATGCCAAATGGAGCTGGGTCCAAGTCTTCAGCATCGTCGATAGTGCTGTCTGTATCGAAAAAGTTGCCTCAGGCTCCCAGCAGGAGTGGGGACATCAGGCTCCTGGTGGGAACAGGACCTGGGGCTGCTGGCAGGAGCGGGGACCTCGAGCTCTCCAGTTCTTTCGACCCCCCAAAAGTCAAATCAATCCCCTCGGCATTTATTGATCCTCCTTTCGACCCCCTGGCATTTTTCAACCCCTTGGATAGTCCCATCGATCCCCCTACCCCAGGGGTCGATATCAACCATTTTGGAGACCCTAATTTAAAGCCAATTGCAGTATTCTGAAAGCAAAAAATAATTTTGTGTGATTGACATTTATTAGTAAAATGGAAGTTTATATGTGGGGAAAAAAAAATGATTTACCAAGTTTTAAACATTTTTTGATCCGTTTAATAAAAATGTCAAGCCCTAGGATTAATTGAATAGGAATGTGCTTTGAATGCTCGAACTTGCAATGATATCAGATTCCTTCAATATGCTATTAATTTAAAAACTTTGGAACTCTTTACCTTAACTCACTCACTATGATAAAAAAGCTTAATAATTACTATTGTATTTACCCTTCCTTACTCTCTTAAACTATTATAGTATCTTCCACCATGGCCCCTTTGCCTTATATTTGGATTTCCTCAGGTAAAATAAAATCATGTACTGCAGGCACCATAATCTCGAGATGCATCCAGAAGTTTCATTCCTTCATAATATTTGCTTGTTTGATTGATTATCAGCCTGTCATTTTTTATAGGTGCTTTTTAAGTTAAAATTCTAATCATTTTTGTATTTACTCTTAAACAGTGCATAGCTTAAATTGTGCCAGGAGATGAAGCCATGTTTTATTATCATTATTATTATTTATTATCGTTTTAATAGATGTATTGGGAAAAACTGGTAAATTATGGAAAACTTCCAAACTCGCATTGAAAACAGACTAGATGGAAATGCGATGATGGAGTTCTGCACAAAGTAAAGGGAGGGTAGTTTAAGGATGATATCAGGGATAAGGTTTTTTATACAAAGGATTGTGGATGCCTGGAATGCATTGCCAGGGGAGTTGGGGGAGGCTGGAACAATAGCAGCATTTATGACACATGGATGAAAGGAAAATAGAGGGTTATGAGGTAGGGAGGGTTTAGTTTTTATTGGTTGGTATATGGGTTGGCACAACATTGTGGGCTGAAGGAACTGCATGCATGTTCTAGGAATTTATGATGTACACAGGCATTATATAATCAGAATTTTTGCCATGGATAAGCTGAGAATTCATGTTCTCAGAGCATTCTTAATGAAAAATAGCAATACCAGATTCATTATAGCTGTGTGATATTTAAAAGTAAGTTCATGTTCTCTTTGATATGATGGATCTCAGTGTGGTAATACTTCTAAAACAGATAAAAAAGACTTGTTTATTGAAGTTTATATGAACTGATTACTATGATGTACAGTAATTTGTGGTTTTTTTCAGATCTAAGAAATTCAAGGAAATATTAGTCTGCTTGTCTTTCCTGTGTGCTTCATCTTTGGTGAAAACCGTAACATTGAAAATGTTGGCTTCCTTTAATTTGAGAGCGGCCTGAGCATGTTGTCTGGTTGTCTTCTAAACCTGCTGTTACTTATGGCAGATTCCTGAATCTGGATTTCCACTAGCAGGTTGGAACCATGCTGATTGCTGAAGCCCTGCACAGTGCAGGCCCTTGAGGCTAATCATAAATGCAAAGCTCCATCCCATAATTGTACTGACAGTTGATTAAGCCAACCCTAGGCGTACTGTCTCTTGAAGTTTACAAACATTGAAAAGCAAAATCAGAATTTATTGTGATGAACATGTCATGATATTCGTTGTTCTGCAGCAGCGTCACAATGCAAATATTGTGATAAAATTATTGTAAATAAATTCGTGCAAATAAAAAGAGAAAGTGAGGTAGTGGCTGTGATTCACTGTCCAATCAGAAATCTGATGGCAGAGGAGAATAAGCTGTCCTTGTGCCGCGAGGGGTTTGTCTTCAAGCCCCTGAACCTTATTCTCGATGGTAGCAGTGTGAAGAGGGCATGGCCGAAGTGGTGAGGGTCCTTGAGGATAGAGGTTGCTTTCTTGTTTCACCGCCTCTTCTAGATGCCCTGGATGGAGTAAAGATTGATGCTCGTAATGGCGTTGGTTGAGTTCACAACACTTTTTTCTTGTTCTGTGCATTTACTCCTTCATATCAGACAGTGATGCACCAGTCAGGTTGCTCTCCATGGTTTCATAGCAAATCTCCTCAAACTCATCACAAAGTAGCAGCTGGAGAGCATTCTTTTTTTTGGAATATTTTACTTTTTTTTCATAAATATACACATCAAAATATTCCATCTTCAAAATATATAAATACAAAACAAAACAGAACAACCTCTTCCCTCCCTCCCTCTTCTCAGTATAAATCCATACACCATCAGGGCTTACAATTGGGTTTAAAAAATGAAATCTTCTTTGGGGAGGTGATATTTTTAATTATAATAGTTACCTTTTTATATTTGGACCCCTGTATAGTCCAGGTATGGTTGCCATATTTTTATAAATATCTTATATTTATTTTTTCAATTGTATGTGATATTTTTCCATAGGAATACAACTGTTCATCTCTGTCTACCATCGTTCTATCTGCAGAGGGGAGTTGGACTTCCAAATGATCTCAACATATTTTTTTGCTGCAGCTAAAGCTATTTTAACAAATAAAATTTAGAATTTAGTTAGTTTATTACTTATTGCAATCAAATTGCCCAAAAGATAAAGCTCTGGGTCACCCATGAAGGCCACCCTGTTATCCTTTTTAGTATTTCAGTAATTTCCTGCCAGAAAGGTCTCACCTTCATACATGACCATGTGGCATGTAAGAATGTGCCTATTTCTATCCCACACCTAAAATAAATTTCCGACATTTCAAATTTTGATTTATGCAACTTCTGTGGTGTGAGATATAATTGGTGTCGGAAATTATATTGCACTAATCCGTATCTTGCATTTGTAATTGACATCATACTATCCAAACACCAATCAGACCAGCATCTTTCCATTAGATCCAACTCCCATCTCTCTCTTGATCTCTGTAAACCTGGCTTTGCACTTTCATTTTGGAGAAGAAAGTACATCCTAGATATAAATTTAGGTTAATTCCCCAGCCAAATCATTTGTTCCATCTCACTAACTTCAGGTGGGGTCAAGTTTGGTCCCCATCTTTCTCTTAAGAACGATCTTTACTGGAGAAAGCATAAGAATTTCCCATTACCTACTCCATACTTATTTCTCAGTTGTTCAAAAGACATAAAAGACCCTTCCATATAACAAGCATCAACATACCTTATTCCTTTGTTTACCATGATTTCAATATTTTGTTGCCAAGATTCATAGGCATTAGTACATTTTACATAATGGTGTCTTCAGTGATATACCTGTTTTTTTCCAAATACATTCATTTATTTCTTGCCATAGGAGAATTCATTTTTTTTGACTTGACATTCCACTTATTAAAAGAAGACCTTCATTGACTCCTCTTATTGAATTCAGTCCCATTTGAAGAAAGATGATAAAAAATCTTGCTTGTGCTGTTAGATAATACTTCTTAAAATCTTGGAGTCTGTTCTTCCAGTTTATAGTCCCATGCTAATTTCTCAAATGCAATTCTTGGTACTTTGAATTCCATAGGAATTGTCTTATATAATTATGTAATAAATTTTAAAAAATTTTTAGTTAATACAATAGGCAACAATTGAAAGAGATTCTGTAGTTTTGGCATTACCTTCATTTTTATATAATTTAATGTAATTGGCAGATATTTCCATTTCTGTAAATCTTTTTCTATATTTTTCTAGTAGAGGGATATAATTAAGGTTATAGAATTTCTGTAAATTATTATCTGTTATTATTCCTAAATATTTAATTCCATAATTCGTCCATTTAATTTTACTGCCTTTTTGATATATTTCATAATCGAAATTGTGCAATGACATTATTTCACTTTTATCCATATTTATTTTATATCCTGATATTCTTCCATATTTTTCTAATCTTGTTTGTAATTTTATTCGTGATTCCACTGGGTCAGACAAATATAATAGCAGATTATCAGCAAATAAACTAATTTCATGTTCTTCCTGTCCAACTTTGAATCCCTTAATATTTGGATCTTTTGTAGTTTCTGCCAGAGGTTCAATAGTTAGAAATAAATAATGCTGGTGATAGGGGAAAGCCCTGTCTACTTGGTCTTCTCAAGGTAAAAATAGATGACATTTAATTATTAGTTATAATTTTAGCTGTGGCTTATGATAAGTATTTATCCAATTTATGAATATTCTGCCTGTACCAAATGTTTCCAATGTTTTATATAAGAAAGAAGATTCTAGTCGGTAAATGCCTTTTCTGCATCTAAATAGTTATGTTTGAATTCGACCTTGATTTTGCCATGTGTATTATATTGATATTTACTTAGGAGATTTGAAGAGTGTCTTCCCTGAACAAATCCTACCTGATCTATATGTATTAATTTTGGTAAAAACTCACCCAATCTATTAGCTAATGCCTTTGCTATAATTTTATAGTCTGCATTCGGAGGAGATATTGATCTATGTGATGAGGTTTTTAGTGGATCTTTACCATTCTTCGGTAGTTCTGTAATTATAGTAGTTGAAAAAGTTTCTGGAAGGGTTTTGGTCTCCACCGCCTTGACCAACACATGCATCAAAAGAGGCATCAACGAATCTTTAAATTGTCTACAGAACTCAGGAGGGAACCCATCTTCCCTCGGGGACTTATAAACTAATACCTAAAGCTTTCTCTATTTCTTGCCTTGTAAAAAGTGCATCTAAGTCATCTTTTTCTTTCTCTTCTAATTTAGGAAGTTAAACATTTGTTAAAAATTCTTCCATTTCATTCTGATTTATATAGTTTCATAGAGAATTGTCTAAATGTATTATTAATTTCTTTTTGATTGTATTTTGTAGTATCAGTTTCTGTTTCTATTGGATATATCATTTTGGATGACTCCTCTGCTTTAACCTGCCAAGATAACACTTTATGTGCCTGTTCTCCCAACTCATAATATTTTTGTTTTGGATTTAGTATTATTTTTCCGTTCTATATGTTTGTAGTGTATTATATTGTAACTTTATGTTCTCTAATATTCTATATTTTTCTTGTGTTCCTGATATCCCTTTTCCAATTTTTTAGTGTAAGAAATAATTTGTCTCCTCAAATAAGCTTTACATGTATCCTATACTTGAAAACTATTGTCAGTAAAAGGAAAATTGTCTCTTAATAAATTCACAAAAATCTTTCCTCTTTAGTAATGTAGCATTAAGACACCATCTATACATACGTTCTTGCTTTTCCATTATCGTAATAATTAACGTTAATGGTGAATGGTCTGATAAGAGTCTTGCTAAATACTCTGTTTTTACCACTCTACTTTGTAACTGAGCAGACATTAAAAATGTCAGTCCTTGTATGTGAATCATGTACCCTTGAATAGAATGAATTGTCTCTTTATAAGGGTTGACTCACCTCCATATATCAATTAAATTTAAATCCTTCATAAATTATAATGTCATTTTTGCAGGTTTTGCCCTTGTTTTTTAAAATATTTTATTTAAATCAACACATATGATAATTAGAACTTAATTTCAAATATCAGTGTTACAGAGTACAGATATATGTTGATTAATATATAGTAAAGAAAAGAGAGAATAAAGAAAAAACCTACTTAAACTACTAAAAAAAACTACAAAAACTAAAAAAAACCTTTAAAATCCAACTAAACCCTCCCCAACCCTTACTAACCCCAATAACTAGAATCTAAATTTAAGATTCATAATGTCATAACTATATTAATTTGAATTGCTTCAGATGATGCTCAAGGATCTCAAAAATAACATTTTTCCAACTGGTTTGGAGAATTCAAAACAGGAAAAAATAATTATAATTTTAATCTCATTATTCTAGCATATGGGCTCCAAATTTGTAAAAATACAGAATATTTACCCCTTAAATTATATGTAATTTTTTTCTTAAGGAATACAACTTTGAATCTCTATGCCATCTTTCTAATGTTAATGAAACATCTGATTTCCAAGTAAAAGCAATACATTTCCTTGCTATGACCAAAGCTAATTTAACAAATTTCAATTGAGAATTTGATAAAGATAATTGAGGAGTTATATTCTCAAAATTTCTCAGCAATATTAATTCAAGATTTAACTGAAAAACAACACTGGTAATTCGTTGTAAAAACTTACTAACAGAAATCCAAAAAGGTTTAACCTTTAAAGAAGACCATGTAGATTGAGATAGGTAAAGTCTGAAATAAATATTGAATTCTCAGAAAAATATTCATTTTAATACTATTAATTCTTCCAATTAAGGTAATAGGCAAGTTCACACACTTTTTCAAATCTTCTTCTATCTTCTTAAATAATGGAATATAATTTAGTTTATATAAAATTTTCAAATTATAATCAGTACATATACCTAAATATTTAATCTTATCTACCCATTTAAAATTGAACATCTTTTTGACATTGCGAATAATCTCCTTGTACCAATTCCATTACTTTGTACCGACTACTCCAGAAGAGCTACTAAATCAACACACATAAACAAAGTAGTCAACCAAAGACTGCTTAATTGAGTTTGCCATGCTTCTTTTGTATCCCTCCCGTCCTGGGCTCCACAGGACTGGGGGTGGGGGGGTGATGTCACTATGTGTTTGCTGACAATCCATGGAGATGCCGGGTTTAAAGTAATCACGGTGGGAGCCCTGCACCCTCTAGAAAGAGGCATAGTAATCCAGAGTGCCGTTACTTAGCATGTAGTACCACGTGTATGTGGTCCATTGCCCAGGTGAGTGCATAGTGGCCTGGCCTGTGGCTCCACGCATTCGCTGGTGAGCTGCACTGGCAGCGGTTCAGGATACCATGCTATGCATCCGCTTGGACCGCTACACCACCCCCCCCCCGAAGAATCGTCACCCCCAAAACAAATGAACTGGCCAAATGCATCTTTGGCTGATGCCCTTGTTGCCTGGACTGTGGGCAAAGAATGGGGGACGTAGGATCCACATGGGCAGGCTTGAGTCTGTTCACACTAAACAGTTGCGAATGCCCCCCAATGTCCAAAATATACACAACCCCATCATTCTTAACCACGTGGGAAGGGCCCTCATACGGCTGTTGCAACAGTGCTCCTGGGCTTGTCTGTGCACAAACACAAAGTCAGCATCAAGGAGAGGTAGAGGTACATGCTGTTTAGGGGTTCCATGCCAATTGATTGGAATAGGTTTGTTAACTGCGATACCGCATCGAAGTTGCTGAAGCATGTCCAGGTCAGAGTTGAATGAGAAAGGAATGTCACCTGGAACCAAGTGAACTGAACCATAAACCATCTGCACAGATGATGCAGGCATGTCTTCCTTGGGAATGGTGCAGCATATCCCAGTAGAACCCACGGTAACTCATCGATTCATTTGGGCCTGGTGAGTCATCTGCATGGACTGGGATTTGATGATATTGTGACAGAGTATATGGAAATGGTTCTGGGAGATAAATTGGGAAAGGTTTGTTAGGTTAGGTCACATGCAAGCACTTCAAAACAGATCTCTTTTGAAATGTTGGAGCTCTGATAATACTGGAGACATAGTGACTTCTCACACCCTTTTGCAAGAGCTTTGAAGAGTGCTCAAAAATGTCACTTAATGGGTTTACCCAAAAGCAACAGATGAAAAATAATGCTGGTTCCTATTGTCTGCAGGATACTTGCTGTTGTAAGACGGTCATGTGGTGTTGCAAGCAGAGAGTGTCAAACAGGCTTTGTCTCATTCTCCGTGTGAGAGAGAGAGAAGAGACTCTTGACAGTGTCAGCCAGCAGAAGTTGCTGGAACTGAAACAGGACCAGCTGGCAAGGTTTTGGAAGACAGCCTGGTCAAAGCCCTTGTGGTTCATGCAAGAGGAGAGGACTGGCTGTCTAATGGAATAAGGGAAACAAAAAGGAACTCTGTGGTGACCTGAAAGAAAGAGGTTATCATCTGGAGAACCCTGATGGGCCAAGTTTCGTCAGCAAGACACTGAGGTGGCTGATGGAGGTACATCAGTTGTGGATGTCCTGGAACAACACATCTGAAAACCAACAAGATCCTTCCTGAGCGGTAACCATTTACCTTTTGAGCACCAAAGTCTGGTGAACTTTATACATGTTAGATTATGTGCACCAACATCGAAGTACTCGAGCTGGCATCGAATCCACGCTGCTGAAGACCCAACTGCGCTGGGTGGGTCATGTCTCCAGAATGGAAGACCATCGCCTTCCCAAG
Source organism: Narcine bancroftii (assembly GCF_036971445.1). NCBI lineage: Eukaryota > Metazoa > Chordata > Chondrichthyes > Torpediniformes > Narcinidae > Narcine > Narcine bancroftii. Next base: position 38,979,356 of record NC_091480.1, on the reverse strand, counting down.
ATCGTGTTATATGGCGAGTTCTCTACTGGCCACCGAGACAGAGGTGCACCAAAGAAGAGGTACAAGGACTGCTTAAAGAAATCTCTTGGTGCCTGTCACATTGACCACCGGCAGTGGGCTGATATCGCCTCCAACCGTGCATTTTGGCGCCTCACAGTTCAGCGGGCTGCAACCTCCTTTGAAGAAGACTGCAGAGCCCACCTCACTGACAAAAGACAAAGGAGAAAAAACCCAACCCCAACCAACCAATTTTCCCTCGCAACTGCTGCAACCGTGCCTGCCTGTCCCGCATCGGACTTGTCAGTCACCAACGAGCCTGCAGCAGACGTGGACATACCCCTCCATAAATCTTCGTCCGTGAAGTCAAGCCAAAGAAGAAGAAGACAGTATAAGAATTGCCTGCAACCAGTGAACGGAAGAATGAGAAGTGAGATTGGACTGTGAACCAAAGTACTTTTCTGAACTTACACACACATTACACACACGTACACTTAGAAGTAGAAGGGGATTAGGTTTGTTAAGTTAATAGTGATGTTAAAGTTTGATTCTGTTTTCATGTTTAAAGATGATTAAAATCAACTTTTGGGTAAGTAACCATTTGTCTTGGTGAATATCTATTGCTGCTGGGTTTATGGGTCCTCTGGGTTTTTAACAATATCCCTTGATCGACTTTGGAGAAAACACGGCAATTGTGCAGATGGGTAGCGAAAACCTGTACATGAGGAATGGGGTAGTTATATTATTGAGCCTGAGGTAATTGCTGCAGGGTCTCCATCCACCAGTATTCTTGGGTAACATGTGTAATGGCAATGCCCAAGGACTGTTGGAACACTGAATGATACCTAATTCCTCCATGGCAGTAAATTCTGCCTTCGCCTACTGCAGTTTATTTGGCAGAAGACAACAAGCCCTGGTGTAAATCGGTGGGCCTGTGGTGTCAATGTAATGGGACACACCATGACTTTGGTTTTGGAGCTACTGAAATTAAGAGAGAACACACCAGGAAATTTGTTGAGCAAGGCAGCATAGGTGTGTAGGTTGTGCACCCTGAGTTGGAAAACTCACCCTTTGCTGCATATCAACAGGTACGTTTGTAAAGTGGTGGCATTAACTAATTTCCTCTCTTTCACCTTGACCAGCAAGTCATGGGATTGTAAGAATTCTGCACTCAAATGGGCTGCTCGACGGGAGCCAAAACACAATCCCAATGGAATGTTGCTTCTGCTATCCTAATCGTGACTCATTGCATGCCAAAGCTGGGAAAAGAAGTCCCATTTGCAACTTGAAGAGCAAGATGTGGTCCTCTCAAAATAGGTTATTGTGAGCAAGCTGACCTCAGCACCCGTGTCTACGAGAAACTTGCGTTTACCAGTGGCATCTTGAATATACAGGAAGCCAGTACTCGTGCCACCTGCCGAGACCACTACTGGCAGCTGGCTCTGTCATTTCCCAACTTTTTGTTGTGATAGCTACATTGGGGCATGCATCTACAGGTATTTTTTCTTCACCAGCGATGGTAAAAACACCATTCTCAGCACCCGTTGGAATGTTCTTCCTTCTTTCTTTTAACCGCAGACACAGGTTTGCGCAGGGCATGGGTGATCTGTGAATACGGGTTGTATGTGAGCAGACTCTTGCATTGGTGTACGGTAGAGTCTGTCAGCCTCCTGGGCCACGTCACTGGGATGGCAAAAATATGTGTTATTTATTGGTATTGGGAGTTTCGACAGGAACAGAGTCTCAAAACGCAAGCAATGAGAATGACCGTTTGCTCATGCGAGCATTTCATTGATCAGATTGGATAGATTCCTGTTGCCTAGCCCCTTCATATTCAAAAGCTGCATGCTGTGCTCGTGCCTGGTCAATTCCAGTGTGTCCAGGAGGAACTGGCGGAACCTGGTGTATTGGTTGTCTTCTGGGGGGGGTGTGTAATAAATTCACTCACTTTAGCTGCTGTAGTAGCGTCCAATGCCCCGATGACCAAAGTTTTGTGCCCTCAGCGGTTAAGCCACGAAGACTAAATGGTTTCAGCCTGATTAAACCATACCCAAGGTTGATGGGTCCAAAAATGAGGCAAGTGAACTCCCACCACGTTAACTGCAGCTGTGGCGGCAGTTGTCGTTGCATCCATGACAACTGTAGATTCAAGCTTCCACTGAATTTTACAGTCGGGGTCACCAATTGTAGCGATTACTCCAGTAGAGCTACTAAAATATACAAGATTAGTCAACCAAAGACTGTTTATTTGAGTTTGCCTTGCTCCATGGGATGGGAGGTGGTGATGTCACTGTGTTTGCCACCAATCTGCAGGGCTGGTGGGTTTAAAGAAAACACGGTGGGAGTCCCAAGCCCTCGAGAAAAAGGCATAGCAATCCAGTGTGCCATTACTCAGCACGCAGTACAACATGTACATGGTCCATTGCCCAGATGAATGCATAGTGGCCCGACACGCGGCTCCACGCATTTGCTGGTGAGCCGCACCAGCGACTGTTCACGATACTGTTCTATGGATCCGCTTGGCCCACTATACAGCTGCTACACTTCACTTTTATCTCAATTTATTTTATATCCTGAAACTTTTCCATATTCTAACAACTGTTTACAAAGTCTAGGTAATGATAATTGTGGCTGAGTTAGATATACTAACACATCATCAGCAAATAAACTAATCTCATATTATATCTGATTTATTACAATTCTTTCAACTGTTGATCAGTTTGAATCTTTTGTGCAAGTGGTTCTATAGCCATAGCAAACAAAGCTGGAGATAGAGGCATCCTTGTCTACTCGATCTGTTAAGTTAAAAGATTGGGACACCTGCCCATTTGTTATTACTTTGGCTTTGGGATTTTTATACGAAACTTCAATCGAATTTATAAAATTCAGTCCAAAACCAAATGTACTCAAAACTTATTCTAAAATCTCATTCTAACCTATCAAAAGCCTTTTCTGCTTCTAAAGCCACTGCTATACTCAAATCTTTTTTTCTTCTGAATTATACTTAGTTACCTTATGATATTTTCCAAAGTGTGTGTATTTTTAATAGATCCATATCTATTAATTCAGGAAGATAATCATTAATCCTATTCACTAATACTTTTGCTATAATTTTATAGTCAACATTTAATAATGATATAGGTCTATATGAAGCTGGTTTTAATGGATCTCTATCTTTATTTAGGAATAACTGTAATTATTGCTGTTGAAAAAGTTTCTGGAAGATTATGTGTTTTAAAAACTTGTTCTATTACTTTCACAAATAAAGGAATCAATAAATATTTAAATTCTTTATAAAATTCAACAGGAAGCCCATCTTCTCCTGGAGATTTATTATTTTATATACAATTAGGGGCATTGTAAGCCTCTTGTTCATTAAAAAGACTATCTAAATAGTCTTTACCTGTCTTAGTCTATGTAATATTATTTGTGACAAATAGTCATCTATAACTGTTTCATTTTGTAATGATTCAGATGTATATAATTTTTTCATAAAATTCCTTAAACATTTCATTTATTTCTTGTGGTTTAAAAATCTAATCAGGATAGATTGAGGTCTCTGGCTAGGATCTGGCTTTGATCTCAAGGCTCTATGAGCTATCTCAATTAAAATCTTATCCTCAAAATGTTCTTCTCCAAATATTTTCGGTATCCATTCTTGAAAAAACCAGATCACATCTTGGCCTTATTTGCCTTTGGACATACTCACAATTTTAAGGTTGTTTCTTCTACTTTAATTTTCCAAAATGTCAACTTTCTCATGTAATTTTTAATTCCTGGAGATCACACTGGTTATTGTATTGTCATTTATATTGATCTTTCTTCAATGTGTTGTACTTAACGTAAATCTTGGATTTTCTCTTCCACTTTATGAACTTTTTGTGAAACATTATTAATCAATTTTGTCCTATCTGTTCTGACTTGCTTCAGTTCTGCAGTTAAAAGTTTAAAATTACTCTCCAAATGCATCAGAAAATCTATTTTAGCTTCAATTTTTAAAAAAAAATCCTTGTCTCTGAATCTTTCTTCTGAACTTGACATTTCTTCTTCACTTCCATACTCTTCTGAGTCCTCTTCCACTGGAGAAATGTCACCTTCTTATTTCAGAAGTGGAAATGCCGAGTGGCCCTTTATGAGACTTGATGTTTTCTTTCCAATTTTTTTCCTCTTCAATGCGCATGCAGTTTTGACTTTTCTTCCAGCACCATCTTTACAGGGTGCCACGAAGAGAGCTCCAGAGGAAGGTCTCTCTCTTGGGTCCTCACCAGAGGATTGAGCGGCCTGCTTCATCGACAACCTCTCTTTTTCTTCTCTTCAGATTTTTTCATTGGTGTTGCCTTTGTAGCTTTTTCTTTATTTTGGTGACATGCTTTTGTCTTTAGGTAATCACTTTAGAATAAGTTTAAAATATTTTTTATAAAATTAACTTTTTTCAGTTCATCCCACGGGAGTCGATAAGTTGCGTGGTGCTTCTCACGGCATCACGTGACGTCCCCCGCTTTCGCCCTTGTTATTGTTCTCGCTGATTTCTCCAATATTGGATCTAAACAAAAATTTAAATCTCCTCCAATCAATATATTTTGTCTTTCCCCTGTGGTTTTTTAAAAAGATACCCTTCATAAAGCTTCATTGTCATAGTTTGGGCCGTAAATATTCATAAACATTCATGATATTGCATAAATTTTTAATGTGCCATTACGAATCTTCCAGCTTGATCCGGTAATATCTCTTCTATTATTATTGGTATATTTCTATTAATTAAAATCACTATACCTTGCTTTTGATCCAAATGAGATGATATTACGTGCCCCACCCATCTTTTTAATTTTCCTGTTCTTATTTGGTAAGATGTGTTTCTTGTAAAAAGACTATATGTCTTTAATTTTTTTAGGTTACGCCAAGACCCGCTTTCTCTTCATTGATCCATTAATTTCATTAATGTTAAAACTAATAATATTCTTCTTTGAAACAATTTTTTTAACGATAAACTCTCTTTGACTCCTTAAGTAGTAAAGTCCTCCTTTCCCTTTAAGAAAAACACACAATGTCCCTGCCCCAATGATGACGTATATGTAGGGCCCTGAAAGCCCGCAGAAAAAGCCCATGGAGTCACTCGAGGAAGAAGAACCCCTCCCTATAGCGCCATCTTTTTTTGTTACTCCTTTTCCAGGTACCATTCTCCCACTTAGACCAGTGTCTCAACCCTCCTACTACTTTTCCCAGATCTTTTCCCTTTACTGAGCTCTCCGTGAACATTTCTATACCTTTTGCTTTTAAACAATAAATATAAGATGGATTAGAAAAAATAAAAATACAACTTTTACTACGTTCCATTATAAACATTTTCACAATCTCCTTTGACAAACTCAATTTTATTTTGCAGCCTTCGCAGAAAACCTTCTACCTCATTTTTGGTCTTGAAAATTTGCTGGTTCTTTTCTGCTACTTCGACCCTCAAAGTCATGGGGTATATCATTGAATATTTAAAGTTTTTAGCACCTAATTGTCTTTTTACATCTTCTAATTTTTCTCTTTGTTTAATTAAGGTTGGGCTAAAGTCTTAAAAAATACTAGCTTTTCATTATCAATGTCGGTGGGTCATTATTCTGCTTAGAGTCGTCATATGCTGCTCCAAGAATGATCTCCCTTTCTCGGTAGCTTTAAAGCCTCACCAGAACTGGTCTTGGTCTCTGGTTGCTGGCTCTTCTGGGTCCAAGTATTTGATGAGCTCTCTCAATGTGCGGTTTTCTCCAAATTTGTCTTCTCCCAGCACTTGTGGAATCCATTTTTGAAAAAAAGTCCACCAGTCCTTTTCCTTTGATTCCTTTCTTTAGTCCAATAATTCGGACATTATTCCATCAACTGAAGTTCTCCATATGATCAATTTTGTCAAGTGGTCCTTGTTTATCCAATTCCCATTCTTTGGCTTTTTTTTTTGCTGGCGAGCTGCCTTCGTGATTGAATTGACATGAAGGCAGATCTTCAGAGATGTTGATACCCGGGAACCTAAAGTACTGCTGACCCCTCCATGAGGACAGGTTCATGTTCTCTTGATTTCCCCCTCCTGAAGTCCACAATCAGCTCCTTTGTTTTGCTGAAGTTGAGTGCAAGGTTGGTGTGAAACCACTCAACCAGGAGATTTATCTCCCTCCTGTTCGCTTCCTAATTGCTGACTGATTCTGCCAATGACTGTGGTGTCATCAGCAAATTTGTAGATGGCATTTGAATTGTGCCTGGCCCCACAGTGATGGGTGTTGGATGAGTAGAGCAGTGGGATAAGTATTCAAGCTTTTAAAAGCATTCATAATGTTAAGCATTCTTAAGGTTTTCAAATATTTCATATATTTAAAAAAGATAATACAAATTAAAAGTGCTATTCTCACAATTCTTCCATCCCATGCTATTGAATGGGCTTCTTGAAATAACATAGTTCTATTCTGGCATATCTTTCAGAGTAAATGTTAGGAAATCTCTGGAAATTTACACGCTGCTTCAGGATTACAAAATGAATGCCATGGTAATTATTTGTGGGGAAATTCAGGATTTTGTTTTCATATGGGTGCCAAAACCTCCACTTAGTTACGGAGGCAAATCATCCCACCTTAGACATACAGCACGGTAACAGGCCCTTTCGGCCCTTGAGCCTGTATATCAATCGACCTACAACCCCCAGTATGTTTTGAATGGTGGGACGAAACTGGAGTCCCCGGGAAAAACCAATGCAGACATAGGGACAACGTACCAACTCCTTACAGACAGCGTGGGATTCAAAACCTGGTCCCGATCGCATGCACTGTTACAGCGTTGGTCTAACTGCTATGCTAACCATAGCCACCTTTTGTGGAAGATTCATACTTTTAAACCTCTGGGGTTGAGGAGTGGCTGAGGAGATGTGTAACCAAAGCTTTAAACTCTATGGAGGTTAGACATTATCCTTGCTAAATATTGACCTTAACACCTGATGAAAGCCAGACTGTATTTTGAAATCACATTCTACCACACTGAAGGAAATGATTTGACATACTCTGTCTTTGCTGAATCTGATCCGTCTGATTTTCTAATCTGCACTTTACAGCATCATGTTATTGTGCTTTCATAAATTCTTCTTCTACATTGATATCGGTGGAATATTTTATGTTGAGGGAAACGTTATACATGAAAAGATTATCCTGTCTTGATGTCACTTGAAGATCTTGAGTTTTTGCTTTCAAATGACCATTATCTGCCATGGTTTATTCTTTCATAACTTCAATATCTAGTTAGATTTCCCATTAATCTTCTATGTTATAATGAAATAATTTCCAATAACAACAACTCTAATTTACATAAGATCTGTATGGAGTAGAATGCCCCAGGCACTTGAATAGAAAATGATAGAACACAACTTGTCACATCTGTAGAGGACAGTGTTAGAATACTTGAACAGAAATTTTGCCACATCTCAGCAAAGATACTTAATATTATTCAATAATCAAGCGAGGAACTCATTTATAATGGTCAAAACAGTTTATAAACTCAGATTTTCATCTAATAATTTTACTACCAAGTATACCAAAAAAACACACTCAATGCAATTGCCATGTGATAATATGGAGTGATGCCAAATAATTGAGTCAAACAAATATTTTTTAAAATTTATTGCTCAGTAAATTTATGGCTAGCAATATCTTTAAGTCTTAATTTAGTACAAATGGCATTTGGTGATCTATGTGCAATATGCTAATTTGTAAATTATAAAAATCATTCTGATTGATGGTCAGTTTTATGACAAACCATTCAATTTTGAATTGTGAAGAGCCAACAGTTAATGATAGTTGATTGGGTAAATATTAATAATTGAAATGAAGTATCCTTTTTCACTGTCTTAGTGTAACTATAATTTTATTATTGTCCTCTATCAGCCCCACGTTATTTTTTCGTACAACTATCAGATAAGATGAAATTTAATTTTGTAATACAGTCAAGATGCTTTAGTAGTTATGAAACTATCCTTGTTATTACAAGCTCCTGTTTCATTTAGTGACTGTCACTTTAAGCGTTAATACAGTCTAGAACCATTCACAGCTTGTGGTGAGACTAAGTGGCACCATTAAATAGAGACATTAGCCAAGGTTGATACTTGAAGGACTAGAAGGAACAATGGTTGTTTATCCAGGAGAACAGATGGGACACTTACAGAGAGTCATGTGAGTGGGACACTTAAAGAAACAGGATTTTCATTATTGACTGCCAGCCATCTCGTGAACACAGAGGTGGTGTGATTTTGTGTAAAATGGAAAATTCGGCCGATTCTCCTTGTCAGCGGAATGTTATGAGTAGAAGGTATGTGAGGAAGAAGACGTTAGGGGATTGGTACAGAAACATTAAAAAAGATAGAATTAGCTGTGTAACTTCTTCTGATGTGCCAATCATTTATGTTTTTAGACAGAAATCCCATGATATTGCTGCAAGGAAGACATGGCATGAAGCTGGCATTGGTCATTTACACGGAACTGAACAATGCCGGCATAATGCCACGTCAGTGTGTCTTTTTACACAGCAAGCAGGCATTCCATAAGCAAAAAAAGTCAGGACGTGTAACTCAACAGTGTTGGTGTCTAGTATCACGTATAACATACCATATTTGATGGCATGTTAGACCCACTTTTTCCCCCCAAAAAATGGCTGGTGGTGGGCTGTCGGTCCCTGCACTGGTCATTGTGTTGAAAAAGTGTCAGGTTCAAGAAAGATGAGTCTGGACTCAGGGTTTGCTGTCAAACTTAACTTTTATTTTAACACAACAATTAATAGAAGAGCATGCGAAAATCATGGCGGGAATAAAATATGCACAATTTATAAAAGAGTGTGGGGAAAATACGTACAAGAGTGTGGAAAATATGCACACAATTTAAAAAAGACAGTGGGAAAATAAGTGTACAGTTTATAAAAGAACGTGGGAAAATCTACTGCAAGTATTGATCTATAGCAATGGTTTTCAAACTTTCTTTTCACTCACATACCAACTTAAGTAATCCCTATGCCATAGGTGCTCTGTGATTAGTAAGGTATTATTAAGTGGGGAATAAAGGTTGAGAACCACTGCTCTAGACCCAATTGTTAATGAAATATTTTGCTTGAGAAAAATTGTCATTGCCCCATTTCCTTTGGAGTTATAAAACCGTGCACATAATGAGTCAATTAGATATGATTAAAATAGTGGTTTTCAAACTTTTACTTTCCATCACCTTTGTTGACCTCACCAAAGCCTTCGACACCGTGAGCAGGAAAGGGCTTTGGCAAATACTAGAGCGCATCGGATGTCCCCCAAAGTTCCTCAACATGATTATCCAACTGCACGAAAACCAACAAGGTCGGGTCAGATACAGCAATGAGCTCTCTGAACCCTTCTCCATTAACAATGGCGTGAAGCAAGGCTGTGTTCTGGCACCAACCCTCTTTTCAATCTTCTTCAGCATGATGCTGAACCAAGCCATGAAAGACCCCAACAATGAAGACGCTGTTTACATCCGGTACCGCACGGATGGCAGTCTCTTCAATCTGAGGCGCCTGCAAGCTCACACCAAGACACAAGAGAAACTTGTCCGTGAACTACTCTTTGCAGATGATGCCGCTTTAGTTGCCCATTCAGAGCCAGCTCTTCAGCGCTTGACGTCCTGCTTTGCGGAAACTGCCAAAATGTTTGGCCTGGAAGTCAGCCTGAAGAAAACTGAGGTCCTCCATCAGCCAGCTCCCCACCATGACTACCAGCCCCCCCACATCTCCATCGGGCACACAAAACTCAAAACGGTCAACCAGTTTACCTATCTCGGCTGCACCATTTCATCAGATGCAAGGATCGACAATGAGATAGACAACAGACTCGCCAAGGCAAATAGCGCCTTTGGAAGACTACACAAAAGAGTCTGGAAAAACAACCAACTGAAAAACCTCACAAAGATAAGCGTATACAGAGCCGTTGTCATACCCACACTCCTGTTCGGCTCCGAATCATGGGTCCTCTACCGGCACCACCTACGGCTCCTAGAACGCTTCCACCAGCGTTGTCTCCGCTCCATCCTCAACATCCATTGGAGCGCTCACACCCCTAACGTCGAGGTACTCGAGATGGCAGAGGTCGACAGCATCGAGTCCACGCTGCTGAAGATCCAGCTGCGCTGGATGGGTCACGTCTCCAGAATGGAGGACCATCGCCTTCCCAAGATCGTATTATATGGCGAGCTCTCCACTGGCCACCGTGACAGAGGTGCACCAAAGAAAAGGTACAAGGACTGCCTAAAGAAATCTCTTGGTGCCTGCCACATTGACCACCGCCAGTGGGCTGATAACGCCTCAAACCGTGCATCTTGGCGCCTCACAGTTTGGCGGGCAGCAGCCTCCTTTGAAGAAGACCGCAGAGCCCACCTCACTGACAAAAGGCAAAGGAGGAAAAACCCAACACCCAACCCCAACCAACCAATTTTCCCTTGCAACCGCTGCAATCGTGTCTGCCTGTCCCGCATCGGACTGGTCAGCCACAAACGAGCCTGCAGCTGACGTGGACTTTTTACCCCCTCCATAAATCTTCGTCCGCGAAGCCAAGCCAAAGAAAGACTTTCCATTCATATACCACCTTAAGTAATCCCTTACTAATCACTGTTGTCTATCATTGGCGGCTGGTGACAGATAACATTGAGTGGCTTCGGACTTTTTAAACTGAGGACAAACCCACAGACCAGCTTGCTCACAGCACAACGTGACTAGAGACACCTGGGGACAGCTGAGAGTCGGGCAGTGGGATCAGTGTGGAGGCTGGTCTTTTACCACAATGCCACTCCCTAACATGATTATCTTCTCCCTTAATATCTGAAGGTCTGCCAGTGGCTGTCTTGAATACATTCAGTAACTGAGCATTCACATCCTCCCCCTGTAGAGTTCCAGATTCAATATTCTTTGATTCATGCTTTTTATCTTATTCATTAATGATCAAGCCCTATTTTAAAAGACCAACAGCCACCCCACATCCGTCCTGTCAAAACCATGAATTACATACTTATGAATTAAATCATCTCTCATTCTCCTCCCAGCAACACATCAGTGTTTCACCCACCTAACAAAATCGTGAGTCTAGTAGAGGAGGCATCATTATTTCACCACCAGGTCATTTAATCTCCAGCTCCAGCCATTTCATCTACAGCTCATTTCATCTATGGGAGCATGCATAGACATCTGAGATGGGCTAAACACCAAGTGCCTGGTGGTCAGGTATTCCCTAATAAACTACTCAGTGTCAGCCAGATCAATTGCCTTTTACCTTTGCAGCATATAATGGCCAACCTAGTGTCAAATCAGTACTGGGAATGATAGCTTGCTGGATTGGTGCTGGACCCAGTCACACTTGTGATTGCCCTCACCCCTCTCCATGAGCAGCCCACAGCAACAGAGAGCAGGCAGCGGGCTGCCGGGAGAAGAGTAGGTAGCGGTAATATTATTAAAAGATTTTTCCTGTTGTCCTACTTGCATGTTTTGTCCAAGTTTTAAATGCTAAAAAAAAATAGGGTACACAAACACATCCATCCTATCATGATCCCGGAATGTCGGATTGCCCCTTTTACACAGATGGAATTCTGGCGCTGTTACTACTTCTGCTGGCAAAACAAAGCCAGGGCTGGAATGACCTGTCCCCCATTCTGTATTGGTGCTTTTTATACAGCAGGTGTAGTGTAAAAAAAAAAGCTGCAAATATCCCAGAACAAAGTGGCTGTGTAAAAAGCATAATTGATTTCATGAATACACATGAGACTTAGTATTAAGTAGGGTGCAGCAGTATTAAAAAATCTAAGCATCTCATTCCTCATTCACAGAGAAGTGTAGGAATCCCTACATTATTATTAATGAGCTTACTTATGAATGTCATATTGCTGTTTTATTAGTATGTAGTATATTTTTCTTTGAATTTGTGTGGAATTTTCCCAGGATAAAAGTGCACATTTTTGTTGTCAGGGGTTTCCACAAAAATTCAACACTCTAATTCAAACATCAAATGCTGACTAGATCATTTTCCTTTATGTATTGGGATTTGGATGCTGCTGACAGAGTCACTTGAGAAGGAGGTTATGGGGGGATGTGGCCACGACATTGGGTTAAGCAGAAGTGTTTTGAAAGAGCTCTCCACAAAAAGATGGTTTAAAAGCTCAAAAAAAGAGAATTTTAGCATCAAAAATTGATAAAACTAGCGCTAAATGACCAAGGCAACCAAAAAAATTGAGTAAGTAACAGTTCAGCTGGGAACATCGAGTGAAAGCCTGATGAGGAGTAACTCAGCAGGGGCCTTGGGACCAGCTGAACCCAGCAGAGCTGGGGGTCAGCCCAAGATATAGCCACCATCCTGAACATGATGGAAACTTTATGCAGTTGTTTTATGAGTGATGAATCAAAGATGAGAGATATATCAGAGAAGGTAACGGAAATCAAAGAAGTTGTGGAAGACTTAAATAAATGGAGACAGGCTGGAGGCACTGGAAGAAAAAGCAAAAATATGGGACACAGAAAAGAAAGAAGTGATGGACAAATTCCACCATATAGAAAATTTCACCAGCATGTATAAGAATCATTGGACTGAGAAAAAGACTAGAGGGAAAATATGGATCCCACAAATGCTGGGACAAAATAAATTAAATGCAAAGCTGCAAAATGAAAGGGCTTACCAGACCCTTGGACCCAGGAGAACCGGCAAATAGTGACCAGAACCAGTCCTGGTAAAACTTTTAAGTTACCAGGAAAGAGATGCAATCTTGGGAGAAGCGTATGAATATTTGAAAAATAATAATGTCCCAATTAATGGTGGACAATGCAAAAGTAATGCTTTTCCAGGACTTTAGCTCAATCTTGATCAGACAAAGAAAGGAATTTAACGAGGTAAAGAGAGAACTGGAATCTAAAAACTTTAAATATTCAATGATTTATCCAGCCATACTGAGGATGGATGTCCCAGAAGGTAATTAAAGAATTTTCAAGAATAAAGAAGTGAAAGAATTTTTTAAGAAAGTTATGAAAAGATTAAAGTTGCCAGGTGAAAGGACTGAAAAGACCATTTCAAAGCAGGACTAACTGAAAGACTAATCTTTTTATTTATACTAATAGTACTGAGCTGTCTTGTTTTCACTGTTAAAGGGGGAAAAACATTGTGGTTTTTATGGATAACTCTGAAAAGACAGAAAGGTGGTAAGGAAAGCAGCAAGGTGGGAACTCCAACTTGGGGGTGGTGGGGGGTGTGGAGATGATGCCAGGAGAGGAATAGTTTTAAAAGATGGTGCCAAAAGGAGTGTTTCTTCTTCTTTAGAAGAAGAACCTGCAGGCTTTTTTTGTTGGCTTCTGGGCACTATTGTCAATGTCACCGTCAGAGCTAGGGATGTGTGCGTGTTTCTTAAAGGGGAAATGTATGTGTTGGAAATGTTATGATAGTATTTTGAAAATTGGGAAGATATTATTGTTATACAATATTTGTGTGAAAAATGGTATGGATAAAACATTAAAGTTTATTAGTCTTAATATTAATGGAATAAACGGGTCGGTGAAGAGGAAGTGGGTCTTGGGATACTTAAAGAAATTAAAAGTGGATTTAATCTTTTTGCAGGAAACATATCTTACCAAATTGGAACATGATAAATTAAAAAGAAGATGGGTGGGACAAATAATATCATCTTCTTTTGTTTCAAAGGCAAGAGGGGTGCCTATTCTAATAAATAAAAAAAACCCAGTGTTCATAGAAGATGCCTAAGGTATGTAATGGCACACTCTAAAATTTATGGAGAAGCATGGACATTTATGAATATTTATGCCTTGAATTATGACTATAAAGCTTTTATGAAGGACATCTTCTTATAAACAGCAGAGGGAAGACAAAATATATAAGTTGGAGGAGACTTTAATTTCTGCTTGGACCCAATACTAGATAAATTGGTAAGAACAATAATGAGGGTGAAAGCAGCAAAAACCACAATTTCATATATGAAAGATTTAAATCTTATTGATGTATGGAGGCAATTAAATCCCACAGATAGAGGGAGACTACTCTTTTTACTGAAAAATGTGCAGCTCACATACAAGGATTGATTTATTTTTAATGTCTGCCCAGTTAAAAAGTAGAGTGATAAAAACAGAATATCTAGAGATGCTTCATCAGACCATTCTCCATTAATATTAACTATAGCAATAATGGAAAAGCAAGAGAATGTATGTCTCAAAACTACATGGCTTAAAAGAACAGACTTCTTCAAATTTTTGAAGAGATAGATAGAAATATTTTGTGAAACAAATCTGCTGTCTACTAATCATGGTTTTCTGATAAGGGACACGCTTAAAGCATATTTAAGGTGACAAAAATATATCCTATATAAAGAATCTTAAGTGGGAGAAGTACAACAAGAATACAGATTACTGGAGAATAAAAAGCCAAGATATAATACAATAAAAACATATAGGACAGAAAAGCTATATTAAAAACTAAACAACAATACTGATTTGGGTGAATAGATACACAAAGTTTTAGTTTGGCAAATTAAAACAGGAGTAATCAAGAATGATAAATGCTATAAAAACAGAAACAGACACTCTAACATATAAGCAAAAAGACAATATTACACAAAACTATACACATCAGAATTACTAGGAGATGAGATTGAATTGGAAGAATTTTTGCTGAATGTTGAACTTTCAAGGTTGGAAGAGAAAGGATAGAAGTCGATACTCCCTTCACAAGGGAAGAAATCGAAAAGACCCTGGGCACCCTTCAGGGTAATGAATCACCAGGAGAGGATTGATTTCCACCTCATTTTTACAGACAATTCAGATAATTATTAATGCCCCTTTTAATGGATGTCCTGGACATTAATGGATGTCTGTGGAAAGACAGACTCCCCTGAGTCATTCTCAATTAGAGTGTTACCGACCAATATCATACAGACCAATATCCCTGTTAAATGCTAATTATAAGATATTAGTGAAAGCATTGGCTAATAAGTTAGGACAAAACTTGCCAATACGGATACATATGGACCAAGCAGAATTTGTTTAAGGAAGGCATTCCACAAATAGTCTAGGAAGATTATTTAATATAATACACATGGCTAAATCTGAATGAAATTCAAGTACTACAGTCTCCCTCAATACAGAAAAAGCATTTGTCTGTTGGAATGGCCCTTTTTATTTAAAACACTAGAAAAATTTGGTATAGGCAGAATATTTATAAATTAGTTAAAAACTTTATACCATAAACCACAAATAATCAGATATCAGCAGAGGTCCCCTTGAGTAGATCGAGTAGACAGAGGACCCCAAAACCCATCATCAATAGAAATTCACCAAGACAAATGGTTACTTAAACAAATTTGTTTTTAATTTTCTTTAAACATAAAAATAGGATCAAACTTTAACTTATTATTATTAACTTAACCTAACTTAACTCCCTTCTAATTCTAAGTGGACGTGTATGTAATTTGTATATGTTCAGGAAAGTTCTTTGCTTTAATGGTCCAGTTATTCATTTCTCACTTCTCCAAGTTCACCAGTATCAAGCTGTTCTTATACTGTGCTCAGAATTTTTGACCAAGCTCTGGTGCTTAAAGGTAAATGGTTACTGCTCAGGAAAGTTCTTGTTGGTTTCAGAGAGAGATTTGTTGCTCGTTGGACACACACAACTGATTTCCCCCAATCAGCTACTTCATTGTCTTGCCAAAGAAACTTCCTCCATCATGGGTTTTCCAAATGATAACTCCTTTTTCAAGGTCACCACAGAGTTCCTCTTGTTTCCTGTATTTCAGGAGAAACACTCTAGCCAGCCATTTCCTCTTGTAAAGACTACGAGGGTTTTCAACAGGCTGAACTCAGAACTCACAACCCGTCTTCAAAATGGGGTTTTCAACAAGCTTACCAGTTTGCCATGTTGCAGTCTCAAAAACCACTATAGAACTGACTTCTCTCTCTGAGAAGAATCCTGTTTCCTCTCTCTGTAATTTATTGCAATACTTGCACCTGTAATGCTGCCGCAAAACAGCGAATTATGTGATGTTCATGACAATAATTGCTGATTCTGTTTTTTTTAAAACTTTATTTAAGATTTTATAACATGAATAACATATAGGATTACATTAAAAAAAAATTAAGAATAAAATAATAAAATTACAATACAATATCAGTAATCTAAATAAACTATACCCTCCCCAATAATTATTACACATTAATAACCCAACTCAAATTAGTCCAACCCCCCCTTTCCCCCCCAAAATAAAGAGTGAAGAATTAATAAAGTTAATAATATATGTGAGAAAAAAACCCACTTACAAAAAAAAACAAAAACATAACCGATTAAAATACTAACAAAAAGAAAAGTAATTAATACTAAGATATCAGACTTAAAGAACATATTTAAATCAAACTTAAATGCATATATTTAACAAATGGAGTTAAGATGAAACATATTTAACTCAAACTTGATATAAAAAATTAGTAAAGTTAGTAACATTATCTATCAAAAATTCTTAAACAATAATCAATTTAAAAAAAAAATTGTAGCATGAAAAAAAAGATGAAAAAAAAACTTTCTCTATAGATAAACCTTCACCAAATATCAACTAACTTCACATCTATCATCATATTAGTCACATAAACCATCATCTTAAAACAAAATTCAAACCTCATTAAGCATTGTACAATTCAATTTTAGTACTCTTCCACCATTTTTCCCTTTTACTCTTGAATAGTTATCCAATAAAAGCTCCAATACCACATTTAAATATCCCCAATCATTACGTTAAAATTCAGATATCCAAATAATAAAAACACATCTACAACGAAATCTATATCTTCAACAAATGGAGCATAAACCACAAACAAAATTCAAGCCTCATTAAGAATTGTACAATTCAATTTATAACTTTCACCATTATTCCCTTCGTTCTATAACTAAAATAGCAAAATAATATACACCAGAATTACCACTCCTTTCACCTTAAAGTTAAAGAAAAAATATTTAAAAAAAACTTATCCATCCCATTCACATTTAAATTTCAGATATTTCTTATCTACTGAATAAACTTTACAAAAAAAACCACATCAATTTTTAGTTTTTTAAACAATCAAATACTTTCTTATGCTTTTTTTTATATTTAAACAAAAAAAAACCCTTCACTCTTTAATCAAATAATACAAAAAGAAGAAAAAAAACGGGTAGGAGGTTAAAAATACCCCCTCCCGTCTAAACCGCACAATGCGGTAACTCCCAAAAAAAAATGGGTGTGAGATAACTCACACGTCGCAGATGACTTTCAGGAAATAGTGCCTATCCAGTTCTCTCCCCCAACTCTCACTTCATCTTAAACTAACATCATCATTATTTAACATCCCTTTTTTTAAAAAAAACATTAGGAAAATAAAGGACAACTCTTCTTTTAATCAGCTCTAACTGCCGAGTCACCATTACAACCATTCCTTCTTGGAGCACGGCTCTTTTCTTCCATCTCTTGTCTCCTTAGAGATCGCGGCGGACTATTTCTTTGTTGAAACTGAGTAATTGGCAGCTCTTGAGCAAATGCTATAGCTTCCTTTGGAGAATCAAAGAACTTTGGTTGGTAACCATCTTGAAAAACCTTCAAAACAGCTGGATATCTAAAGGTTGCCTTGTAACCTTTCTTCCACAACAACTCTTTAGCAGGATTGAATTCTCGTCGTTGGAACATAACTTCTTGACTCAAATCCGCATAGAAGAAAACTCGATTATTTTGAATCATCAAGGGTGATTTTCTCTGTTGTGCATTTCTAATAGCCAATCGTAAAATTATTT
Source organism: Narcine bancroftii (assembly GCF_036971445.1). Taxonomy (NCBI): domain Eukaryota; kingdom Metazoa; phylum Chordata; class Chondrichthyes; order Torpediniformes; family Narcinidae; genus Narcine; species Narcine bancroftii. The sequence goes on along the minus strand of NC_091480.1, from coordinate 38,961,544 downwards.
CTCTGTCGTAATAATTCAAGCAACGAATCAAAACAGGTCTTGGACTTTGACCTGAAATAGGTCTTCTACGCAAGGCTCTGTGAGCACGTTCCAGTATTATACCTTCCGGGAAATGTTCTTGACCCAGCACCTGCGGAATCCATTCAGTAAAAAATTTTCTTGGGTCTGGTCCCTCCATACCTTCCGGCAAACCAATAATCTTTATATTGTTCCGTCTGGATTGGTTTTCCAAATAATCAATCTTTTTCACCAAATTTTTATTTTGAGTTTGTAAGTCTTCGACCATTTTGGTCACATCAAAAACTTGATCCCGTATTTCGTCTATATCTTCTTCACACGAATTAAATTTATCTCTCACTTCAAGCTTAAAAGCTCCAAACTCAGCCATCTGTTGAGAATGTATTTCGGATGGCAGTCTCTTCAATCTGAGGCGCCTGCAAGCTCACACCAAGACACAAGAGAAACTTGTCCGTGAACTACTCTTCGCAGACGATGCCGCTTTAGTTGCCCATTCAGAGCCAGCTCTTCAGCGCTTGACGTCCTGCTTTGCGGAAACTGCCAAAATGTTTGGCCTGGAAGTCAGCCTGAAGAAAACTGAGGTCCTCCATCAGCCAGCTCCCCACCATGACTACCAGCCCCCCCACATCTCCATCGGGCACACAAAACTCAAAACGGTCAACCAGTTTACCTATCTCGGCTGCACCATTTCATCAGATGCAAGGATCGACAATGAGATAGACAACAGACTCGCCAAGGCAAATAGCGCCTTTGGAAGACTACACAAAAGAGTCTGGAAAAACAACCAACTGAAAAACCTCACAAAGATAAGCACATACAGAGCCGTTGTCATACCCACACTCCTGTTCGGCTCCGAATCATGGGTCCTCTACCGGCACCACCTACGGCTCCTAGAACGCTTCCACCAGCGTTGTCTCCGCTCCATCCTCAACATCCATTGGAGCGCTTTCATCCCTGATGTCGAAGTACTCGAGATGGCAGAGGTCGACAGCATCGAGTCCACGCTGCTGAAGATCCAGCTGCGCTGGGTGGGTCACGTCTCCAGAATGGAGGACCATCGCCTTCCCAAGATGGTATGGCGAGCTCTCCACTGGCCACCGTGACAGAGGTGCACCAAAGAAAAGGTACAAGGACTGCCTAAAGAAATCTCTTGGTGCCTGCCACAATGACCACCGCCAGTGGGCTGATATCGCCTCAAACCGTGCATCTTGGCGCCTCACAGTTTGGCGGGCAGCAACCTCCTTTGAAGAAGACCGCAGAGCCCACCTCACTGACAAAAGGCAAAGGAGGAAAAACCCAACACCCAACCCCAACCAACCAACTTTCCCCTGCAGCCACTGCAACCGTGTCTGCCTGTCCCGCATCGGACTTGTCAGCCACAAACGAGCCTGCAGCTGACGTGGACTTTTACCCCCTCCATAAATCTTCGTCCGCGAAGCCAAGCCAAAGAAGAAGAAACCTAGTACCAAGTTCAGTCATAATCTTGGATAATCCCTGCATTGTATAAGATAGTTTAGATTCAAGATTCACAAAAATCTTTTCAATTGGAAGAGATTTTGGCTCAACAGATTCCTGCTTCTTCTCCAAAGGATCTTCTATTCCTTCCTTCATTCCGGTTGCCTTCCTTGTAGTATGACTGCGTGTGGAAACCCCAGCCACAGCCTCTCCAGCAATGACTGGAGGACGCTGGCCGGGGTTTTCCCTACTCCATAATGTATTAAATTCTCCCAGTACATCAAGTTGTATAGGTTCTTGTATCTCAAGAGATGCAGTTTGCAGCGCCACCTCTACAGTTGGCAAATGCCTTTGAGTAACTCTTTGTTCTAAAGGCTGTTTGGCACCCTCTTTAGGGGGCTCTACCGATGTAACATAGAGCTCTACATCCGAACACTGTACCTCTCTCCTGGGATCCATTTCACGCTGAGTCCCGGTGTCTTTCCTGTAGGTCGGCTCCAAAACTTGAACTTTTGGAAAATGTAGTTTTTTGATGATCTGTTGTCGTTTTGTTTTGCTCTTTTCCACCAATTGTACCATCATAAGTTAAATTAACAGCACTGAAATTATCTAAACTTTTAAAGAATTTTAACGGGCATTTCTAGACAAAACAATAAGATAGAGTCAGGAGAGGACTGGAAGGCACGTCTGATCCTTACGCCATCTTGCCACGCCCCCCCCGCTGATTCTGTTTCTGATTCTGATTGAAGGTTCACCAGATTGATTCCTTGGTTGATGGATTTTCCATCTGAGAAATTAAGCAGAATAGGCCTGTCCTCTCTTGAGATTAGAAGAAAGAAAGATGCTTTCATTGAAACATTCAAAAGTATTGGCAGTGCTGATTCAGAGTTGATGTTTCTTTGTGCTGGGGTGTTGAAAACCAGAGGTGATCACGTTAATATAGGCGTTGGCCTTTCAAGACAGAAATGTGGAGACATTTCTTCACCAATGATTAGTGAATCTCTGGCATTTTCTTCGCAATGAGATATGATCAGTTGCCCACTACATTCAAGAAAGTAAGCTATCCATTTTAGATACAGAGAGATTTAAGATTATTGTGTTAAGTAAAAGAGCAGCCATAATTTTATTGAATGACACATTCCTGCATCTAATTCTCATAATTACTCTGCCTTTTTAACCTCTTCTTCCACTGGCTATCCATGAATGTGTTTCAGGAATGTCTTAATGACATATGTCAAAATAACAAAGCTATTTGTGGTCATTGATGTGGTGTTGCACTCTGCCTCAACTGCTATATCCGTAGATTTTAAATTTTGGCAATGCCTTTATAGTGTTAGCGATTAGAATTGGGGTTCGAATTCCACAGTGTCCATTCTCCCGTGTCTGCCTGGGTTTTCCCTGGGGGCTTTGGTTTCTTCCCACTGTTCGAAACATACTGGGGGTGTAGGTTAAATAGATGTAAATTGGGCGGCATGGACTTGTGGATTGAAAATGGCACACAACAAAAATAAAATTTACAAGAGAATTACTGGGAATGGTAGGCTTGATTTATAAGGAGAAGCTGGGTAGGCTAGAAATATAGAAAACTAAGAAGGGAACACACTAGAGGTTTATAAAATCATGATGGGCATAGATAATGTACATAGTCATAACCTTTTACACAGCTTCAGGGAATATAAAACCAGAGGTCAAAGACTTAAGGGGAGGGGAAAGATTTAAGAGAGATCTGAGGTTCACCTTCAAATGGAGTGTGGTAGAAGCAGGAACAATTGCAACATTCAAAAGTTGGGCAGGAAATGTTTGTGGGAATATAAACCAAATGAAAAAGGGACTAGCTTGGTAGGCATGGACAAGGTGGGCCAAAGGGCCTATTCAACCAATATGTAGTTATTTCAGAGAATCTTGCACCCTCAGCATTCATGGGTTAGGAACTCAGATACTGATCTTTATGTAGTTTCAATCATCAATTCCTTTGGGTTCCTTCCAGGAATATTTTCAAGGTGGCTTCTGATGGTATGCATCAATTAAGTGTTTTTGTTCAGAGCATAGAGTCAGGTAATTCACAATATGGAACATAATCATCCCTCTGGTTATTGATACTTCAAGGATTTCCTATTGTGCAACTTCCTTCAATAATAACCTGGATAAGTTTAATCGTTCAGTTGCTTGTACAATGTACCCATTACTAGGCAATTTTTTTCCACGTTTTGGTGTTTGATAACTCATTTTAGATCATAGATTAGCATCTGAATCCATATTTCTGATCAAGACGCCTGCTGCTTGCAATTTACTCCTGCTGTTATAATCCAGTTGTCTTTTTCCTTTCCCTAACCTATGCATTCAGTCTTAAATTTAATCTAGACAGGCCAGGGTGAATAATTGACATGTTCTCTGCAGAGCCCTGGTTAAATTTGCGGAAAAATAGAAGGAGTTTTCAAATTGTTTTTAAATGTTTAACCATTTGCCCTCTTCAGGATACTCTCTGCTGACATTCGAAGCACTTATTTATGGGTAAGGGTAAAAGGTTAAAGCTATTTAGGATGCCTCATAATTATTACAGGCCTGAATGCCTTCCTTGGAAAAAAAATTGTGTTGGAATAGTTCACAGAAAGTCATTAAATAAGTTATGCAAAGATAAAAAAAAGTTTTTCTGAGAGAAAGTTTTAAAAAGTTTTCTTTAAAGCATGTTACTTAAGATTATCATTAGACAAAGAAAAATAATTTACAAATTTGACAGCTGTTTTTAGTTGGTGCCAAACCCAAATATTCTGAAACAGTTGTAGGGGAGGAAATAAGTTGGAATGGTGGTAAATGAAACCACTTGTCTAGTTTCTGCATTCTCTTTGTTGTGGTTGCAGTTCGCCAAAGTGGGCTTCTAAACTTGTAATTACACTATCCATATTCCGAGGAAGGAAAAAGAAATGCAGAGGAAGCTTTCTCCTTTAGGGTATTTGATTATAAAGACGGAAGGAAGGGTCTTACTGAAGCACTCCAGGCCGCTTGTAATTGGAGAACTATTACCTTGCAGTGTAAATGCTTTTTGAAAAAAATCAAGATCCATAGTCAATTCCGATAAACCTGCCAAAGCAAAATAAATATTGAGTATTTTCACAAGGTTATTGTAGATGTGTGGCAGTCCGAAGAATTGATTTGTGACTTAGTGGATCAAGAAATTAACAGTTTAAAAAATCAACAATTTCAACATGTTAGTAGCAAGGTGTAGTATATAACTAACTTGAATTGAACAAAGAATGCACAACTTAACTATTAGATTTGGTTATTTTGTACTATTGAGTTCCAATCTTTTGAAATTGAAAATAATTTTACTTGTAATGCAAGTATTTAATAACAAGATTTTGGGCTTTGCCTATTTTGAGGTTTGGCATTCGCCCTTTAAAGTTTTTAATTTATTTTACAGTTATTTGTTCAATGTTTAACAACGAAGTGACAAACATAGTCATGAACCTAAATGGATTTTGTCATTGTAACTAGTTAACAAACAGATTAGGAGTGAGGAGCTGTGGTCTGCATCAAATGAAGAAATGAGCTCTGAGAGGACTGCTAGAATTTGTGGGATCAGCACGCAGATTTTCAGATTTATTGTCAGAGAGTACATGATATCACCTTCAACCTTGAGAATTTTTTTCCCTGCAGACGAGGCAGAATTACCACTTAATGGCAGTGCAAAAAAAAACTACAAAACGTATGCATGTAAACAAATAAAGAAATGTAAACAAACTGATTGTGCAATACAGAGAAATTAAAAAAAGTAAGAGTCCTTAAATGAGTCCCTGATTGAGTTTGTTGAAGAGACTGATGGTGGAAGGTAGCAGCTGTTCCTGAACCTGGTGGTGTGAGTCATTTGGCACCTATACCTCTTTCCTGATGGCAGCAGCAAGAACCATTGTACTCTGCTTCCTTCGAACTCCTTTAACAGTTACTTTAATATTACTTGAAAACTCGATCTCCTGGTTTTTGTCTGCAATTTTTTTGCTTTTAATGTATATTTTTGGCTGACAATATACCGTAAATATTCGTGTATAATGCATTCCGTGTATAATGCAACCCCCCCCCCCATTTTTGAGGGGAAAAAAGGGGAAAAATTTTAACCCCGTGTATAATACGACTCCCCTCACCTGCCTGAGTCGCGCTGGCATCTCTCCGCTCGCCCGGCCTCCTGAATTGCGCTGGCGTGTCTCTCTGCTCGCCCGCCCGCCTGGCCACCCAATTTGCACTGGCGTCTCTCCGCTCGCCTGCCCACCTGGCCTCCTGGGTTGCGCTGCTGACTACCGCTCGCCTGCAGAATTTTAAAAAAATTCTTTTACTCTCGTGTATAATGTGAAGCCCCCCCCCTATTTTTGAGGGGAAAAAAGGGGAAAAAGTTTTCGCATTATACACAAATATTTACGGTATCTACTTCAAAAATGCAATTTTTTCGTCACTTATTTTGTTTATTCTATCTGTACTCATCCCCCATGTCTTTGATATCAACCTCCTAATTTCATTTGATTTTATTGCAAGTTTTTTCATGTCTTTTTTTTACATTTTTAACAAATTCATTTCTGCACCTTCTTCATTCTTAAAGGTTTTCTGATATATCAAGTTTCTGGTATCTCCAGAATAAATTTTGTAAAAATGGAATAGTGAATTGTTTACATGAAAAATGGAAGTACAGTACCAATTTAAAAACATATATTGAAAATATGGAATGGATTCATGTGGAGAGAGGGATTAAAAATGATCAATTCCCTAAAATGTTGTTGAAACAAATCAACTGATTCCTTTCACTTTGAATAATTCTTTATTTGATAATTGGTAGCGTAAAGATAGACAGAGGATAAAAGATTGTTTTTTTATGATCTTTCTTTTTAACTTTTGAGCAATTAAAGATAAATATAATATACAAAATAATACAATTTTTGCATATTATCAACTAAAATCATTTGAAAACAAATTAGGAACAAATGTGAGACTCCCTGAACAAAGTCAATTTGAATGTATAATAACAGATACATTTATTATCAAGAAATTTATTACTAATATTTATATAAAATTACATGAAACTAAAAGAAATAAAGATTTATATAAATTATGATGGGAGAAAGATTTAAATATACAAATCCAAGAAATTGTGTCGAGAGTGTTATAAATACAGTTAATGTGAGATATCAAATGGTTCATTATAATTTTCTTCATTGATTATATTCCACATAAATTGAATGGACTTAATATTAATTATCTGAATAAGTGTTTTCAATGTAACAAGGAAATAGGGACCATTTTACATTCGGTATGGTCCTGTGTGGAAAGATTTGAGTGTATTATTAGCACAAATTATGAAGATAAAGATACAAAAAGATCCAAGAATATTTTTACTTGGGAATATATATGAGGAAGATATAAAATTGAAATTGGATAAATATCAAGAAATTTTTTTAAATATAGCTGTAGCGACTGCAAAGTAATGTATAACAGTCATGTGGAAAACGGAGAATTTGGTAAAAATAGACAGATGGCATATTGAAATGCAAAGCTGTATACCTTTAGAAAAAAGTACTTATAGTTTAAGGAATCAAATTGAAAACTTTTATAAAATTTAGGAACCATATATGAATTTTATGAATAAAAGTCCATCCACCTCCTCCACTTTGCCCACCCCCCTCAGTAATTCTAAAAAATAGTAATTGAATACTATATATGTGTTTCTTTTGGGGGAGGGGGGTTGGGTAGAAAATTTTAAAAATATTTTATGATTTTGTATGGTTTGTTAAGTTACTGTATTGGCGACTTCAGGGGTTTCTACGAGGCTCTAAAGGCTGTGTACGGCCCCTCACCCCAAGTCCAAAGCCCGCTGCGCAGCTCAGACGGCAAAGTCCTCCTCAGCGACAAGATCTCCATCCTCAACCGATGGTCAGAACACTTCCAATCTCTTTTCAGTACCAACCGCTCAGTCCAAGATTCCGCCCTGCTCCAGCTCCCTAAACAGCCCCTAAGGCTAGAGCTGGATGAGGTTCCCACCCTGGATGAGACATATAAGGCAATCGAACAACTGAAAAGTGGCAAAGCAGCAGGTATGGATGGAATCCCCCCAGAAGTCTGGAAGGCTGGCGGCAAAACTCTGCATGCCAAACTGCATGAGTTTTTCAAGCTTTGTTGGGACCAAGGTAAACTGCCTCAGGATCTTCGTGATGCCACCATCATCACCCTGTACAAAAACAAAGGCGAGAAATCAGACTGCTCAAACTACAGGGGAATCACGTTGCTCTCCATTGCAGGCAAAATCTTCGCTAGGATTCTACTAAATAGAATAATACCTAGTGTCGCCGAGAATATTCTCCCAGAATCACAGTGCGGCTTTCGCGCAAACAGAGGAACCACTGACATGGTCTTTGCCCTCAGACAGCTCCAAGAAAAGTGCAGAGAACAAAACAAAGGACTCTACATCACCTTTGTTGACCTCACCAAAGCCTTCGACACCGTGAGCAGGAAAGGGCTTTGGCAAATACTAGAGCGCATCGGATGTCCCCCAAAGTTCCTCAACATGATTATCCAACTGCACGAAAACCAACAAGGTCGGGTCAGATACAGCAATGAGCTCTCTGAACCCTTCTCCATTAACAATGGCGTGAAGCAAGGCTGTGTTCTCGCACCAACCCTCTTTTCAATCTTCTTCAGCATGATGCTGAACCAAGCCATGAAAGACCCCAACAATGAAGACGCTGTTTACATCCGGTACCGCACGGATGGCAGTCTCTTCAATCTGAGGCGCCTGCAAGCTCACACCAAGACACAAGAGAAACTTGTCCGTGAACTACTCTTTGCAGATGATGCCGCTTTAGTTGCCCATTCAGAGCCAGCTCTTCAGCGCTTGACGTCCTGCTTTGCGGAAACTGCCAAAATGTTTGGCCTGGAAGTCAGCCTGAAGAAAACTGAGGTCCTCCATCAGCCAGCTCCCCACCATGACTACCAGCCCCCCCACATCTCCATCGGGCACACAAAACTCAAAACGGTCAACCAGTTTACCTATCTCGGCTGCACCATTTCATCAGATGCAAGGATCGACAATGAGATAGACAACAGACTCGCCAAGGCAAATAGCGCCTTTGGAAGACTACACAAAAGAGTCTGGAAAAACAACCAACTGAAAAACCTCACAAAGATAAGCGTATACAGAGCCGTTGTCATACCCACACTCCTGTTCGGCTCCGAATCATGGGTCCTCTACCGGCACCACCTACGGCTCCTAGAACGCTTCCACCAGCGTTGTCTCCGCTCCATCCTCAACATCCATTGGAGCGCTCACACCCCTAACGTCGAGGTACTCGAGATGGCAGAGGTCGACAGCATCGAGTCCACGCTGCTGAAGATCCAGCTGCGCTGGATGGGTCACGTCTCCAGAATGGAGGACCATCGCCTTCCCAAGATCGTATTATATGGCGAGCTCTCCACTGGCCACCGTGACAGAGGTGCACCAAAGAAAAGGTACAAGGACTGCCTAAAGAAATCTCTTGGTGCCTGCCACATTGACCACCGCCAGTGGGCTGATAACGCCTCAAACCGTGCATCTTGGCGCCTCACAGTTTGGCGGGCAGCAGCCTCCTTTGAAGAAGACCGCAGAGCCCACCTCACTGACAAAAGGCAAAGGAGGAAAAACCCAACACCCAACCCCAACCAACCAATTTTCCCTTGCAACCGCTGCAATCGTGTCTGCCTGTCCCGCATCGGACTGGTCAGCCACAAACGAGCCTGCAGCTGACGTGGACTTTTTACCCCCTCCATAAATCTTCGTCCGCGAAGCCAAGCCAAAGAAGACTTTGTATTGATACAAATGATAAATACAATTTTCAAAAAAAAGTTCCTGGGATCTCTTACAAACCCTTTCTTATCTTATGGTACCAGTTGTGCACTGGGACATCTGGCGTCTTGATTTGACAGGAACATTTTTACCCTGAGCTGTCGAATCTTCTTGATTGTATCAAACTGCTATTTGACTTGAGTGTCTTCTGTTAGCTATTTCCACACCTTCAGTAGTTGCTTCCATTTCCCTTTGACTAAAGCACTTCACGATCAACCAAAATTGGCCTAAGCATAATTTTGAATATTTTCTTCCTTTTAAGCATTGTTTATTTCCCCCCAGTACAAAGCCAAATCTCACTGAATTATGATCTGATATAAAAGTTCTTCAACAATACTCCTTCTACCTGCCCAACTTTGTTTCTACCCTCTCTTGGGTTTGTGAGTTTTTTTTAGAGATATAGCGCTGTAACAGGCCTTTTGGTCCTCGAGCACATGGTGTCTAATTACACCCAATTAACCTGCAAACCCTGTATAATTTTGGAAGGTGGGAAGAAATGGGTCACCCATGCTGACATGGGGAGAACATACCCACTCCTTACAGACAGTGCCGGATTTGAACCTAGGTCACCGGCACTGTAATAGCATTGAGCTAACCGCTATGCTAACCATGCCGCTGTTAAAAGCTTCAATGAATTAGGTTTAAGATTTTTGTGACCTCCATACCTTTTCACTTTGAATGCATCCCAGATAATATTAGGATGATTGAAATCCCCCTCTATTATCGTCATGGTGTTTTTGCACTTGTCAGTAACTTGCCTGCACATATGTACGTCTAAAGTCATCAGAATGTTTGGCTCTGATTGTAATTGCTGGGGACCCTCCATTCCCTCACAACACCCCAATCATAAGATATCAAACTGAATATTAATTAGAAGAAAAATTCCCTCAGAAATCTCTACAGTTTTGCTTTTCCCCTTTTTATGTTCTTCTCTCTCACCCAGTCTCCCTATGTCTCCATCTGCAGGTTGACCGCCCTCTGAATGCACTATTCACAAAATACCCACAGTGATATCAGTTCTTGCTCCTGCTCAAAAATGTGGAGTTTGAGACACATTTTGCATCTGCGTTTATCCAAAAACAGCCCTGGAGTTCCCATCTAGCCCAGCAGATGGATTCTGCTGGTCTCAGTAGTTCTGTTCCTTTATTTATTCTTGAAGAAGAGGCACAATAATAGAACACCTACCTAATCAGCAGCTTTGTACTTATTATAAAAAGTTCTTGGCTAAGCCTCCGATGTATATAATAGCTAAAGTTTCAAAGAGTTGAGTCATCCTTGGTGGCAGTATTATGGGGTAACCAGTTCTCGCTCCTCACCCAATTAAATAGCAACTGCAGCTGCACCTAGCAAAGTTTCCCATTGACTAAAGCTATGAAGCTGAAAGTTGTTACACCCCCAGCAGAAAACTTAACAAGCTTATTGAAAGCAATCAAGTCTTATAACCTTTGAAATTCCTCCATTCACCAAAATAACAAACCTATTCTTTAGAAATACAATTTGTTTCCGATTATCCAAAATGCTTGGGATCTGACCTATCTCGGCCATCAGGATTTTTCGGATAATCGAGAAATTTATTTAAGCAGACCTATAGTGTCAGTAGAGCACTTGTATCCATGGTTAAACACAACAAATAACAATAGAAGATTTTTCAAGCAGCTTGACTTTCTGTTCTAATGTTTCCTCCTTCTCACTGACATCAATCAGACCTTTTTGCCATTGCAGCTCTATCTCTAAACAGTATACAAGAACTTAGTTGATTCCAATGGCACTAACTGAATGACATACCCCCACCTGAGCTGTATCTTTGACCAGTACATGAGACCTCTGTTAATTCCAATGGTGTCAGAGTCCCACTTGAGCAGTTGGATGAAATCTTGTCCTTATAGCCATATCTTTGACCAGCACAAGAGATCTCTGTTGATTAAAAATTATGTTAACCGCACGTCAGACCCCTGACCTGAGCAGGGTGGGTCAAAAAAATTAAACTTTTTTCAAATTGTGACATCATGTCTCAGCTGAAATTTTCTTTGGATATTCGAGAATTTCGGTAGATCGGTTTCTGGATAACTTGTGGAATATTTCTATGCCAGCCACTGTAAATGTTGACTCCAGTTTCATCAAATATATAATTCAGTTGGAAAACATTGCATCAAATAAAGATGCAGGCAAGGCCTAAAAGGCATGGAAGTAGGTAATGTATATAATATATAGTGGGTTCTGAATGATCACAAATTTACTAGAAGAGTACACATTTTATTTTTATTTTGTGGCTCAATTGAAAAAATTGAAATGGATATTGCATGATATAGTTTTTTGAGTAGATAGCCTGCTATGCATAACAGTAAAAAGAGGTTGAAGGCCTGTGGGATGGTGTCACAGCAGTTGACCAGCAAAGGCTCAGTGGTTGAAAGAACCACACAGGTTGCAGGCAGCTGGAGTCTTGCTCATGGGAACCAGGTATCGAAGCCAGGATTTGAGAGAATGCTGAGGATAAGAAGGGTTCCCGAAGAGCCTTGGGTGCTGAAGGCTTCCTGATTGTATCGGAGGTTTGGATCTGGAGTTCAGGCTGCAGTTGCTTTGGAGGTGAATCCATGGATACTCAGTAACTTTAAAAAGGCTCTCTTTTACCTCTCTTTCTTTCTTACTGTCAGGGAGAGCTGGGCAACACTAATGACACCTCTTTGTCTGCCTGACAGTCGGCAGAAGTCAATGTTGTGTCATATGATGTGTTCTGTGCACTCACTGCAACTGGATTTTGGACCTCCAAATGGTAAGACCACAGTCTATTTGGGTCAGCAGCAGAATGTTGAGCATCATTATGCTGAGAACTGGCGCATCTCATTGTCGTCTGCTCAGCCTGCTCCTGTTCATGCTACTGACTGATGACTGCAAGGCCAGATCCAACTTCAATAGAATCATCAAGTTTGCAGATGATATGTGACGTGCCCCCCATTTTCCAGTTCACTTTATTTTTGTGGGACTGTCCCTTTAATAGACTAGATTTAGCAAAAGCCTGCGGATATTTGGAAAGTGATTGTGAACTAGCAGGAGCGGGTTCCAAAATGTTGATTCATTTGCAAAGTGAAGGGGAGCAGTCTTGGAGAAGCCATGGGTAGAGGCCATGTGACCAACTTCTTTTAAAAAAAAGTACACACTTTGTTCGAGAGGCCATTTTAAGAAGGCAGCACAAGAGAAACATCTCTTCAACCTCCTTTGTGCAATTGAGAAATCCTGTGTGGTAATAGACAGGAATGTCAGATTTCCTCCTTTTGCTTACCGAGGGATGAGAAACTACTTCAACTGACCCCCAAAAAGGGTTTTAAAGTTGCAGAAGAAATACTGCACTCTACTAACCTGCGAAAAGGATTCCCTATTGTAGCTCTCTACTTGACTGCCTTGAGAAAAGGGTTCTCCATTGGCAGAAGAAATATGGAACTCCAACTACCCATAGAAGGGCTTCTAAATGCTGAAGAAGGCCCCTGTCTAAAATAGGACATTTCTCTGAAGTACCAAAGAAAGGGTTTTCATGAGTTAAACAACCTTCAGTCAGCCCTGGTCTCTGTCTCACCATTCACCGAAGGCCTGGGTGCCTCAACCATTTAAAGCCTGCGTGTTGTATCAATCTTGAGCCCATATGTCATCACTGAATTTATGAACTTTGAACTTGGAACTGCCTTCTGAGAATTGAGCCTTGAGCTGTAGCGGCTTGGGGTATTTCACATACATCAATATATTTGCGCATAGTTAAAGTTTAAGTTAGAAAATTGTATATAAATTTAGTTATGTTTAGATAAGTTAGTTAAATTAGAGTAGGTGTTATAGAATTGTTTGATCAATAATTTAAAATTTTATTTTAAATATAACATCATCTGGGTTAATTTTTATCGCTGCTGTCTGGTACATAACAGACACAACAGTAGTTGGCCTCATCAGCACTGCAGAAAAGAGGTGAAAAATCTTGTGAAATGATGCAAGAGTAATAACCTGAGTCAACATGGACAAGACAAAGGAGATGATTGTGAACTTCAGGAGGACCAGGATGACCACACTCCACTCCACATTAAGAGCTCAGCAGTGGAGAGAGTAGAGAGGACCAAGTTCCTTTGAGTCCACTTAAGAAATAACCTATCCTGGACGCACAACATCTCCTCACTTGTCGGGAAGGACTACACTTCCAGAGAAGACTGAGGCGGGCAAGGTTTACTGGTCACCATTCTGTCAACTTTCTACTGGAGCTCTATCGAGAGCACCTTGGCTGGCTGCATCACAGTGTGGTATGATTACTGTAGACCATTAGATTGAGGTCAATCCACAGAACCATAAGTGCAGAAGAGAGGTTTTCATGGGGTCTCCTTCCTTCCCCCTCCCCCCCATCGAAGTGATCTATTTAAAAAATTTTTTTTTATCCACAGCACAGTACAAACCGATTCTGGCCAATAACCTTCAAGCCTGTACGTTTTGAAAGGTGGGAGGAAACCAATGTACAAACCCCAACCAGACAGCGCTGGATTTGAACCTGGGCTACTGGCATTGTAATAGCGTAATGCTAACTGATATACTAACCATTCTGCCATGTATACATGTACATACATTTTGCATAAGTATTGTTTGCCTGTATGCGTGTTTGTCTGTGTGTTTGCATGTTTTTGCACCAAGGACTGGAGAACTCAGTTTGTCAGTTTGTAAATATAATTGGATTATAGTAAACGATAATAAACTTGAACTTGAAAATGACAATAAAGGAATATTGGAATCCTGTCCAATCAATTTGATTGAATTTTTTTGAAGAGGTAATAAAATTTATTGACATTATAAACCACGATAATCTTTGATGAAATTGATTCAAGCCAAGTTGGCAAATTGGTGTGTTTCTTTATGAGAAAAAACTATGTTTGTTTTCTTTGGAGCAGAAATTGAGGGGTTCACATGGCAGAGGTGTACATATGTCTGAAGAACATAAATATTCAGAAACATGACAGAGGTGAGAAGTGTCTAACAGGGTGAAGGGTGTGGAGGGGATCTGGGAAAGAATTTTTTTTACCCAGAGTGTTGTTTGAATCTGGAATATGATGGCAGAGTTGGTGTTGGAGGTAAGTACATAAATATCTAGATGAACAGTTAAATCCCCAAGGCACAGAAAGCTATGGATCAAGAGCTAGTAAATGGCATTAGTACAGATGGGTATTTGATGGTTGCTTGGAAATGGTGGCTGATAGGCCTATTTCTGTACTATGCAACTCTAACCCCAGGATGGGCATGACTCAGGCTGTTGTTGGTATAAATTGTTGAAGAAATTAGTTGATTATTGAGTGAGTGAATGTAATTAAAGAGGAAGAAATTTAAAAGGTACGAAATTAACACAAAAGAATGTAGAGGATGTGAAATGCAGAGCTGCAAGGATGACCCAGCAGTTCAGATTTTGCCAATAGAGTGAGAACTGAACCAATGTCACTCTTGGATGCCCTTCTGACTAGTTCTGATACAGAAATTGAGTTACCTGTTGACATTCAGATAGCACAGCATGGTTAATGTGGCAGAGTTACAGTGCTAGAGAGCTTATTTTGGACCTGCTGCTGTCTGAAAGGAATTTGTATGATCTCCTCATGCCCACATGGGTTTCCTCTGGGTGCTCCAGTTTTCTTCTATGTTCCATAGATATATGGGGTTAGTAGGTTAATGAGTCACATGTATTTGGATGATGTGGGATCATGGGCCAGAAGGGCCTGTTACTATGCTGTATCTAAATTTTAAAAAACTCTCACTTTCTGTTTTGTATTAGAACTTCAAAGTTCTTCTGTTGGCCAGTTTTATCTGCTGAGTTTTACTGGCATTTTCTGCTTTTTTTTTCAGATTGCCAGCATCTGAGTTTGCTTTTTTATTTTCATTCAGTCAAAAATATTTTGATTCAGCGTAAGCTGCTGCTTAAAGAGGGGTGAAGTCAGTGATTGTTTGCAGTGTTTGCTAAGGCATGTGTAAAATACATTTTTACTACTCTCCAGGCAAACATTAAATCTTCACTGTGACCTGTTATTTAATTATTAAAGTAACTGCTTTCTCACTTATCTATGTAAAATGCACGCATTTTTGTTCCCACATGTTCTTTTAACTTAATGAACAGGCTCTTGTAGCTGGTCATTTGGTTGCACCTTCAAGGATAGTAATTGCTTCTCATTCTCAATGGAAATCATTCCCATTACCTTTTCTAGATTTGGATTATAGCGATAAAATGCAAGTGATTAATTGGATCTTAGTCAATGTCATGATGGAAATAGAGAAGATGGAGAAAGAAATTGACTTTACTTAAAGTTGTTTTACATGATGAATTATGCCTCATTTCGTTCAATGAAGCAAAATACTGCAGATTCTGGAGATCGAAAATGAAAACTGGGAATAGTCAGACAGACAGCATCTGTAAGGAGTAAAACAGTTAGTGTCTCAGGCCAATGTTCTTTCATCAGAACTTGGAAAATCCAGTTTAAGATGCATAAAAAGGCAGCTGGGATGAAGAACAATAAGGGAAATAGAATCCAATGGAAGTGAGTTAAACAAGGTCTGCAGATGCTGGGGACCTCCAATTTTCATTACCCCCCTTTACCCTGGTTCTCTCTCTTTCCATATTCCGCTATCTCCTTTCTTCCAGCACCCAAACTCCTTCTCTTGTCCGATCAGAAAGCTACACTTGACCTATCACCTCAGCATTTTTCTCTCCTACGCTCCTCCCTGACTTTTTACTTGTTGCCTGTGCTTCTCCACTGCCCCTTCCTCCTTTGTCTCCTCCTCCCCCTTCCCCTTCCCCTTTTTATTCAGGCCTGAAACATTACTTACTATGGGTGCTGTATGGCCTGCTGAGTTTCTTCAGCATATTTGTGCATTTCAATGGAAGTGAACAAAATAAAAGAGAGAGGCAGACCTGTTGCTTTTCCAGGAGTGCCCATTATGAAGAAACTCTGCTGCTGTTCATCTTTTTAAGTTTATTCATCTTCTTTGGTTTTTCTTCCTTATTAGGTAACCTCACATTTTAAATGTTGACATACAGCACATAACAGGCCCTTCTGGCCTATGAGCCTTCTGGAAGGGTGAAAGTAAACTGGAGCACCCAGTGAAGACCCACACAGACATACAAACTCCGTACAGACAGTGCTAGATTCGAACCTGCTGTAATAGCTAACCACCACACTAACCGTGATTTCTGGACCATTGATGTAGCAAACTGAGTTTCAATCCCGCCTTGGGAGCTGAGGAATTTAAATTCAAGCTTTAAATCCAGATTTATTTTGAACAAAATGTTAGCACATAACTTATTGTATAAACTCACACGGTTACTAAGATCCATCAGGGGAAGAAATCTCATACCCTTATTTAGAGTGTTGGCAATTCTAGTCTATCAATGTCTCCTCTTCATTGGCAATTATAGATGGAGAGAAAATACTGGTGTTGTCAGCTGTGTCCACATTCTATCAGCAAATAAATACTGTAAATTGGTGTTACTGTGGCAAGCTGTAAAGTTTGGGAAGCAGGGTGGGAAAGCAAACCATGGGGACACTGCAGAAGTCTGCAAGTTAAATGTGCTGCCAAGCAAAAGATCTGAAAATAAAAGAAAACATGTTCAGTTGGCCAGGCAGCAACTGGAGAAAAACAGAATTAACATTTCAGATCGATAACCTTGCATTAGATCTCTGCCTCTTAAATGTAAAAACCCCAACTCCTACATTGTAGCTATCTGGTAAAATGCTTATCTCTTGCTCATTACCTGGATATTGACTGGAGGTTGTTGTCACCACTACCAGTGAGTCGATAATTAACTGCCACTATTTTTTAAATCAGGTCAGTTGAGCCATTTGATGGCAAATTATCTTTAATATTAGGCACTTTCAGGTGGCCAATTGCTCTGCATGTAAAGCCACATGTTTAGGCAATATGTGGCTGTTTTGAGGCCACCTGAATGTGCAGGAGGCGCTCTTGAGATGAGCTACGTAACCCTCCTCTGAGAGGGATAATCAACTCAGCTTAGTGGCTCCCCCAGCCACCTGAATGCAGCTGGCTGAAAGCAGATGTTAAAGGATCAGGCTGCTGATCACAGCTGACACTGGGCAGGAGCCGAGTGTGCTCAGAGCCGCCTCCTGTGCAGCTGTGTCCTTCAGGTTGCCAGCGTTGCGCTTTAAACGCTGCCACCTGAACGGCAATTTAAAGGGCCACTTCTGCTTCTTCAGGTGCATTCTTAGCGGAGAATGCACCTGAAAAAGCCTATTGTGAAATTTTTGTTCTGCTTTTTAATTTATTCTAAATTTTCTTTCCTTTGTTTTTCAGGTACTCCTTCGGTAAGTGCATAACATGTAAAATATTTTGAAAATCATACATCACAAATATAGTGGAAAATATGATTTGCCGTAAGTAGTTTGAATGAAAGCTTATTAAAGTGTATCTGACATTGCAATGGTAAATGATGGAATGATGTATGTTACGCATGTCTAATTATTGGATGTAAGTATGTAAATGATTCTGATAAAAAGTCTCTTCCTAAGTCATCAAACTGCATTGCAGTACACTTGTGAGATCGTTGGGTAAGATCTTGCTGCCTTTCACTGGTTGCCTGTTCTCTTGTGCTGTTTAGTTTTATTTGAAGGAACCCCAAATTATCGAGTGATAATTCATATATATATTCATATAATTCATATATTTCATATAATTCATATATTCCAATTGTTGTTTATAACAAAAAAGGTGGAAATTATGATGACTCTCCATAGAATGAAACTCATTTTTGCCTAGGCTGTAAAATGGTATTTTTTTATCTGCACTTTATATTATTAGAGATTAGAGACATTTATTTAGGCATCCTTTTGGGCATTTTCTCAATATTGTGGCCAACCATTTCAATTTTGCATCCCACTCCCATATCTGTCCATGGTCTCATGTACTATCCCTCAAGACCACCCATAAATTGGAGGAACAACACTTGAATTTCCAACTGGGTACTCTCTAACTGGATGGTCTGGTTTCTGCTAACCTGCTCTCCGATCTCCCTCCCTTCCCTTTTACCTTGTTTTCTTTCCCTTAGCTCTCCACCCCCCCTTCCTTCTTTATTTACAGAGCCATCCCTCCTTCCCTCATCTACCTCTTATCTCCTGTCTTTGGGACTGTGCTCCTCCCTCTACCCCTACCCACCTACCATTTTATTTGGATGCCTGCCAACATTTTTCCATACCTTAATGAAAGACTCAAGCCTGAAATATTGGTTATGTATCTTTATATTTGCTATATAAAGTATACTGTTTGACCTGCTAAGATTCTCCAGCATTGTGTTTGTACTTCTCTCATAGTGTTATAGACTCTTGTGTTTTACCCCTCACTGTAATTGGATCCTGGAATCCCTAATGGAAAGACCATAGTCTATCCGGGTCGGTAGCGGAACGTCAAGCATCATCGCGCTAGGGCTGTGTGCTCAGCCCACTCCTGTTCACGTTACTAACCCACGACTGCATTGCCAGATCCAGCTCCAACAGTGTCATCAAATTTGCAGATGACATAATAGTAATCGGCCTCATCAGCAACAATGATGAGTTGCACTACAGAGAAGAGGTGGAAAATCTCGTGAAATGGTGCAAGAGTAACAACCTGAGTCTCAATGTGGATAAGACGAAGGAGACGAAATAGGGCGGTACGGTTGGCGTAGCGGTTAGTGCAATGTCTTTACAGCCCCAGTGAGTGGGACTGGACCTGGATTTGAATCTCCTGCTCTCTGTCAGGAGTTTGTATGTTCTTCACGTGTCTGCATGGGTTTTCTCCAGGGATTCCAGTTTCCTCCCACCTTCCAAAAAGCGTGCCGGGGTGTAGGTTAATGGGGTGTAAATTGGGCGACAGGGACTCGTAGGGCTGAAGTGGCCTGTTACAATGCTGTATGTCTAAAAATTTTTAAAAAAGGTGATTTTGGTCTTCAGGAGGACCAGGAATGACCACCCTCCACTACACAACAACACCTCTGTAGTGGAGAGCACTAAGTTCCTTGAAGTTCATTTAACTAGTGACCTATTGTGGACACTCAATATCTTCTACTTGTCAGGAAGGCACAACAGCGACTGTACTTCCTGTGGGCAAGGCTACTGCCCACCATTATATCAACATTCTACAGGAGCTCTATCACAGTGTGGTACAGTTGCTGCAGAGAAATGGATCAGAGGTCATTCCACCAGACCATAAGAGAAGCAGAGAGGATCACTGGAATCTCCCTCCCCCTTCATTGATTGATCTACCAGGATCGTTGTCTGAAAAAGGCACGCAAAAAATCATTGAGGACCTCTTCCACCCTGTACACAGCATCTTTCAGCTGCTCTCATCGGGGAAGAGATCCAGGAGTATCAGAGCCAGCATCACCAGGCTGACGAACAGTTTATTCTATTGGGCAGTGAGAACGCTGAACGACCAAAGGAACTGCTCACACTAACCATCTGAGAATCTCATATTCGCAAAACAATATTTATTTATTTATTCATTTATTTGTATATATGAATATTTGTCCTGCATATGTATTGCTTGTCTGAATGTGTGCTATGTCTGGATGTGTGCTGACGTGTTTTGCACTGAGGACAGGAGAATGCTGTTATGTCAGATTGTACTTGGGCAATCAGATGACAATAAACTTGACTTGATATTCCACTGGAAGATAAATATCAGGAATAACACTGGAGAAAGGACATATTATTAGTGGTTATCATAATTCATTTTTTGGTCTCATAGCTATTTCCTAATCACATGTAACATTTATAAATAATGAATGATGAAGATGTCAAGACATGAAAAATTAGGAAAAAATATTTAAGGATTAACCTTAAATTAACACGAATACTAAAGACTTCAACATCGTAAGTGACAATGCTAATGTTCCTTCCTTCTGCCAAATTTAAATTAAGCCATGTTTTAAATTGACATGTGATGGTAGAGCAATGATTCGTTAACTTTGATGTCCTCGAGCTCTTCCATTAGCACTTAAGCTCAAAGATGTTAGAGATCGAAAATAGCTGTAACAAATATTTAAATTTCAACGAGGGCTGTGAACTATTAATTAACAGGTTAAAATTTGAAACAAATTTTAGGAACAAAAACATTTTTTTTGCAATGTTATTTAATTGTAATAGAAGTATTGCTAGTGAATTTAGTTGTCCTGCAATGAGAAGAGGCTGAATGCTGTTTGTAGCAAAAGATAATTGGGCAACCTTATTTTGAGAAAAGTCCAAGCAAATTGGCCATTCCTTCCCAAAAAAACCCCCAACTTGCCTCCAAAGGAATTGTGAAAGGTAATTTGAAAAATGTTGCCAAAGTAACTGTACTTTGCAGAAATTCCTCTTTTCAGTCTCTCTCTTGATGAAACAGTTGGAATATATTTAAATGAAAATAACAGTTGCGCACTCTGGTAAATTATAAAATCAAATCATTTTAAACAAAAAAAAGTAATCCAACTTGTCTGCAAGTGAGGAAGCAGCTGTACCAACACACAACTTGACCCGACTGCTCCACTATCAAGGGTCAAGAATTTCCTCTGAAGAGAGGTCTTTGACCTACTATTTCTAGGCTTGCATATCTTTTTAGTGCATTTATCTATCCAGCCAGAAGAGGAATAATTTGAATCAGAGTGTTCAATTGTGACCAAGATTGCCATGTATAAATAAAGATCAGGTAGGTAAAAATAAAGAGCAGGTAGGTAAAAACAATAAGAATAATAAAGAAATCCAGAGAAAAGTAAAATTATTAAATATTACTTTATAAATTTTCCCCAAAATTATTCTTCTAAATCACAAGATCTGGATCATTAGGGAAAAGACATATTTTATGCTAAAGCATTTATCCTTGGTTATGAAATGGGGCTTCATATTACCTTGTTCTTTTACTATTGCATTTTTAACAGAAAATACAGTGTTTCTAAATAAAAACTTTCTAACTGTCATTATCCTCTTGCTTTTTTTTCTGGTGAAGTAATTCTTTTCCTAATGTTGGCATTTGCATTCTCAAAACCCAATACATTTTTAATTCTTGAATAGAGGCAATTAGGGAGGGGGAAATATGTACTCAAAGTCAACATCAAAGATTAGGATATTTTTTATGTTTGCTGATTGACATAATTTTTTTATTATTCTTTGTGTCCCAGGGTTATACATACATATATATATATATATATATATATTAAAAATTGGTGAGGTGAACTGAATGTTAAAATAATTAAATCCGGTTTTGACTATTTAAGATGTCAATTGCATTATTAGGATGAACATGCTCATAATGAAATATTTATGAAAGCAAAAAATGTTAGCCTTCACCATTGCCATCTGTTATACCAAAATATTCACTGAATCCTACCTTTAATTCAGGTACTCAAATTAAAAAAAAATGTTTTAGATGAACAAGTGGTATCAACAAAATAATATTATTGTGTTCCACTAACTGTGTACTTTCTACCAAAATTTATATCTCATTCAGTTGAAATAGACATGTGGCTCATGGTTTAAATTCATAATGTGTACAATCCATGAGCAAAACATTAATTTTGGTAAGCGTTGAATTGCCAAAATACTAAAATACAAGATAAAAAAAAAAACTAGTGCAAAAAAGAGAATAATTGAGTTAGTGTCCATTGACGTTCAGAAATCTGATGGCAAAGGAGAAGCTGTTTCTGTAATGTTGAGTGTGTGAAAGTTTAGAGAATCACAAAAACAGCAGATGCTGGAATCTTGAGCAAACAATGAGTTGCTGAGAGAAACTCAGCAGGTCAGGCAGCATTTTGGGTTGAGACTGAAGAAGGTTTAAATTTTGTGATTTTTAAAAATTGCACCTTGTCATCATTGAAACAATTATACTTTATGTGAAATAATTGTCATGAAGTCAACTTTCTAGGTCCTGATGTTGACAGACATTTGAGTAAGTCAAAACATGTTTGGTTACATTTGATCCCACCTCATTAAGACATTAAATCTGCAGAGAATACAAATTTTATCACCAGTACATATCAGAAATCCCTAGCCAGAAGAGGAATTTAAGATACTGGCATTTTAATCACAAAAGCATCGAAAGTCACAAGCAACAAGAGATTTTCAAATTTATGCTTGGACTTAATAAGCTGATTAAGTACAAAGCATGTCTATTGTTTGAGAAGAGAGGGATTGAGGGGTTATCAATTATTGTTAAAATAGGAATAGGAGAATTTGGGGGAAAAAAAATTACCTGACTATTGAGATAAGGAATTTTTTGCCATAGAGAGAAATTCAAGAAAACTTGCAAATTTACAAGGCAATATCAAACAATTTGAAGTAGAGGAAAAAAGGATACTACAATGTAAAGGATTGAGTTATAGGCTTATTTTGTGATGGGTTGGCATGAAATCACCTCCTTTTGGTATACTTAACAACTCATTACAATTAATTGAGAATTTGAATTTTTTTTGTGATTAACAGGATTTATGGAGAGGAAAACATCCTAGATTAGATGGCTATGGGGAGGTTTCCTCTTCTGGGTGAATTTAGAGCTCAGCATGTTTATAAATAGGGATTAACCCATTTAAGACAGAGATTAGGTGAATTTTTTTGTTCTGAATCAGTCAGAACTGATGAAAGGCAATAATGAGAAATAAAATGAAACTTTTAATAGATATTTGGGGTAAGATATAAGGGGAAATTGGGAAAAAGGGAGGTATATCGCCATACACCCCTCTGTTCCAGAATAATTTAATACCCTTCTCTCAAGATAATTAATTTTTGAAAATGTAGTATGATAAAGGAATTAAGGTAATAGAAGATTGTTATAAACAAGGTCAGCGAATGTCTTTTAATCAATTGAGGGATAAATATGGAATATCTAGAAATAAACCTGTTACTTCTAAATAAAGCAATTTTTAAGGGATAAATTGGGATCAGAAAGTTTATTGCCACCATGTAGTGATATGGAAACTCTTATTCGATGAGGGCCTGTACAAAAATTTACAGAGAGCAACACCTAAACCAGGACTATACAAATTAAAATAGAAATGGGAACAGGATCTCAATATTACAATTGATGAACAATTATGGATGGATTTGTGTAGAGATTGCATGTCAAATACAATTAATAGGTGATATAGATTGGTACAATATCATTTTTTACATCAGCTGTAATCACATTTTATAAATTGCATAAAATAAAACCAGATTTATCGGATAAATATTTTAGATGTGGTACTGAGGAAGGTACCCATTTGTAATCTACATGGACGTGCCCAAAAGTAAGATTGTTTGGGGTAAAATTAGGGGAATTATATCCGCAAAATCTTGATTTATTTTTGTTATGGAACATTGATGGAATTACACCTAAATTAGTCCTTTCACCTACTCAATGGAAATTTGTGAAAATAGTACTGGCAGTGGCAAGAAAATGTATTGTAGTTACTGGAAGTCAGATTCTTACTTGGGTATAGATAGATTGCATGTGGAAATACAAAAATCCATCCCATTGGAAAAAAATAGTTATAATTTAAGGAATAAATATAATACATATTTACAAATATGGAGCCCATGATAGGTAATGTGGGTTAGTCCTTCCTCACCATCCCTTACAACCTTGCCATGTATTATAAATTATACTTGATAGTTAGTCCACTGTGCTTTTTGACCTGCCCTAATACAATCCATTATTTTTATTACTTTCTATATCCTTTTTTTAAATCTCTTTCTTTAGCATGCTATTTATATGTTATTAAAATGTATAAGGAATGATTGATTTGTTTGTTTTGGGATTGGGGTTAGGGAGGGTTGAGTTTTAAGGGGAGGGGGTATATTTTGGTTTTGTAGTCAGTAACATCCTGTATTAAAATGATGGATGTATATGGATTATGTATACTAAATGTATGCAAATTTTAAAAATAAAGTATTAAAAAAAACATAAAAGGCCACGAACTTTGAATGTTAAACGTATTTTTTTTCTTCACATATGATTTCTGATATGTTGACTGCATTTTTTACTATTCTCATTTCATCTTCCAGCATCAGCTGATTTTTCTTTAAGATAACTGTTTTAAAAATCGCCAGAGTTTTAAGAAATGTTGCTTGTTCTGAGCTGAGCAACGAAGATCTTAAAGCTACCTGAATGGAAAAAATAACATTCACAGGGAATAAAGCTATAAAGAACTGATAGAATGTACTGAATGGGAAGATTCATATTGTGATTAAAAAGTAACAAAGCCAATAATATTAATTCAAAATAAATTAGCCAATATTTGTTTGCAACCATCAAAAGTATGGTTTAACTTTTTTAAGATCATAAAAATAACTACTTGCATTCCGTATTTGTTAGATACATTTAATGGGGTTCAACCTTACTGAGTCAATCAACTGCATTGTCAGAGGGAGGTTTTTGTCCTTAGATTTTTATCTGGTTCTGTTTACTGCTGGATCACCACTCCCCCTATCACCTCTGAAATCAGTAACTGTTTAATTATTAGTTCTGCTGGTTTCAACAAATTTTGCCATCAGTACCACAATTAATCAGGCTGTTCCTAGGCAGATCATACAGTTAAAAAACGCTCCTGGGCTAATTGTCAGGTAATTTTGAACCAAACGATTTATGTACCTAATTAATTTTAGTCGGGAATCTTACTGAGAGGAATAAATCTCAGACTCAGGTCTAATACGTGCAGGCCGCAAGAAATTAGACATTAATGTTACTTTAACGTGGAATAAAGAAACATCATTATTATTTCTCATTCAATTTTAGTTACAATAGAGAAATTGGACACGAATTTATTTTAGATGGGATTAATTTTGGTGAAAGATTTACATACTTTTACAGCTATGAATTTTTGGTTTAATTATTGACCAAGCCAATAGACCATAAGACATGGAAGCAGAAATAGGCTATTCAGCCCATCGAGTCTGCCTGTCATCCAATCATGAGCTGATCCATTTTCCCACTCAGCACCACTGGGTAGCCTTCTCCCCATAATCTTTGATGTCCTGGCTAAGCAAGAACTTATCAATCTCTTCCTTAAATGCATCCAATGACCCGGCCTCCACAACCGCCCTTGGCAACACGTTTCACAAATTTACCACCCTCTGGCTGAAGAAATTCCTACACATCTCTGTTTTAAGTGAACAACCAATTCTTAAGTTATGCCCTCTTGTCCTAGTCTCTCCCACCATGGGAAGCAGCCTTTTTATAGGTACTCTGTCCATGCCTTTCAACATTCAAAGTGCTTCAATTAGATCCTCCCCTTATTCTCCTATATTCCAACAAATACCGGCCAACAGCTGTCAAACACTCCTCATGTCATAACTCTTTCATTCTTGGGATATTCTAGTGAACCTCCTTTGAACACTCTCCAACATCAGCACAGCCTTTCTTAATGAAGAGCCTAAAACTGCTTACAATACTCCAAGTGAGGTCTCACCAGTGTTTTATAGAGCCTCAACATCACATCCCTGCTCTTATATTCTATTCTTTTTGAAATGAATGCCAGCATTTCATTTTCCTAATTAACCACAGTCTCAACCTGCATGTTTTCCTTCAGACTGTCCTGCATTAGGATTCCCAGGTCCCTTTGCATTTTTTTTGTGCTGCGAGCTCAATCTGAGTGATAAGGCCCAATGCCGCAATGTTTTCTCAACTTGCCTTGTATCACCCACATTTTTGCCCTGCCTGTCATTTCTCTATCCTTTGTAGGTCAACTGTGCCTTTGACATATGACACACCAAGAAATGGAAAACAAAAAAAAAATTCTTTCTGTTCATAAAACACAAAGCTGTTACAGCGCCAGTAACCCAGGTTCAAATTGCGTGGTGTCTAGGGAATTTGTAAATTATCCTTGTGTGTGCGTGGGTTTCCTCCAGGTTCTCTGGTTTTCTGCCACTCTTCAAAAATGTATGGGGGTAATAGATGAATTGGGGTATTTGGGCGGCATGGACTTGTGGGCTTGTAGGGCCTATACCCATACTGTATGCCTAAATTTAAATTTAAAATAAAATAACTCAAACATTCTCATTGCCTTATGAAGCTATAAATTTTCTAAGTTTAGACATATGGCCCTTCCGTCCCATGAACTTGTGTCTTCCAAATACCCTAATTAACCTACAACCCCTGTACTGGTTTTATGAAGCAAAAACGAATGGGACTGAATGATCTCATCCAGAAACTCGCGGCCTCTCACTCCTATATTTGCAAGTACTCTGATGTCCTAGCCATGTTCCATGTCGGTCTGAAGTTAGCACCACGTCAGATGAAGTGACAATTCTACCATAATCATATTGACTAAGTAAGTGGTAATCCATCTGACAAAATGTTTAAAATTTACTTTGATCGAATACTGTCGATGCCCAGACAGGACGAATGAGGATTTATTGTCGTGAAATGCGTTGCTGCAGCATCACAGTGCAGACGTTTCAATAAAGCACATTTCAAAATCTATAAAATAGTTGGAAAAGAAAAAAGCAAAGTCGGGTGGTGTCTTTGGTTCATTGTTCACCGAGAAATTTGATGTCAGAGGGGAAGAAGCTGTGCTTATGCCACTGAACTGAGAAGGTGCATGAGATTGGATGAGAAAATCTTCTGTTCTCTCTGATGACTCATTTATTTTTCAGCTTGAGCAAGCATTCACCTCGAGCAGGAAAGTGATTGGATATGTAAGATCCACTGCACAGTTTTCAGACTAGTGTGACGGAGGTAAAATATGCAAAGAAAGAATTGATTAAGCTTTCACGCATGTATGTTTATGCATGTAAGAACATATGAAAAGTAATGAATTCTTTGTACCATTTTGATTTAAATTTAAGGTAGTATATCAGAGGTTTTGCTGTGTGGTAAAGTGTTACACGCTCTGTTGAATTCGCCTCCAGTTTTGCTAATTGAATATTCTGCATGACAGTTTGTCTGACTTGTGAGTTTAGTCAATCTTATAATGCTAAACAGTAGTCCACATTGTAAAAGTGCCCATGAAATAAAAAAGTGCCCATGAAATAAAAAAGTGACTTTCTATGGGTATTCATGTGGCAGCTGAATTCAGGGTTTTGTTGAGCATATGTTGAGTTTTGAGTTTTGTGTAACATACTTATTTAAGCAAGAATATAAATGCTTTAGACACCTGCTTGACCAGACCCAAAGCTGGAAAGGCCAGGCAGTTTTCAGATGAAAAGTTGAACAAGTTAGGCTTATACCTGCCAGAGTTTTGAAAAATGAAAGGCAACATCATTGAAAGGTTCTGGCAGGGTGAATCTTTTTCTCTTGTGAGAGAACTTAGAACAAAAGGCTAGTGTCAATAAGTAAGAATGTGGAAGTCAGAGCACAGTCAAATCAGCCTGATCTTATTGTAGATGGAACAGTCTCAAAGGGCTGAATGGCCAACTCCTTCTCCTAATTCATATTTTCTTATCTCAGCTGAGTGTATAAATAATTTGACTGTTCCTGTCATACCATTCATATCTGGTTAGTGGATTATCAGACGGCTGCCTCTTTGGGAACTACCATTAGAGGTTGCCAACTAACTACAGTAGCTTACTCTAATTCTATTAATAAGCTTTATAATTGGATTTTAAGTTCAGAATGCAGCAGAAGTAACTTACAAGTAGATACAGAGAAATTGTTTCCTCCTGTAGAGGATCCGGAACAAGGGAATATAATCCTAAAATGAGATGTAGGGCAGGAAGTACTCTTTCCACACAAAGAGTAGTGGAAATTTGAACTCTTTCCCCCCAGAAGGGAGCAGGATTGTAAATTTCATGA
Source organism: Narcine bancroftii (assembly GCF_036971445.1). Taxonomy (NCBI): domain Eukaryota; kingdom Metazoa; phylum Chordata; class Chondrichthyes; order Torpediniformes; family Narcinidae; genus Narcine; species Narcine bancroftii. The sequence continues at coordinate 38,933,490 of NC_091480.1, read as the reverse complement.
CTGAGATTGAAAGGTAGATATTTTCTTGTTTGGTGAAGATATCAAGAAAACTGGAACAGATTAGGTGAAATGTGCGGATTGACAGGATTTAATTGAATACTGGAATAGGAATCAATGGAAATATGGCCTACTCCTGCGGTTGTGTTTGTGTATTCAAAATAACGTTTTTACAAAACGTAAGAGAAGAACATTATGGGAAACGATGCCTTTTCACTATGTCAATATATGACTTGCCATTTTGATTTTTTTTGTTGTTGCTGTAAATATGCCACCTGATGAAACTTCATATGATAAAAGACCCACATCATTTCCTTTTAGCTGGTAAGTAATTTAAAATAAAAGTGCCCAGAAGCAAGTGTATACTTTGTTGAAATAAATGACAAGAAACACATTTTGTGCATTGAATATATTTTTTTGAAGTCTTTTCATTGGATATTTTTATCTTGATTTAAAACATTTACCTATATACAGGAGTGTTTAGGAGAGCTGAGTAGATTCTGTATTAGATTTTTGTCTTCTAGAAGAATTATCTTACAGTGACAGAGCTGAGATTAATGATTTAACCCTGATGAGGAATTATGGGCATGACCTTGTGTCCTACCACTACATGGTAGGAATATAAATCTTCGAGTTTCAGCATTCGCTGGATCTGTGCTCACAACAAAGTGGACTTGCATGTTGAGATTTGAAATGCAATGTTTCAAGTGATGAAAGTACTTTTGTTGAAATCAGTTAAAATATTCAACTGATTTTCGAGTTTTTATTCGAAAGAGCATTTCACAGTTTTTTTTCCCATGTATCAACATTCAGTAGGAAGTGCAGGTTAATATTTCATGCTGCCACCTTTTCTCTGTATTTGCAATGGTAAAGTCGGATGTTTATGTGCCCTGGCCAGTTGAACCCTTGTGTTTCTAATCATACCATCACCTATGGAGAATAGTTCTGTGTCAGATTTTATTTTAGACCTTTCACCTTTTCTTCTCCTTTAATTTCATGCTGTAAAAACAGCATAATGAGGGGTTTACTGACCCAATTGGAAGTTTTAATAAAACCTATTAGTGCTAAAAGTTGAGGCCTTAAGGAAACAATTACTAAAAGAAACCCTGCTTGGTGCTGGCTTAGCTAATGGACCTTCCCATTAAATGTTTCCAGATTGGTTGATTAACTCTTGCACTGCCTTTCAGAATCACAAACTACAACGATGCAGTATTGTTTTAGTAACTGGGGTTACCTGCTGATATGTATGTCACTTCTCTATGTACTACTGTGTTTGAACGATGCCTTTAATAGACGTCTCATACCAAGACGTGGAATTGTGAGACCTGTAACTCAATGTGTCAATTTAATTCCTGAGTAGTCAGCTATAGTATTCGATACTATTGAAATATGAACAATGTATCAAGATGATTGATTTTAAAATAAGTAATGGACTTTGCACAGAAGAGCATTAGAGGCCAAATCTTCAGCACATTTAGTATTTAACACTGTTGTCTTAATAGTTTGTAAAGCTGTGAGAATTAAAAAGATTGAGGAATTAGGAAGAACAGGTGGAAGGGAAAGAGATCACAGATATGAATTACAGGAATAATATTACTGTAGGGAAGGGACGGTTAGGACATTCACTTGAAAAGCAGGATATTTTTCAAATGTTGAGAGATTGTGAAGAACTGGTGTTAAAAGGGACCAAGGTATCATTTCGTGACACTGAAAATACCACGCAGGTACAGCGAAAAATTCAGAAGGGAATGCTATGTTGGCCTTTATTAAAAGAGGATTTAGTATTATTGTCTTATTACAATTATGTATAATCTTTGTGAAACTCTACCTGAAAGAAAGAATAAAATTATACAGCAAGGAAACAGGATCTTGGGCAATGTCCACACTGCCCAAGTTGTTTATCTTAGCTTGTCCCATTTGCTGCATTTTACCTATATCCCTCTAAACCTTTCCAGCGTATTCAGTTGTCCAAATGTCTTTTAAACTGTAAATTGTATGGAGTACAATTTTGATCTCCTTATCTAAAGGAAAAGGATGTACTTGTCAGAAAAGGAGTGCCTGTACAGCAAAGATTCGCGAGACTGGTTTCTGGGATGCTGGGTTTACCGCATGAAGAGAGATTGAGGAGACCAGATCTCAACCAATATATTGTAGAGCTGTAACATGACCTCCCAGCTCTAGTACTCAATGCCAGAGAGTAATCTGATTTGAATGACTTACAAACTTCAGCTAATTGTAAAATGCTGCACATTGAAAGAAAGTTTTAACCATATACAGCCAAAGCTTTGAAGATCTTTAATGGTAGTTGGCAGATACATTTTCACTTACGTAGATAATTCTGCATGTAGCAACTGAAAAAGCACAAAATGCTGAACTATGGCAAAGATCAGTTTTAAAAGAGATGTTTAGAATATCGTACAGATGCTATTTTGGTTAGAAGGCAGTTTGAGCATCATTGCAGACTTCTGTACCAAGTACATTTTGGTTCATTTGTATCCATATCAGCAGAATGTTTATCAGTTTCCAACCACACAATGAGGCCCTGAATCTATGTGGCGTTTCAGTGACCTTCCAAAGGTGAAACTTTTGGATAGTCTGCCAAAGTTTTGGTATGTGGCATTTGATAAATTCAGTGCGATGGCAATCTAGTTGATGTGGTTGATGTGTGAAACACTAGAGCTATTCATGAGTGATCTCGAGTGATACAAATCCCCATAATTTTATTTAAATAATTGCTGAAAAGATATCAGAAAAAAGGGTGCCTTTTTGGGGCATTTACAGGTGTCATACTATTTTTGAGATACTAATTCCTGAAAAATTAGTATTCCAAGACTCTGCTTGCTGGCTGTTCTCTCCACCTGGATTTAGTTCTCCCAGCTTCAGAGAGCTAAATGAGTTAAATTTAAATCTTGTAACTCTCTTCAATGAGCAGGCATCTGGTGAGGTGGAGTAGGCTTTGTAAAGTGAATAGAGCTCAATCAGTAACTAGTGAGGCCTACTCATAGGACACCATAACAGTCTTTCATGGCTTATCAAAGACATAACAAGTTTTAAATTTTCTCCACTGAAGTCATTTAAATGTTACCTGATATGAACAAGCAATGAAAAAAACATTATTTGAGAGGCAAATTAAAGCACAATTAAAAACTTTAAAAATACTAAGAAGTAGTTGAAGTCATTGAGACTTTTTCTGCTAGGTTGATGACCTGGTGTTCCTTCGTATAAAGACAAGGGCTGCTTGTGACGCTGCTTGTGCTCTTCAGGGAGTCATGTTGATGGTGAATCTGACTGTGGAGTGGATAATTATATGCAAAGACATCTTGGGCTAACACATTTAGTCTTGTATATTGGGAAGTCTCAGGTGTTGAGTGATAAATGGCTGGTGGTTAATGGTTTTCTTCAGAAACTGTAGCTATCAGTCATTGTGATTCACTTGTGGTCACTACCTATTATTTACAATCGCAACTGATGGGATGAAGGTAAATTAAATATGGTTTGAGGGCATCCTCTAACTTCATGTGTGGCATAAGTATTCACAAGCAGTGAGGTTTATGTTGCTTCCATATCTCTCACAGGTTTATGTTGTTCATTTTAAAATATGCAATTAGCTACTTTTTAAGCTAGGATTGACTAGTTGCAATGTTTAACGTTTTCTAGAAGCGGGGGAAATCTGAGGGAATATATGAAATGGCAGACCTAAATGTATTTTTTTTGTGTGATAGCAGTTTCCAGATTTGCCTGTAGGTATATTACAGAAACAGTAGCCTCTTGTAGCACGACTTTATATTGTTCATAAGTTATGGATGACACTAACATGGCAGTTTTTCTTAAGTCTAGTTGCCCCAAGAAATTTGAGTTTATTAGTGGCGTGTATGGTATCTTTCGGACACTAACCCTCTAAGTGCCTCAAGTTTCATTTTGATTCCAGCACCTTCTTGTATTTTATGTTTTGAATACTTGAGCTTTGCTGCATGATTTTTCTCCTGCATCTCTTCAAGCAGTTAGTAAGTTTTGGATAAAGTTTTTTGCTGGTCCAACTGGTTATAATTGGGCAGCATGGGCTCCTGGGCTGGAAGGGCCTGTTACCGTGCTGTGTGTCTAAATTAAAATTAAATTTGTCACAACTGTAGTTAGAATTTCTTGATGTTCGAGGTTTAATATAAAAAATATGCATTCTATTTGTCATCATTCTGGATTTAGTATGTTTTTGATTTATAAAAATGGTTTAGTTATTATTTCCATACATTTAATTTCCTGGATATAGTGAATGAAATTTGTTGACAACTCAAAAATAATGACCTAAATTTTATGTCTGAGGGCTGAGTTTCCCAGCATGTCAATGCAAATTTAAATCTTCCAGATAACCATAAATGATAATTCCTTCAAAATATGTTTTTAGGGTTGTAGAGGTTAGTACAAGAGACCCGGGTTCAAATCTGGCGTTTCTGTATGTTCTCCCCATGTCCACATGGGTTTTCTCTGGGTGTCCTGGTTTTCTCCCATCCTTCAAAAATATACGTGAGTTGTAGGTTAATTATGTATTTGGGTGACATTGGCTTGTGGGCCAGAAGGGCCTGTTACCGTGCTGTACATCTAAATTTAATAATGGCACCATTGGTCAACATAAAAGAAGATCATTTATCAGATAGACTGTAAAATATAAATATGAAATGTTGGCACCATGATGTTTGTTCTTAATCATTTATCTAAATAAAGATAAGAGCAATGGATCCAAACACAATTTTACATTTTATTTCTATTCACTAAATTTAATATGGATATTAATACGTATTTTCTGGGATAAGGAAATAAATTGATGGAGTACTTTGCAAATGGGATATGAAATGAGAGTGAAATAGATCTACCTTTCAAATTTTGGTGAAAGGACCTGAAAGGTCCCAAAAATTGTCTGATATTTTAAGTGTTTCAAGCTTTATAACAAGTTTTATGTGGCGAGAGTCAACAAAAGGGTTGGGAAGGAACAAAAGCTGTAAAGGGTGTGATTAATGCATTATCTATGTATCAGAACTTTCATGATTTTGAAAGTTCGACAGTGAATGAACATGGGTTGTTTCAGTTGGCATGTCATCTTGAAGATTGAACCAATTTCACCTCCAATGTTGAACCTCAAAAGGTGCTCTATTTCCAGCTGCCGTTATGGCAAAAGCAGTCTTTGCTTGACCTACCCTCCCAAA